>NC_091953.1:6674146-6986646 GCF_031021105.1 Erythrolamprus reginae | reverse complement strand
CCAGAGAAAAAGAAAGAAAGAAAGAAAGAAAGAAAGAAAGAAAGAAAGAAAGAAAGAAAGCAGGGAGTGAGGGAAGGAAGGGAGAGAGAGAGAGAGAAAGAAAGGAAGAGCGAAAGGAAGAGGGAGGGAGAAAGGAAGGAAGGAACGGGAAGGGAAAGGAAAGGAAAGGAAAGGAAAGGAAAGGAGGAATGGGTAGCGAGTAGGGACAAAGAGAAGTGAAAGCAAATCTCACCGTGTTGGGAAATGACAGCAGCAGGCATGGTCCAGGGTTTCCCCAAAATCCCAACGCTCTTCTCTTTTCCTCTCTATCCGTTTCTTCTTAGGCTTCTTCGGCTGCTAGAACGGTTGCTATGGAAACCCTGAACACTTCCTGCGATGCCCTGTCGGCCATGTTCTCTCCTGGCAGAGGGACTGGAAGCCTCCAGGCACAGAAGACCTCAATCTTGAATAAAGCAATTTGGTGTTGAGTCAAACTACCCGGCCCTGACCTTTCTTTTTATTTTTATTTTCCCTTTTAAAGTGATATCACCTGCATTTGGTGGAAACGTGATTGAAATCATAAGAATGATGATTCTGGATGAGTCACCGCAGCTAAATTTGCAAAACACAAATTTAGGCAACAAGGATTAAATTTAGTGAGAAGTAGATAACTGTACAGGTACTGCTCGACTTACGACAGTTCACTTAGTGACCATTGAAAGTGACAACTTCATGAACTCCATCTGTATAGTCTGGAGGACAGAAGCAAAAGCGGGGACATGACTGAAACATTTAAATATGTTAAAGGGTTAAAGAAGGTTCAGGAGGGAAGTGTTTTTAATATGAACACAAGAACAAGGGGACACAATCTGAAGTTAGTTGGGGCAAAGATCAAAAGCAATGTGAGAAAATATTATTTTACCAAAAGAGTAGTAGATGCTTGGAACAAACTTCCAGCAGACGTGGTTGATAAATCTACAGTAACTGAATTTAAACATGCCTGGGATAAACATATATCCATCCTGAGATAAAATACAGGAAATAGCATAAGGGCAGACTAGATGGACCATGAGGTCTTTTTCTACCATCAATCGTCTATGTTTCTAGGTTGTTGCTGTTGTTGCTGTTGTTGTTGTTGTTGTTGTTGTTGTTATTATTATTATTATTATTATTATTAATTAGATTTGTATGCCGCCCCTCTCCGTAGACTCGGGGCGGCTCACAACAGTGATAAAAACAATACATGGTAACAAATCTAATAGTTAAAATCTAAAATAACAGTTTTACATTAAAAAGTCTAAAAAGAAAAAAAACCCCAATATATAAAATACATACACACAGTCATATCATGCACAAAACTACATTGGCAAGGGGGGGACGTCTCAGTTCCCCCAAGCCTGACGACAGAGGTGGGTTTTAAGGAGTTTACGAAAGGCAAGGAGGGTGGGGACAGTCCTAATCTCTGGGGGGAGTTGATTCCAGAGGGTTGGAGCCACCACAGAGAAGGCTCTTCCCCTGGGTCCCGCCAGACGACATTGTTTAACTTTAGTCGACGGGGCCCGGAAAAGGCCAACTCTATGGGACCTAGCTGGTCGCTGGGATTCGTGCGGCAGAAGGCAGTCCCGGAGATATTCTGGTCCGATGCCATGAAGGGCTTTAGGTCATAACCAACACTTTGAATTGTGACCAGAAACTGATCGGCAACCAATGCAAACTGAGGAGTGTTGGAGTAACATGGACATACTTAGGAAAGCCCATGATTGCTCTTGCAGCTGCATTCTGCACGATCTGAAGGTTTCTACAACGGCACTGGAAAAAAATAACTTAAAATCATTTTTCAGAGTTATGACCGTTGCAGCATCCCCACCAGTAATGGGTTTTAAAAACCATTCAGTAGTGGATTGCTACCGGTATGGTAACAGATTGCACACCGGTAGTGGACGCTACATTGCACCATTTGCACGAGACCGCTCTGGTGGCAGTCCAATGGGCACCGACATAATTATACTTGAAGGTCATGTGCTGAACTCAAAAGTGTACATGCATATGTTTTGGGAGTGCTTGATAGTACAGAAATTTTGGAAAAGATGCCACACCAGATTAATAGGATGTTAAATGTAAAATGGGTGATTACAAAGGAGATGGCAGTATTAATAGCAAGGAGGGATATGGGGGATTTCAGAGAAATTAAGGAAGCAGCTATATAAAGTGCCCAAGTGGTAATAGTTTTAGGTTGGAAGGATGCAATAAAATGGACAATGCAAAACTGGTATCAGTACAGTGATACCTCGTCTTACAAACGCCTCATCATACAAACTTTTTGAGATACAAACCCGGGGTTTAAGATTTTTTTGCCTCTTCTTACAAACTATTTTCATCTTACAAACCCACTGCCGCCACTGGGATGCCCCGCCTCCGGACTTCCGTTGCCAGCGAAGCATCCATTTTTGCGCTGCTGGGATTCCCCCTGAGGCTCCCCTCCATGGGAACCCCCACCTCTGGACTTCTGTGTTTTTGCAATGCTGCAGGGGAATCCCAACAGGGGAATCCCCAGCATTGCAAAAACGAGCACTTCACTGGCAATGGACGTCCGGAGGTGGGGTGTCCCAGCGAGGGGAGCCTCAGTGAAATCGCAACATCACAAAAACATAGAGGTCCGGAGGTGGGGTTTCGAGGACTTCGGTGTTTTTGCGAACCACTTGTTTTTGCGATGCTGGGATTCCCCTGCAGCATCGCAAAAACACAGAAGTCCAGAGGTGGGGTTTCCCATGGAGGAGAGAGTCAGGGGAATCCCAGTAGCGCAAAAATAGGTGCTTCGGCTGGCAAAAGGGGTAAATTTTGGGCTTGCACGCATTAATTGCTTTTCCATTGATTCCTATGGGAAATATTGTTTCATCTTACAAACCTTTCACCTTAAGAACCTCGTCCCGGAACCAATTAAGTTTGTAAGACAAGGTATCACTGTACATGGTGGAACACATTCAATTTGAAATTATGGAAATAAAAATTATGGAAATAAAAATAATACATTGTATTATTATTGCTGTGAGCCGCCCCGAGTCTGCGGAGAGGGGTGGCATACAAATCTGATAAATAAATAAATAAATAAATATGATTGATTGATTGATTGATGAAAATAAAGTAGAAAAACTGATGAGAAGATGGGATAGGGTCAGAGGTTTTATGGCCAATAGAATTCGAGACCGTGCCACGAAGAATAAATTGGAATCACTCTATATTTTGTAAATATGTTGATGTTCCCAGTTTTTAAAATATTATAATAGTACACCCTCATTTGGTGGAGGGATCGATGTTGGGTGGTGGGAGCACAATTCACTGTGCACTGTTTTTGTGTTGTGTTTATTTGTTTATTACGGTGTTTCCCAACCTTGGCAACTTGAAGATATCTGGACTTCAACTCCCAGAATTCCCCAGCCAGCAAATGCTGGGAGTTGAAGTCCAAATATCTTCAAGTTGCCAAGGTTGGGAAACACTGGTTTATTATTATAAAAATCAATAAAATTTATTTTTTAAAAAAACAATTAAGTCCTTAGAGTGGGGAAAAAAATTCTTATATAAGTATATTTTCTTATATTTTATTTACCGAGTTTACAGATAATCCTCAATTTACAACGGTTCATTCAGTGACCGTTCAGTTACACCAACACTGAAAAAGTGACTTTGTTCACATTTAATCACTGTTGCAGCATCCCTGTGGTCACGTGATCAAAATCCAGACACTTGCCAGCTTGTATGTTCAGTATTTATGCCATGTCTCAGGATCACGTGATTTTTTTTTGCGACAAAGTCAATGAGGAAGACAGATTCACTTAACTAAGGTTAAGACAATGAGTTGGCCTTCTCCGGGTCCCGTCAACTAAACAATGTCGTTTGGCGGGACCCAGGGGAAGAGCCTTCTCTGTGGCGGCCCCGACCCTTTGGAATCAACTCCCCCCAGATATCAGAGTTGCCCCCACCCTCCTAGCCTTTCGTAAGCTCCTTAAAACCCACCTCTGTCGTCAGGCATGGGGGAATTGACATGTTCCTTCCCCCTAGGCTTATAAAATTTGTGTATGGTATGCTAGTGTGTATGATTGGTTTTTAACTTGTGGTGTTCTTAAAATTAATTTAATATTGGATTTGTCTTGTATTGCTGTTGCTGTGAGCCGCCCCGAGTCTGCGGAGAGGGGCGGCATACAAATCTGATTAAACTAAACTAAACTAAACTAATGCCGTGACCCCTTAATAGTTCATGTTGTGGTGACCCCCAACCATACGTCCAGCGCCAATTCTCCCAACAGAGCTTGAAGCTGATTGGCAGGAAGGTCAGAGGGACACCCCACTGTAAACATCCGATTTGTCGGATTGTAAAAATATTTTCCAAGGCACCAATATAGAAGCGTTAGTTTCTAAGAGCAGGAAAATTTGTATTGTTCCCAGGTCTTAGGCGACCCCTGTGAAATGGTCGTTTGACCCCCAAAGGGGTCCTCAGCCCCACGTTGAGAATCAGCGTGTTAAGTACTGCAGTGTTGCACTTTAAAAAAATGTGGCAAAGCAGATCGTAAAATGGGGCAAAATTCACCTCGCCATCGTCTTCACTTGACCACAGAAACTTGGGGGGTTAATTTTGGTGGCAAGTCAAAAGTTACTGTACAAAAAAACCCATTTTCACACAGCCCATCCTGCTTTCTGCATATTTTACAGATTCTCCATCAATAATCTACTTTTTGGAGCAGATTAATTCTATGCTTCCTGGAGTTGAGGGTGTTCGATTGCTGGAGAAAAAAATTGGATAGCCATTTGTCCGGGTTAGAATTTATTTATTATTATTTATTAACTAATTAGATTTCTATGCCGCCCTTCTCGAAGCGACTCAGGGCATTGTAAATTAACGTTAAATCAACATTGTAAATAAACATAATACTGTATACACGAATTACTTAGAAGACATAAACCCCGTACGTTGGCTCCATCGGTTGAGAAAGGTAGTTTTATTTAGGGGTTTAAATTGTGGCAGGCAGGTTGGGTGTCCAGGGGGAAAGCAGTTTGAAATTCCCTGATATTTCCCTGACATTTCTCTGTAACTTGTGATCTAATTAAGGCACGGTCGTAGATGACATACCAAACGGCTAAGCCGTGGAGAAATATCGGTAGCTGAGGAAGCAAGTCGTTGCCAGTTATGCTCATTTTTGCTTGACTCAAGGGGGCACAATCTGAGTTTAGTTGGGGGAAAGATTAGAAGTAACGTGAGAAAATATTATTTTACTGAAAGAGTAGTAGATCCTTGGAACAAACTTCCAGTAGATGTGGTCGGTAAATCCACAGTAACTGAATTTAAACATGCCTGGGATAAACATATATTCACCCTAAGATAAAATACAAGAAATAATATAAGGGCAGACTAGATGGACCATGAGGTCTTTTTCTGCCATCAATCTTCTATGTTTCTATGACTGTGCCAAGCAGCACGATCCGTTTTTTTTTTTACACGATTTCCCCCCGACTTTTAAACATTTTAATAGTTTTTTTTCACGATTTATTCCATTTTTTTTCATGAATTCCCTGATATTTCCCGAACCGCAGATTCCAATTTCCCTATTTTCCAGGGTGTCCAGGTTTGCTGGACATCCTGTGCAGGCCTCACACCCTGGCTGGGGTATGCATGTGTGGACTAAACTTTAGAGGTTCCTTTTAGTCCTCATTCTACGAATAACATTCAACAACCAAGCAATCAAGCACACCCCCATCCAATTCATTTAATTCCAAGGGCCAAAGATGTCATTTGTATGCAAGGTAGAAAGTTGGCTGACCCCTCAAACCCACCCATGAAATAAAGACTCCAAACAGGTATAAGCTTAATTCTAATTTATTACACGAAATAAATATTAACATTTCTTGGTAATCTCTTCTACTATTTAGATCCAATAAACCCAACAAAAAAAATTAACCATGTTGCAAACGAGCAATCTTACATTTGTTCCTCTAAAATGGAAAAAAAAAGACTAACTTTTGTGTAATGAATAAGTTGAAATTATGAAAATCTAGCTCCGATGTAAGGTGTGGGTAAGTATCCAACGGGAATCATGTTATATTTGTTATGTAAACCTACTTCTCTTTTTAAATGCCTAATGTGAACGCTTAAGAAAAGCAATTCAATGTTTGCAAAAGAACAGTAATTTTCTCATCAAATTTTTACAGCAAAAGAATCTTTTTGTTATATCTGCAAGAATCCTAGTTAAGCACAAGCCTTGTTGTTAAAGCGTGAATTCTGTTGCCTTTAAACCCCCAAGGTTATGTGTGGTGGTCTTGTTTAATTGGATGGTGTGCATAAATATTACACTCCATAGATAGCAAAAATATCTTTTATTTATAATTTACATTTTCCACAAATGAAAAAAAAAATGTACATTTTTTTCCTTACATATACAGTCTTATTCCTGTTAAATTTGTACGCCATCTACAGAACTTCCACACGATAAGACACCTGACACGGTGCAGGCAATAAGAAATTCAAATACAAAAATGTATTTATTAACCAAGTCAGTAGCTGGGGCCCTGCCCCAGGCAAACATTTTATTCATATAAAAATTATTTGCATTCGAGAGTCAGTAGGACACAATAAGCATTTCTCTGTAATTTATAAAAAAAAAAAAAAACAACCCACAGTTTAAACCGATTCAACCTTAAGAGGCTCTGTTTTAATTTCAGTGGATTCAGATATATTCCCATCCATGCAATCTGTAGATTTTTCTTCCGGTTCTTCTTTAACTTTGGGGCTGTTACACGAGTCCTGTCCCTCTTGTTTGACAATATTCAACATAATATTTAGTGGGTTCTCCACAGGGGTCTTGCTTGGAGATGGGGTGGAATCAAATGATGAAGTCTGCAAGTCAAAATTAACGTAATATTTGGGATGAAGCTTGAAGGTTTGGGGGGGGGGGGTTTAAAGTGTGATAAAAAATTTAAAAAGCAGAACAGGCTTTTCACTATCTGAGTTGACTCATTTACCTGTTCATGAGCAGAGCAAAAGTTCTTTTAGAACACTAGGGATTTCGGTCCTTTCAGCTGTGGCGAGGGGGGCGTTTTTCCCAGGTTCTCCTGGTGCGCCAGTTGCAGCCCTATTTGGACCGGGAGTCACTGCTCAGTCACTCATGCCCTCATCACCTCGAGGCTCGACTACTGTAACACTCTCTACATGGGGCTACCTTTGAAGAGTGTTCGGAAACTTCAGATCGTGCAGAATGCAGCCGCGAGAGCAATCATGGGCTTCTCTAAGTATGCCCATATTACTCCAACACTCCGCAGTCTGCATTGGTTGCCGATCATTTTCCGGTCACAATTCAAAGTGTTGGTTATGACCTATAAAGCCCTTCATGGCACCGGACCAGATTATCTCAGAGACCGCCTTCTGCTGCACGAATCCCAGCGGCCGGTTAGGTCCCAGAGTCGGCCTTCTCCGGGTCCGGTCAACTAAACAATGTCGTCTGATGGGACCCAGGGGAAGAGTCTTCTCTGTGGTGGCTCCAACCCTCTGGAACCAGCTCCCCCCTGAGATTAGGATTGCCCCCACCCTCCTTGCCTTTCGTAAACTCCTTAAAACCCACCTCTGCCGTCAGGCATGGGGGAACTGAAACATCTCCCCCTTGCCCATGTTGTTTTGGTGTTTGATTGTGTGCTTGTTTTCTATATATATTGGGATTGTTTTATGAATTTCTTAACTTAAAATTGTAATTGGATTGGCGGGTATTGGATTTATCACTATGTACTGTTTTTGCCATTGTTGTGAGCCGCCCTGAGTCTGCGGAGAGGGGCGGCATATAAATACAATAAATCTAATCTAATCTAATCCTAGTCAACAGTGGTTCACAAAGATGACAAGGGTTTCAAAGTCACTTAAAATAAAATTCATACTTAAATCTCTGTGATTTTTAAGAATCATTTCTGAAAACCATCTTCAAAAGGTGGTTCAGACTTCTCTGTATTTAGGATTTTCATAAGGGAGAGCGCCCTACTGTTAACCAGCTGTCTTTATGGTTAATCCAGCACACTTAAAATCCAGATATTATTCAGCTATTCTTCAAAGTACATCAGCCCTAGATAAAATTATCAACAGCAAGAAATATTTAGTCTGACCTAAGACGGTATTGCTATCTCTTGCTGCTAAAGTCAAATAAGCTTCAATAAGGATTAGTGATTCATATAACAGCTTTTGTAGTCTCAACATATAAGCCCACGGAAAATCAAAGCAAATTTTTGTTTACCTTTTGATAATCTTCGTAACAGGATGGATGGTAGATCTACCAAGGAAAGGAAACAGATCTTAGTTTACAGAAATACAAAAAGGCACACAAAGTATATTAAAGAATTAAATGTTAAAGGGTTAAATAAGGTCCAGGACGGAAGTGTTTTTAATAGGAAAGTGAACACAAGAACAAGGGCACACAATCTGAAGTTAGTTGGGGGAAAGATCAAAAGCAACATGAGAAAATATTATTTTACTGAAAGAGTAGTAGATCCTTGGAACAAACTTGCAGCAGACGTGGTTGATAAATCCACAGTAACTGAATTTAAACATGCCTGGGATAAACATAGATCCATCTGAACATAAAATACAGAAAATAGTATAAGGGCAGACTAGATGGACTATGAGGTCTTTTTCTGCCATCAGTTCTATGTATATTGCAAAACAATTTCTCTTTCTGCAGGAACATCTCTCTTTCTCTCTCTCTGAGCTATTTCTATAAAAATAAAAAGTTATAGTTGTTATTCTCCCTCTGCTGATATTTCACTGTATTTGATTCAATCTTCTTTGGACCTAGGGCAAATCTCACAGAAATAGACCGATGGAAGGCAGCCCGAGTATGATTAAAAGGAAATATTTTTCAGGGTTATAGAAATTATGATAGAGCATCAAGCCAAAATAGACATTTTTAAACAGCCTGCATACACGAAGAGATGCAACGTTACCTTTTCCTCTACACGAATTGCATTTTTTAAGTGCCATTCCTCCTCTTCCTCATCCCAATATTGCTCGAACTGTTCCTGGCAAATTTCACAGCTCTGAAAGGAATTAAATATAGTTATACTTACAAAGTGTCATTTATATTTTCAGATATATAGGAGAACAATTTTATTTTTCCACCTAAGACTAGCTGCTCCATGAAAAATGCAATCAAAATAAACAGAAGACCGGAAGCGTTCCTGCTAGGAATAATAAATCAAAAATTAGACAAAAATAAATATTATCTGCTGATACACATACTGACTGCAACTAGAATGGCAATAGCCCAATGCTGGAAAAAACCTAACCCTCCGAAAGACTCATTAATACTAAAGAAAAGGACCCGGATTGTGGGGGCAATAGCCTTGCTCTGTTAAAAAAGTGCTATTGCTAACATGTTGTAAGCCGCCCTGAGTCTAAGGAGAAGGGCGGCATAAAAATCGAATAAATAAATAAATAAATAAATAAAATTCTTGACTGTGCAGAACTAGATGCCTTAACATTAAAATTAAAAAACTCCGATTATTATAAAACATGGAACATATTTTATAGAAACATAGAAACATAGAAGACTGACGGCAGAAAAAGACCTCATGGTCCATCTAGTCTGCCCTTATACTATTTCCTGTATTTTATCTTACAATGGATATATGTTTATCCCAGGCATGTTTAAATTCGGTTACTGTGGATTTACCAACCACGTCTGCTGGAAGTTTGTTTCAAGGATCTACTACTCTTTCAGTAAAATAATATTTTCTCATGTTGCCTTTGATCTTTCCCCCAACTAACTTCACTAATTTCATTTTATGATTGGTTTAAGAGGGGAAATAGAAGTTCAAATTGAATTAGGATAATAACGATGGTTTAAGATATGTATTTATTGACACAAAGATGGAATATGATGCAATTACAATGATTTTTTGTGAAAACAAATCTTTATGTAACTAAATTAATTAATAAAAAAGGGTACGGAAGGCGGTTTAAAAATAATAATAATAATAGAGAAGACATTGATAACCAAAAAGAACAACAGTGAATGCCGATGACTTCTATTCACCAGAAAATAATTTGATATGCAACAAGACTGTAACTCTTCTTCTCTCAAGAGGAAATTGATGATATTTTTATGTTATTTGTAATTTTGTAATTGTCCATGTGTTTTTTGTTTGTTTAGAAGTGTATGTATGTTTTTCTATTTTCTTTTTTGTGTATTGCAAATATGTCAATGTATATATTTTCTTGATTATGCTTTTTAAAACAAATTAATAAAAATTACTTTTAAAAAAAGAAAGAAAAATGCAGAAATTTTGTAGGCTGGCATTATTATAACTGTAACTAGACAACCCCTAACCTGTTGAGCCATTGTTTCAAAGGTTTTTCCTTACGTAACCCATACACCCCCTTTTGGACCTTTAACACACCTCCCACACCCCAACACACCCTTCCCAGTCTGGAATGAGACAATCTGCCACAGTCAATTTGCCACAGGAGAATTTGCTCTGGCCCACTCCATGTGGGATTACTCAACACAATATATGTTATCTGCCACGGTTTCTTCCACATTATTTCCATTTTTGTCAATGGAAATATCAAAGAAACAGTGCCAGATAACATTTATCACACTGAGTTATCTTGTATGGAACTGTCCTTTCCAAGATAGCCTTGGCATGTTGGTTGTGGCAAAACGGCTACAGCGGGCTGGCCCTGGCAAGATAGCCGCGGTGAGATAACCGCAATGAGTTGTCCTAGACTCTTCGATATCTCCACACCATCAACCCAAACCACACAGCACCTCTTGCATATTTCTGATCTACGTGGTGCCTCTTGCACAACCCTCTGACCCACTGGGAGTGCAGTGTGTACCCACAGGTCCGGTGTGGGCTGGGAGGATTGTAACAGGAGTACAGGGGTGGTTACTATATGGGTCTGAAAAACATGCAAGGCTACAGCACAAATGTGTTTGGAAACTTCAGATCGTGCAGAATGCAGCTGCGAGAGCAATCATGGGCTTCCCTAGGTATGCCCATGTCACACCAACGCTCCGCAGTCTGCATTGGTTGCCGATCAGATTCCTGTCACAATTCAAAGTGTTGGTTATGACCTATAAAGCCCTTCATGGCATCAGACCAGAATATCTGCAAGACCACCTTCTGCCGCATGAATCCCAGTGGCCGGTTAGGTCCCACATAGTTGGCTTTCTCCGGGTCCCGTCAACAGTGTCGGCTGGCGGGACTCAGGGGAAGAGCCTTCTCTGTGGCAGCCCCGACCCTCTGGAACCAGCTCCTCCCAGAGATTAGGACTGCCCCCACCCTGCCTTTCGTAAACTTCTTAAAACCCACCTCTGCCGTCAGGCATGGGGTAACTGAGACATCTCCCCCTTGCCTATGTAGTTTTATGTATGATATGTTTGTGTGTAAGTTTTTTAATATACTGGGGTTTTTAGGCCTTTTGATTTGATTTGATTTATTGGATTTATATGCCGCCCCTCTCCGCAAACTCGGGGCGGCTCACAACAAGGTAAAAACAATACATAATAACAAATCCAATACCCACCAATCCAATTACAATTTTAAACTAAAAAATTCATTAAAAAACCCTCTGGAATCAACTCCCCCCAGAGATTAGAACTGCCCCCACCCTCCTTGTCTTTCGTAAGCTCCTTAAAACCCACCTCTGTCGTCAGGCATGGGGGAATTGAGATATTCCTTTCCCCCCAGGCCTGTACAATTTATGCATGGTATATTTGTGTGTATGTTTGGTTTTTAATAAGGGTTTTCAGTTATTTTAAATATTAGATTTACTTAAAACCCACCTGTATCGCCAGGCATGGGGGAACTGAGAAACCTCCCCCAGGCTTTTATATTTCATGTTTGGTATGTGTGTGCTGCATGGTTTTAAATGATGAGGTTTTATATGTTTTTTAATATTAGATTTGTTTCATTGTTATGAGCCTTCGGAGAGGGGTGGCAAATCTAATTTTTTTTTATTATTATTATTATTATTATTATTATTATTATTATTATTATTATTATGGATCTATTTTTATATATTCCAAGTGCTAGTAAAATGTTAAGTGCCAAACTAAGGATTGCAGTATAATTACACCAACTTAAGAACTTAAATTCTGTGAAGTCAGTTTTAAGCTTACCTCATCCACTCCAGCTGGGCCTGCAGGGACACTCTGAAACTCCTTCTCCTTAGCAGCTTCTTGAGTTTTTAATACAACTTCTTCGTGTACTTTTTCAAAGAACTGGCTCTTTGCTCGTTCCTCTAAATCAGCTATTTCTTCAAACTCTATCCAATCCTAAAGAAGAAGATTAAAACATGTTTCACCCAGTTTATTTCTCTGCGGAATACATCTTTATCTCTTGTTCTCAGTGACCAACAGCACTTTATGATCCTGTTTCGGCCACGGGATCAAGTCTGTGTAGTCTTTTTATCCTAGAAAAAGCAGACTTCTTGACATGCTGCTCTGCAATCCATCCAAATTCTCCAGCAGTATAAGAAACATGAGTTTGATTCAATGAACCAAGTGGGACACATTGTTCCCAGTGATGTATAGGTAATCCTTGTTTACTGACTGTTCTTTAGTGACTATTCCACGTTGTGGCGACACAGAAACGTACGTTTTGACTGATCCTCAAAGTTGTGTTATTGTGTCATGGGCACTTAGCAACCAGAATGCATTTATAACAATCACAACATGTTCAACAGCTACCAACAAGCCAAGTCATTTAAGGAAGCTGACAGAAACTAGCCACTTGTGGTTATGAATCATCAAATTTAATGACCATAAGTGATTTGCTTCACAACACAATCAGTACTGATGTTATAAGCTGGCATGGTCCATGTGATGTTTCATTTAATGATCACATTACTTATCAACAGAGGTAACAGCCCTAATTTTATGTAACATTATTACATCTCGCTGCAAGGTGACCAAATGCAGTTGGTAAGTTAGTCCTTGACTTACAATAGCTCATTTAGTGATCGTTTGAAGGTGGTTTTTCAAAAGGCAACTGGACTTTGTTTTTCCTTTAAGACACTTTTCAATTCTGACCGAATGATGGAGACTGGAAAGATTTATATTCCTTGTAGCCACCTGGTCATTGTGTAAGAGTGCTAACGATCAGATGACTGCAAGGAATATCAATCTTTAATTCTCCACCATTCGGTCAGAACTGAAGAAGCTTCTTGGAGGAGAAGTGAAACACCTTCAAGGAAAAACGAAGTCCAGTCTCCTTTGGAAAAAACATCTTTGGGACTTGTTTTTTTGACCCTTCCCTGAATCTTCGGAAAAGGGACAAGAGGCTAGTGAATTCGAATCACTCAGCTCTCACTCGACAGGCGCTACATGCAAAAAACCTCTACCACCAAATATCCGTAAGCAAACGTAAGAACAAGGTCTATAGTGGGACACAGCACCTAAGAAAAATGCTTAGATCAGGCATCATGCAGGGGGGGAAATGATTTGACTACTTAATGACACTAAAACCTCAGCTTTCAACTTCTCCATTTAGAATTTAACTGCTGCAGCTGCATAGTCTTTTCTTCTAAACACAGTGGCAAGGCTGTGAGGCATTATTTTTAGAGGCAGAGGCTGTGACCACATGTCACCAGTAGAGAGCACTTGTATGGTACGAAGAGAACACACTGTGGTTTATGTGAATTGATCAAAGGACAAAGTATGTAAAGCCTAAAAGCTGGATTACTATCCAAAGATCTATTAAAACAATAGCAGCAAATGATCTTAAGTGATCCAAGCAAGCATTAAACTGTCACACGTGTTTTTCAGACTATAAGATGCACCGGAGTATATGATGCACCAAGATTTCAAAGACAAAAAACTAAAAGGGGGGGGGGGAGTTTTGGCCTCTCCAGGAGCACTCTGCAGCCCTCCTAAATCCTCTGCTTGTCCCCTTTTTGCCAAAAACAGGCCCGTTTTTTCCCCCCAAACTGGGATGTTTGAAAAAACTGGGATTTTTTTTTCCAAACTGAGCATTTGGGAGGATTACAGAATGCTCCTGGGGGCTGGGGAGGGCAAAATGAACATATGGGGGCTTTGGGAGACAAAAAATTAGGTCTCTTTTTCACAAAAACGGGGTGTGTAGAGGGTTCGAGAGGACTACAGAATGCTCCTGGGGTTTAGGGAGGGCAAACACGGCCCAATTTTTTTTAAAAAACAGGTCTGTTGTGTTAACTGATGAAATGATCTATGAGCCCCAATTATTGTCTTAATCTGTAAAAGGATAGACGATTCCTTGTGTTATACTGATTTTGAGGATACCATTATGACCCCAGTCCTTTGGAAAAGATGAATGGAAAAAACGGGCTAAATATTCTCTGTTTCAAACAACATAAACAACTGCTTACTGTTAAGCTGTAGTACCATCTTCTGTGAGTGACTTTCCTGCTAACATCCTTTTCTGTACGGTTCTGGCGATAGTGCCAATCCAGATGGTCTGCATACACATCTGTCTGGGAAGTTGTAAACCTCATTCCGCAAGAGTAACACTGAATGCCCGTGTAAAGCCTGTTTATGACACTATCGTAACGTCTGAAACAAGAGAGAAGCATCAAGTTAGAAAGCCTAGCGTAGAGAATGCTCCATTGTAGATTTTCTATTATGGAAACATCTAGCAATATTAGGCATATTTTATGGCATTTATAACATGATACACATATATATGGGTTGTATGACAAATTAAGATCTGATATTATGACATTACATACTGTTGCTGTTATTATTTGATTGCTTGGCATGTACATCTTTATATTTTAAGTTTTATTATCTTTGTTCTTTTTGTTAAACTAAAACAAGAGTGTATTTTATTATGTAATTTGTATCAAATCTGAAGCAACCTTATGTATTACTTATTTATTTATTTGGCTGTTTGTTTTTGTGACTTCTTAAACTTTAATCTTTCCTTGTTCTGCTCCCCACCTTTGCTCTTTTCTTATGCTTTTTTTAAATTTTAGCCTTTTATTTTTGAAAATTTAATTATATTCCTTTTTAAAGAAAAAGAAAATGTAGTATCGGATTTGTGGCCACTACATGAAATGGAAAATTGTGAAGACCAAATACATATTATTGCATGGAAATACAAGCCAATTCTATTTTCAAGGTGGAAGATAGTTAAATTACAGAGGGATTTAACTGTGCCTGCATGAGGGTTTGGCACAATTCTGATTGAAATTATACCAGAGATGCTAATGAATTGGGCAAATTAGACTTTTAAATCTTCTGCAGATCAATCAGAAATATATGAAAAATAAATAGAGGATTAATATACTAAACAGAGGTTAAAAGCTGATGTATGAGATCTGCTAGATGTGCTTGTTAAGAGTTGGGTTATTTGGAAGTTTCAGTTTATGTATATTTTTCAATGTATGTCAATTTTCCAAAAACAGAACAGCTAGATAAATTTCTGTATCTTAGTTCCTGTATGAAATATGTTAAAAGGGATTTGCTCATTGGCAAGAACAGAAACTTTTCTCTGGGTTTTTTTTTTTTTTTTTGGAGGGAGGGGTTTCAAACTGATTATATATATAAAGTCATTATATTAAAAGAATCCTCTGCCAAACTTGGGACCCCTTAATCTAGAATGATTAATGCTTAACTGAATAAATGTTGCAGTATTTAAAGTAAATATTGAATTTATACACAGCTACCATAATTTTTTACCCACAGGAGTCAGGCACCTGATTTTTTTAAAAAATTTACAATTCATCTGGAATTACTGAAACTATACAACTAGATATAATCCCCTCTTCGCCCCATTAAATACACATACTGTTTTAGTTCTTCTATCACAAAATTAGTTAGGTCTGGAATATCCTCATTCTGATCTGGATCATCCTCTTCTTCCTCTGGAAGTGGTTGAGTTGAAACTTCACTGACTTCTAAATAAATGAGATGTGTTTTTAAATATTGGGATATAACCTTTGCTTCCTCAATTGTAACAATGTAAAAAAAAAATTAAAGTAAATTTACTTTACCTTAAAGCAAAGTAAATTTACTTTAAAGATCAAGATTGATCTCAGGTACAGTGTCCAGGAGTAGTGATTATGATCTATTTCTTTCAATACATCTAACTTTTATCTCCTGGTTTAATTTTATTTATACACATGTAAAAAAAGTATTAGATGGAAGCACAGTACACACATTTGTGCATTCGGGCATATGTACACTATTTCCAACAAATAGGCTTAAAAACTCTTAAATTCTTATACATGATAGATCCAGTTTCAACTGGTCAATTTCTGCCTGGAGAAAAGAAAACCAAATTATTTCTAATGCTTCATATGAATGCTTCATATTGAATGGCGGCTTAAACATTCATTACTTGGTACAACAGGTTCAGAATGCCAAGAATGAGGGGGGTAGTACCTAAATTAGATGATAGATAAAGAAGAGAGGATAGATAGATAGATAGATAGATAGATAGATAGATAGATAGATAGATAGATAGATAGATAGACAGATAGATAGACAGATAGATAAGAGGTTGATAGGGAGAGAGAGAGAAATAGAAATGTAAAAAAGGTATACTAATAACAAAAAGATACTTACGTGATGAAGATGAGTCGGGCTGTAAAGATTTAAGGATTCCTGTAGAGAGTAGTTTTGAAAATAACTCATTCACATCAAGTTGTCCAAGGTGATTATCCGGGTAGGAAGGTGGGATGTTCCCTAGAAATTAGTGCAAATGTGAACATTTATAAGATATTACTCTCGAAACTCAATTTAGAATTTAAGTATCTTAAGTAGTTATTGTCAAAGATTAAACATACAAATCATCATTAATTATCCCTTTCTCCATCTTTAGTAGTGGCTCCCGTAAAAGAATGAGGACCATTTTAACCACCTTCCCATTTCAATTTATACAATGACCTTATGTGTATAAATGCAGAAGTAGCATTTGGGAATCTAACTAACAAGCCTTATAGAAAACTGTGATAAAAAAATGTTGGGCTAGTTTCATGTACTCAAAAATGCATAGGACTTATTCTTCCCAAAAGGAGGTCATTGGAAGATATGTTTTCCTTTTTAAAAAATTTGAAACTTGAAAAACTAGAATTGTATTACATAGTGCAGTTCTAGAAATTAAAAGTAAAAAAAAATACAATGAATACAAAAAACAGGGATAGTCAGGGATAACAATTATGTCTATATAAATATATAAAACTATCAAAATTGACAATAAAAACTTTGTATCCTTGGTTGATGAAATTTTTTGTGTTTACTGTGATGTTTATAAATATATACTATATTTATATTTTAAAATATATAATTTAAAATGTAGTTTTCTGAATAACATTTTTATGCAAATTAAATTTTTCTTCTGATGTTCTGGAAACCTTAGTTTTCAAATAAATCTCTACTATAAGAGATTTAATCAATTCAGACTTAATCCATGGTAACACAAATGTATATTTTACTTTATTAGGAATTATAAACAAATGTGATTCAGGTCAGATGATAAAAATCTCTAAAAAAGCCTTTTGTGTACTAAAATCAACCAAATTAGTCATATTCTCAAGAATGTTGAGAGAAATAAACTATAATTTTACAATCATTTTATGGCAGGCTTTTTTTTTTAAAGGTTTGGTTCTGTTTGGTAAACATTGGTAAATTGATAAACATTTCTAGAAAATTCAAATCAGATCCCATGCAGCTATTTTTAATACTTCTCCTTAGTTCCTTAGTTCTTATATTCAAATTTTGCAGTGCAATGAAACTTTGAACAGCTAATACCCAGCACTCGAAGGATTCATTATTTCTTCATTTCATGTGCCACTACTTATAATCATTGCCCATTTATTCCTGTCTTCCTCAAGCTTCAGAATTAAGATTCCTTTCACTATCACATACAGTACAGAAAACTAAAGCAAGTTACAACTGTTCTCAGTCACTGCTGAACATATTGGGGGGAGGGGAGAGGGAGATATTACTTTATGTTGAACAATGAAAATTCCAGACTCCAAATGGGTAATGGATCATTTTCTAGGACGCAGTTAGCAACTATAATTTGAACTCTAAATTTCATATTCGTCCTTTCTTACGGAGGAAAATATCTGTAGATAAATATCTCATCTATAAGCAGAACATACATACCAATTTTACCTTAATAACCTTGATACCAATCTGAATTAAATTAAATTGTCAGACAGTTGTACCAAGCCTTGCTGCTGAATACATCTTTCAGATTTAATATAGACAAAGTATCCCCAGTTAAGTTTAGAATAAAACAGTATTTCAGCAAAACAACTCCATCCCCCCAAACGAGTAAATGCTAACCTGGCTGATTTTGAACAAAACCTCCAGGATTTTGGGCATGGACTGGCAATAGTGGCTGCCCTGGATTGAAAGGCTGGGCAGAAGACACTGGCAGAACAGGTACCTGTGAAAAGACATAACCCTGATTAAAAGAAGATTTTCCCCCTCCTCAGGACAAAAGTAAATAAATCCACATGCACACCTCCATCTGCGCATACCCCCACTTCTGTGCCCCGGTTCTGAACAGATCACAGCCTGGTAAAGGGCAATGGATGGGTCCAGGGGTTATGGACCCGATTCCCAGCACTCTCTGAACAGTTTACAATGTCAGCAAATCAAATATTAAATATCAATCTTGAAATTCTTTTATACCATGCATATAAGCCAGTGATAGAGAACCTTTTTTTGCACGGGTGCCAAAAGGGTGTGCAAGTGTGTGGGCCCACACCCATACAACATCATCATCATTTATTAGATTTGTATGCCGCCCCTCTCCAAAGATAATGCAATACCCTCCCCCCGCGCGTATGTACACCACCACCCCGAGCTCCCCCCCCTCATGCGCACAGGCTGAGGCCTGCAGATTTCTGGTAGGCCTATTGGCCAGTTTTTCGCACTCCCCAGGGTTCAGGTGTCATATTCCCACCCCATCCTCCAGAAAGCCAAAAATCAGCTGGCCAGCATGCACATACGTGCTGGAGCTGACACACGGCAATGCCTGGCATGCCCTCAGATATGACTCCACGTGCCACCTGTGGCATGCGTGCCATAGGTTTGCAATCACGGATATAAGCTAACCACCAACATGGCAATTATTTTCCATTATTTTCTTCAACTAATAAGATAATTACTTATAATCTTCGCTTAGCCAATGAAATTATCTACAGTATGAATCTAGGGGTTTACACTAGTTTTATTGATGTAAATATGCAGGCATGGAAATTAATCAATGCAAAGAAACAGTTTAGGAATACAACTTTTTTGATATTTTGACAGTATCAGAAATTAATATTGAAGATTCAGAACTTTTCATGGCATCAATCAACTTCAATGATAATTTAGGATTCACTTCTTTATACTATTTTAAGACTTTATTTATGTTAAGTATTTCTTAATCCATGGACAGTTTGATGTACCGTTTAAGGCAGTGATGGCAAACCTTTTTTTTCTTGGGTGCCGAAAGAATGTATGTGCATGCTATCGCACATGCGCGAGTGCCAACACCCATAATTCAATACCTGGGGAGGGTGCCTGCCAAAGGCCCTCTGGAGGCCAGAAACAACCTGTTTCCTAACTTCTGGTGGCCCATTGGGTTCGTGTTTTGCCCTCCCCAGGCTCCAAAGGCTTCCCTTGAGCCCGGGGAAGGTAAAAACGCCCCCCCCCCCCAATCCCCCCGGAGGCTCTCTGGAAACCAAAAACGCCCTCCCAGAGCCTCTGTGCGAGCCAAAAATCAGCTGGCTGGCACACACATGCACATTGGAGCTGAGCTAGGGCAATGGCTCACGTGCCAGCAGATATGGCTCCGCGTGCCACCTGTGGCACCCATAAGATCATAAGAAGAGCCATGCTGAATCAGGCCAAAGCCCATCGAGTCCAGCATTCTGTCACACAGTGACCCACCAATTGCCCATGGATATCTTGAGCAGAAAGAGAAGGCCAGACCCTCCCTTTCCTTTGAACCCCAACAAATGGTACTCAGGGGAATCCTGCCTGCCTCAACCAACATAGAGGTGGCACATGGACGTTTCAATAACCACCAATACACTTGGCATCCATGAATCTGTCTAATCCTGCCTTGAAGCTATCCAGGCTAACAGCTGTCACGACCTCTTCTGGAAGTGAATTCCATCAACCAAGGACCCTCTGGGTGAAGAAATATCTCCCTTGATTTGTCCTTTCTTACCTATGAGCTTTAGGGAATGCCCCCTCGCTCTAGTATTGTGAATTTTTCTCTATCCACCTTTTCTATCCCATGCATGAATCGATCAAGACACCCCTTAAACACCACCTTTCAAGGCTGAAGAGACCAAGCCGTTGCAACCTGGTTTCATAAGGGAGGGGCTCCATTTCCTTTATCATTCTTGTTGCCTTTTTTTGCACCTTTTCCAGTTCCAATGCCATAGATTTGCCATCACTGGATTAAAGCATAAGGCTAGAAAACCAGGAAATTGTGAGTTCTAATCCCAGCTTGGGCACAAAGCTGGCTGGGTAACTTTGGGCCGGTCACTCCCTCTCAGCCCTAGGAAGGAAGCAATGGCAAGCCACTTTCAAATTCTTGCCAGGAAAACTGCAGGGATTTGTGTCCAGGCAGTTGCTAGTCAAAGGCACAGGCACACACGCACACACAAATCAATCTTAATAAAAAAATAATTTGCTGCAACTGAAGATACAAACAGAAGATGTTTTTGAAGAACAGTACAACAGAAATACTGTTAAGATTCTTCTTACCTGTTGGGGTGGCTGAACGTTTCCGACTGTCATATTATTAAAATTTCTGAACTGAGGACCCTGAAGATTCTTGTCGTCATAAAAAGGTCCTGGGCCCCTGTTAATTGCGTTAGGAAAGTGCTGTGCTGCAGAAACAGGTGGGCCATTGAAGTTTGGTCCTTGGGGATTATCAAATATTTGGTCAGGTCTCTGGAACTGCAGTCCTTGTGATGCCCCGTTGTAAGGTGGCTGATTGGGAACTTCGTTGTAAGGGCCGGTTTGTCCATATGGTGCCGTCTCTAATCTTGAGCCAGGATGGTTAGCTACGTTTTCGATCCTTGGGCCCTGATGACCGAGCAGGAGGTCGTATCGTGTGGCTGGGTGCTGAGGATCGTCAAACCGCTGAAGCATTGCATCAAACCGAGGTTGGACCTGCTGGCCAGGTGGGCCATCGAATCGAGGTGGCGTTTGAGCGGGGCCGATTTCAAACCTTGAACCAGGTTGTACATGTAATCCGTCCAGTCTTTGTAAAATTGATGGCTGGCCAGGCTGACCATCAAATCTTGATGGACAGCCATCAAACCTTGCCTGGTTAATAGGCCCTTCAAATCTAAGTCCACCTCCAGCCTGAACTGAAGGTGCCTCAAACCTGGGAGAAATTCCCAGCTGTCCATGTGGCCCCAGAGGCTGATTGTGAGGCCCCTCAAACCTAGAGCCAAGAGGTTGACCATGTGGCCCTACAGGTTGCCCAAGAGGGCCCTCGAATCTCAGACCACTAGTAGGCTGTACGTGTGGACCAATGGGCTGTCCATGTGGTGCGTCAAATGGTATATTGCTTCCTGGTTGTCCCAAGGACCCCACCGGTTGCATATGTGGTGCTTCTAATCTTAGGCCAGATCCTTGTTGGCCAAGAGGCCCTACAGGCTGTCCAAGTGGTCCTTCAAATCTCATTCCACTTCCTGGTGGACCATGAGGTCCCACTGGCCGGTCGTGAGGTCCTTCAAATCTTATGGCATTTGAAGATTGTCCATGAGGCCCTTCGAACCTCAATCCACCCGAAGGCTGGCCATCAAATCTTATACTACTTGATGGCTGATCATGAATACCTTCAAACCTCATTCCAGCAGAAGACTGGCCATGAGGTCGCTCGAACCTAATACCAGCCGTTGCATGGCTGTGAGGTCCCTCAAACCTCATTCCTCCTGAGGGCTGACCATGGGTCCCTTCAAATCTCATCCCACCCACAGACTGGCCTGAAGGCCCCTCAAATCGTAAACCTCCGCCTGGTTGTCCTATTGGACCTTCAAACCGTATAGCACTTGCTGTACTAACTTGCCCTGAAGGCCCATCAAACCTTAAGGGACCACCCCCAAGCTGTGCTGGTGGCCCATCAAACATGTGGGAACTTTTCCCTCCAGACTGTCCTTGAGGCCCTTCAAACTGAGGAGCTGGCTGACCTAGAGCTCCTTCAAACCTTAAATTAGCCTGTGCTTGTGGCCCTTCGATTCGAGGAGCTGAATTAGCTGGCACCTCAAAATGACCTGGTTGTCCATCTCCACTTCCCCTTATGCCAGGATGCCTAGGAGAACCTTCAAAATGAGCTCTGTCCTCAATCAATGAACTAAATCTTTGCTTCCCATCAGAGACTCCAAATCGTGACCCTGAAAGGTCAGGGAAGGGTTTCTCTGTGTCTTCGTATCTTGTTCGCTTGAAAATATCATTGATCCTCTGCTCTTCCCGGAGACCTTTAAGAAAAAAAGACTAAAATTACAAGGTTTATTCGCCAAACCCATTATATAAAGCTCACACACACCTTTATGGGGGGAAAAAATCATACATATGTTATGTAGCTTAATCATGTACAGAAACATATGTTGATTTTGTTTCGCTAATATAAACATTTTTATACCTTTCGAGGCACTTGGCTCATCGTGTCTCCTCCTGACATCATGTGGAGAATTATCAGAGTATGGTCTGCTACTACCAACAGGAGAATGTCGTCTTGATCTTTCGCCAAACTGAGAACCGCATTTGTTTTTTGTTTGGTCAGAGTCCATTGCAGAAAGAAATCCATCAGATAAGTGATAGTCTAATATTTCTTCATCCAACATGTTGAGTCTTGGAAACGAATGTTGAACTTGCGTTCGTTTTAGCTTAGCTTTGTGCTCATGGTATATTAAATCCGATTCAGACAGTAAGGGCTTCTTTTTGGAAATCCCCTTTTCACCTGGAGTATTATCCCACTCACATCTATGCTTCCCTTCCTGATACTGGAAAAGTTGGCGAATCTTATGGCACAGAACGAGGAACTCGTCTTGTGTTATTTCACCAGATGTGAGACGTTCGCTTGCCTGTGAGACAAAAGGAAAAAAAAAGACTTAATCCTCAATGCTATTTAAAAAAAAAACAAATCAGTGAGAGCCAATTCCCATATTACCTTCTTAAATATCTCTCTTTTGCTTGCCAAGGTCAGTTCTTTGGGTATCTGCAAATTAGCATCTACGCTTAATCGGTGTTGCTGTTTTGGGGTGCGGGGGGAAGGAGCTCCCTTATTAGTTCCCCAAGTATCTCTGTGTCTCTGATGAGGGGATTTACCAAGTCCTTGATGCTCTTCAGTAAGTTGAGGGCTGAAAGCAAAAGAAATGACATGTTATTTTACAGAACGTCTCCATCCCCAGCAATTACCTTATTTTGTTTTGTAAAGACAATGGTATTTCATCAGTAATTTTAGATTTGCACTTGAATGATAATCAGTTGCAGCTTATAAACATCAACTCACTTCTTATTTTCTTCCCAGCCAGATTTCCACCTTTTGCTTGATTTGGAACCTTGCCAATTCTCCACATTTTCTTTGGGTTCCGAATTTGACTTGGAAGAATGTTGGTTCATTCCTTCTTGCGGCCGGTCTTCGTGGATTTTCTTTGGCCTCCTAGAATCTCTTGCTTCCTGCTTGATATTCCTCTTGCTGGAGCTTCTGTCATCCCGTGTTCCTGACCCAAAATCCTCTAGATGTGACTGTTTGGGCCCAGACTGCCGTGGTTTCCCAATCTTAGATCCAATTGGAGAGAGGCTCCTAAGTCTTCTTTTAGGTGACCTTCTTTCTCTTCGTTTTGGAGAATGTGAAGATGGGGATCGAGATCTAGGAGAACGTGACCGTTTCCTATTACTTGACCTTCCCAGTTTTCCACTCTGTTTCTCTGACTCATCTATATTGGTATCTTGCTTTTGTACAATGCCGTTAATTACTTTATTCCGACCAACTGACCTATGTTCCTCTTTGTCTTTCCTCTCCATGCATCTTCTTTTTTCTTTGATGTCATCGTCTTTGCCATCTGATTTCTCTAGGAGATGTTTTTTTAATCTGGGGTCTCTCTTGTTGATTTCAGACACTCTGGGATTATCACATTCTTGGTTCCTGGTTTCTTTAGGATGGAGCAGTTTATTTTGCAACGGAGAGGGTGATTTCGACTTTGCATCCATTTGATCAAACTCTTTCTTCTGCAGTTTCTCGTTCTGTTTTGATTTCTCTGGCTTTGTAACATTTTGCTTTTCACTTTGTGGAGCTTTGCTAGTCTTCAGGTCAGGTTGACTGACTGCATTCACCAGGAAGTCCTTCCTATGAGTCTGATCTTTCAAATGAGATGAATGCTGACTCATTCTGTTAAGACGAGGGTCTCTATTGGCTATTTTGGCATCCTGGAGTGGAGACAAATGGTTTTTCTCCGGTGGCAGACAAACTGGATGGGGAGCTTTAACTGGCATGTGAGGTGGCTGTGGCACAAGTTGTTTTAAAGGTGCTTGGCCCAGATTAGATCCACTTTGCTGAACACTGAGAGAAACGGCCTGAAATGAGGAAGGAGGGGAAAGTATTTCAGACACAAGCCCCACTTTATTTCTCATTGCTCTTGAACAATATACACATTTTTGCTTAATGAGCTACTCTATTTAACACTTCAAAGTTATGATAGTGCTGAAAAAGAAATGTTATGACTGGTTCTTGCATTTATGACTGCTGCAGTATTCCAATAGCCACATGATCAAAATTTAGATGTTTTCAACTGGCAGGTGTCTATGGCCATCAAGAACGATCTGTGGTCACACGATTGCTACTTGCACATTTCACTGCTGGCTTCTGGCAAGCCGAGTCAATGGAGAAGCTAGCAGTAAAATTGCCAAGTTGTAGTCGCATGATGCCTCGCTTAATGATCACACTGCTTAGCAATGGAATTAAGTGAGGAGTATCTGTAACACAATTTGAGCTGCATAAAGAAATTATTTTATATATCAACCAATTCCAGTTTTATACTGTAGGTGCCACAATAAACATAGGTTTGGGGTCAATTTTCTTTTCATACCTGTATGTTAAAATCTAATAAAATGTTTTCACTATCTAGTGGTAAATGCCATTAAGTACATTTTATGGCTAGTACTTCATTAATAATAAAAACATTACAAATCTGAAACTAAAACAATGGTACCTCTTAGTATTCAACTGCTTTTGAAATTCATCAAATTTGGAACTCAATGCATTTTGATGCAAAAAAAATTGTTCTGGCATTCATCATTGGTTTGGCATTCAATGCACAAGCTAGAACTTGTCATTGCCGGCTACCTTGTGACACACTACTTTATTCCTTATGGGAAAAAATGTTTGGTACTCAACACACCTCCTGGAAGCAATTAAGGATGAGAACCAAGGTACCAATGTATTCATATTACTTGATGCTTTCTTCAAATTATAAGCTCTGCAATCCAGTCATTTAAAGTAAATATAGCATATGATACAATATGAAAATTATTCAATCTCTCAAACTTAAGACCTAAAACCTAAGACCCATCAGCAGCAGAATATAAATTATAACACATACAAATCTAATAAACTATAAACTAAACTATATATATTTAATTTAGGAAGAAAAATATACCAAGATTCTGCTTTCTGTGATTCTTTTCTAATACAATTTACATTCCTCATAATCAGTCTCTGTCACGTTAAACCTGTAGTTCAAATCTATTATTTCCATTGACGTGAGCAGCGATGATCCCATCTAAAGCACAGGGTTTCAAGTGTAATATGTACAAGAACTTTTACAATTCCAATTTCTAGGAATTATAAATTCTGATTTTGGTCCACCTTGTTAACATGTTGGCATGAGTTATTATTTGCAGTATAGCAATGATTGATCAATAGGAAAAATACATTTTAATTGAATTTCTATTAAAGAAAAAGTCTAGGTTGCAAGGATCATTAGCCTAAACTGATTTTATCAGGAGCCCCCAAAATTCCATTCCTAAAACATCAAGCCACCAATCATCTTACTCACCAGTTGTGCTTTTGTCTGTTCTAATTCAAGTTCTAATTTCTTCTGTTGAAGTTCTAACAACTGTTTTTGCTTTGCCAGCAGCTGTTGTCTTATCAGCTGCTCTTGTGTTAAGTTCTTTTGTATTTCAGGAACAATTGGAGTAGAGGATACAGCAGAACAGGACACAGGAAGAGAACAGACTGTAGAGCTAGGTGCAGCAGGTTCCTCAGGCTACCGAGAAAATGGTAATAAAATACATGATTCTTACTTATGAAGAAGGCAAATAACTGGGCATTATTCATAGTTTTGTAATTTTGTTTATTTATACAAATAAATCAGAATGTGTTTTGAGCATATCATACAATATAAAAGGGCAATGTGGTAGTTCTTTGCCTTAACTATTATCAATTTATGGTGTGCAAATATCAAGCCACTGTTAAAAACATTTAACATTAATTTCAGCAACTTACCGATTTACTTAAAAATTTAGGATTCACGTGGATGCTAGAAGTATTCACATTAGGGGGTAACGGCTTAACAGGCCAAGCAGGGTCAACTGAATTCACCCGAACATCAAGAGCATAGAGAATCTTCAGAGGGAAAATTTCATCCCACGTGGAGCGCAATTTAAATAAACTTTTTCTAGTATTTTCATCCACCTAAGAACAATAGAACAATTCTATGGCTTGTTAAGTCCATATAACATGTTATCCATCTTTCTAAAAATCAAGATCACGTACATGTTCAAGGGTTATACCCTATTCATTTGTGTACAATACACAAGTTCCAGTGAAAAGTGGAGAATTCAAGTGAACACAACTGAAACAAGTACTGCACTCTGCTGATGGGCTAATTTGCACAGTACAACAAAGATTTCAGCAGTCAAGGGTCTCTTTCATCTTCCACGTATGGGTTATAGTGGTATAGCAGTTATATCTTATTTTTAAGATTGTTTCCACTACCAACTGGAACTGAACATATTTCGTGACCGAATTCCCAGCATTATAAATTTTATTATAAAATAAAATCTTATTTTTATTATTAAAGTATATTCCAGCAATATCATAAGAAACAAACACAGGCACATTCATCAATTCCTTAGGTTTTGGGTGGGTGGGGATGTTGAATTCCCATTATCCAGAGACAGCATGTCCACTGCTGAGTTTGCATGAAGGAAATTGTTGTCCAACACATTTCAAGAGCACCAGGTTGAAGAGGCTGCACTACTCCACTTAAGGCAAAACTTTTTTGTATGTCAAAATGCAAAAAAATAACTCCTCTGAAAAGCTCAGTCAAAAAGTGATTTTTTTTCCCATTGCCTAAATCTTTATAGGGTCACACAGAAATATGACTGTTGTTATTCTGAAAATCAACAAGGCAAAATTAAATTGATTTAAGATTAAACTGATTTAATGTTTGAGCAACTCAAAATATTTAGCCTCTTTCAACCAAACAGTACTGAAATGGAAAATGTTACCGTTTCGCCAAAAATAAGACTTACCCTGATAAGCCAAATTGGGTTTTGAGTGCATGGCAATAAGGCCAAGGGCTTATTTCAGGGTTGAAAAACTATATAAGACAGGTTCCTATTTTTGTGGGAAAAGGGTATTTCAATTTCCTTTTAACATTCACAGCAATGTACATTTGTGAAGGAAAATTCTGCTTTTGGTAGGTACCTCTAAAATTTATCCAGCAAACTAATGGAGAAAATAGTGTCCATGATAAATTAGGCCAGGTATGGAAAATTGAAATGGCTTGAGATTGGAGAGAAAAGTTAATCAAAGTAAAGACTTTATAAATCTTGGTAAGAAGGTTCAAAATAAATTAAAACCCTAAATTATTGTATAATTAACACAAACAAGAGGATGCATACACCACTTGTTTACTCTTTCCTGTGAAACTAAAAACACTCATAAAAATCTAAGGAGCTGCATTTTACTGTCCCTTCTACTGAGTGACTCACACAAAGCATTATGTACATGATATGATTGCATTTAGTTGTTCCCTAATGCAATTTTTCTTACAGAGGATATATCCTTTTATGTTCCACCCTTAAAACTGCAAAAAAACAAGACAATGTGTCATGTCTTTATTTATACAACAGCAACTCTAAAGCTTTAGAGAAACACATTTATATATACCTTTTCAAACACATTAACAAATGTTGAAACTAGGTTTTTAGTAAATGCAGTAAGATATTCTCGTCCAACATTCTTGACAATGGAGTCCATTAGGTACATAACAGGAAGTTTCTCATTAGTAGAAGCCTGGAGTAATAAGAAGAAAACTGAGACATTTAGTTGTAACAAAACAAAACTAAAATGATTTTTAAATGAAGGAATTACCAACCCCAAATCACCATACCTCTGGTAGGTAACAAATCCAAACCAAAAAAAAAAATAGTTTACTAATTTTAGAACTAGCTATTAAAAGAATCAAGATACCAGTGCAGCTATTATTTGGTAAGTTGGGTTTTCTTTTAAGGGGATTGTGAGTGGCAAAGTACTGGCCCATGATGCAAAATTAACTACTGGGGTTTTTATGCGAGCCACTTCACTCTATTGGATAATACTTTGAGGGAACACACAGTAGTTTCTGTTGGGATCTCTATAAAATGGGACATGGATCAATTAACTAAACTAATAAAATGAAGGGGAGAATTCTCAGTGGACAGAAAGTTGAATACCAGTGTTGTTAGGTGAGCTACGCTTCACTTACTGTCATGCAAGTGCAAGTAATACCAACTCTAGACAGTTGAAGAAACGGCAATCAGACAAAATTCTACGTGAGCCATATAGCTGGAACCAAAAAAATATAAATCCACAATGGAGTTATGTTGTTGAACTTATAACTTGAACCAAAGACTGGCACAGAAGACAATCTTCAATGTCTGGACACTCCTCAATGGCCAAGGAGTCAAGATGTATTTTCCCCCTCTGTACGTAAGGCACGCCCGAAGTTCATGTAGTACAAACTGTTCTTGAAAATGAATTTCCAAAGAAAGTGGAAGCCTTCCCGTTTCTGTTCAAAATGAGTATTAATGTCTCATCCACATTAAGGGCCACAAATGTCCAAAAAGCATCAGCATGTATCAATTTGTTGAGGGTAATTGTTTCTCGCGCGCATTGACTTTTTACACAGGAATAGATTAATTCCTATTTAACACCCATCAATTCTCAAATTTTACAGCCAGTGTAACATTAAGCAGCTAACAGTGTCTGCATTGCCAAAATTTCACTGTATGTTTGGCTGTTCTTGGAGCAAGGGTCTTTTTCTTGTAACTAGTGTCTTTCCCTTTAACATAGTTCAAATTGTGAAGATATTTATAGAAGATGCAAACACATGGGCAGTTTTCAAATCTTGAAAATCTAAACCACATCTTCACTTTAAAATGTGTAGGGTTCCCCACCCCCTCGAAACAAGTTATTCAAAACCTTACATCAAACATTTGTTTGAAATCTGCCTAAGAGAGAAGGAGATCAGTGACTCTTTAACCAGACACATACACAGGGATTTTATGGGCAACATTTAAGCAAAAGTTAAATGTAGTGAAAGGAATGGGTAAGGGATGAATATCTATACTGGCAAATTATCAATTCCCTAATATTTGGACTTGAAAATAATTTATTAGGTGCAATCTGCAAACTGTTAAGATGGAATTTGGATTGTTACAACAGGGCTTGCAAAGTATTAACTTGGAACACTTCAGTACTCTGCTCTTAAACCCCATCTGCAGACTGTGAAGGATAGCTGTCAAAAAAAAGCTATCTCAAAAATCTTATTCTCCAAAAAGGTATGTGTGCACTTCCATTTTAAGCTATAAAAATATTTCAAGGATTATTGCATTCACAAAGCTGTGACAACTGATGTGTGAAATTATGAAACAAGGAGGCAAATTTGTCCTAGAATCAGTGTTTTAGATATTGGAAAGCTATCCTAGCTTTAAATGAGTGGAATGCCACGTTCTGAGAACCATGACTTACAATTGCAATAGTTAATTCATGAACAGGAATGCATTGTGAAATACTGGAGAACCACCCCAGGCTCAGGGGAAACCCCATCAGATTTTCAAGAAGTGGTGGAAGGTGAGAAAGACAACTCAAAATCATCAAGAAAAAGGAGATAAAATTTAAAAAGCGTATTTCTAGAAAAACCATGTCCAGAGTTCTCAACAGAATGCTTGGTGCACTCCTTCAAATATCAGATGAACTGGGTGTTAAATATATATATATATATGTGGATCTGTGTTTTTTTCAGTATTTCCCTAAAAATTGAACTTTCCTCAGACTTTTTTTCCTGTAAACCACACCACAGAAAAGTTAACACTTTAATAACAGATTCTGCACTACACCCGGTAAATAAAAAGACAAATACATATTTTATATATTTTATTTACATTTTTAATACCACACACATTTCAAAATCATTTATTAAAAAGGTAGGCAAACCACTCTGCATTACACTAAATAGAAATTGTCTCCAGACAATATTTTCTTTCAAAAGTGGTTTTCAGAGAACTGAAATCTCGTTTCATCCGGGTCACTAAAGACAGCTATGTAAATCCAATTAGAAATACAGGTTTTAGGTATTTTTAAATACACTCAGGGGATATCTATGTAACCATCCCCATTACCCCAAAAGCCAAATGACAGAACTGGAATTAATGTGATATGAACTTCTGGAGAGATCAAAAACATTAAAAGTAAATAGGGAATATTTCTAGAGAACTGAAACTAACCAATCTGCACTGTAAACAATCACCCGTTATCCTGTGTTTCCATTTTATTATAACTTAATATCCCAGACTAAATTAGTAAAATAAAGATCCAACATACTGGTAGAAGCTGAGGAAAATGGGCGAGGAAGAAGAAACAGGAAGAGAACAGAAATGTTTAATTATAATGTACTACCCTTCTGCTACTTAAATGACCAAAATAGTCCTGGGGGGGAAAAGATACTGCACCATAAGGGTAACTTTAAAAAGAAAAATTTCTGAGCCAATATGAACCCTAGACTTTCTTTTTGCATCATGTTTCTCGGGCGCCATGTTGGGATTAGACAGGCTGCTGTGGTTCCTGCAGGCAGGGCTGAACATTTCTTTCCGTGCCTTAATGAACGTGCTGCTCTAATAAGGAATGGATCATGCATACACATGCAGACACACACCCTGAGCCTGTCATGCATCTGTTACTAAAAACATTCCGGGAACATGAAGAGCCTCCTTCACCTATAGAAATTTATTCTACTGAATATAATAAAATTGCACTCCTCTTAACCAAACTCCCTTTTCGGATGTTATGTATTAAGGCTAGTTCTCCCTTAAATAATTTTATCTTTTAATAATTTAAAAAATATGTAACCAAGCTAATGAGCCATATGAAGGCTATGAAACTTAAAACTGCACGTTTTAAGCTCCCGTAACTGCTGCATAGACTCAGCCAGGCGGCCATGTTGTATATCCAATTCATGCAGGCTTAAAAATCCCTCACAAAATTCGGGGAAGAATCAGACCCTTTCCCAAACTGGCTAGATTACCTCTTCCTTGGAATTATTCCATAGAAATAATTCCATGCAAATGTCTTAATCTAATCATAAGGAGGTGGAGGATGTTCCCTGCCAAGTATGGCCTAGTCTTTTTTTCACCTTAACCTTATTGCTCATGCTACCATTCTTCCATTTCCTTTTTTAATCTTAAAAATATCTCCCACAACATTGTTCTGTCAAACATGGTTCCTACCTGTTTTTAACTTTTAAAAAAATCAATTGCCTTTCCCTCTCTTTTATCTAAATTGTATTCTATAGTTATCTGAAAGGAAGCAGTTAGGTTGGGTTTATCAGTCCCTGACACTGCTGCATTGCCATGCATGAGGGTGGATGGCAGCTCTAGATTCTCCCCCAGCTGTTCCCAGAACATCAGGACTTTCAAACTGCTGCCATGCCCTCCTTTTACTCTTCACCATCCACCTCTGTCTGAAAAATATACCATCTATATGACTTGGGGGGTTCACTCTTTCTCAATAACTTGATCTACTTTGATACAGCATTTCTTTTTCAGACATGGCTGGGCAAATGTTTTGCCTGTACTGATGGCAATTCTGAGCCCTCAGAGAAACCCAAGATTCAGAGGCTGCTTGCCTGCGTTTGTGTGCCTCATGTGACATTTCTAACAAAACTATCCATTTCCCCTTTCACCTCCTTAGGGTTTCCTCTTTTTTATCCCTTCTATACTTAATAGCAAAATAGCCCTTAGAGGCATATAGTGCTTTACAGCTCTCAGTGATCCTGCAGTGTGAACACCTTGCCCCGAACAATCAGGGCCCTCATTTTACCCAGCTCAGCAGGGTGGAAGGATGAGCCAATCTTAACTAGGTCCTCTCCTTCAAAAACACAAGTAAGTCCTGATTTACAAGGACATTTCTGTTGCGAAATGAGGCACTTAAGTGACTTTTTGCCCCAATTTTACGACCTTTCTTGCAGCATTCCTCAAGCAAATCGCTGCTGTCTATTAAAAAGTCAAGTCAACCTGGTTTAAGTCAATCTGGCTTCCCCAACCAAAGACGCTGCAATGGTTGGTGGTAAGGACCAACCAGTTGCCCCAGGGTCCCAAAATGGTGGGATGCTGCAACAGTCGTAAAATAAAAATTGTTGGGGGGGGGAACGTTTGTAAGTCACTTTCCCCTCCCTCTCCCAGTGCTGTTGTCACTTTGAACAATCACTAAAGGAAGTGTCTGTAAGTCGAGGACTACCTATACAACTCTTAGAAACATGGAAGATTGTCAGCAGAAAAAGGCCTCATGGTCCATCTAGTCTGCCCTTATACTATTTTACCTTAGGATGGATTTATCCCGGGCATCTATTCTTTCAGTAAAATAACATTTTCTCATGTTGCTTCTTATCTTTCTCCCAACTAACCTGAGATTGTGCCCCCTTGTTCTCGTGTTCACTTTCCTATTAAAAACACTTCCCTCCTTAACCTTATTTTACCCTTTAACATACCTAAATGTTTCTATCATGTCTCCCCTTTCCCTTCTGTCCTCCAAACTACACAGATTGATTTCATTCTTTCCTGATTAAAGGGGTGGGTGGGTTACCCTGGGCGCTATCCTAAGGCCTCTATCCTGAACTCTGCCTGTCCCTCCCCCCATCCCCTCCAGCCTGCCATTTCTTCCTTTTTTGAACGTGACCTTTTCTGAATCCCACATTCACACACATAGGCGGCGGGGGGGGTCTATTCTCCCCACCACCCACTAATCCCGTGACTCACAAACACACACGCGGGGTTGGAGAATAGCGAAAGGGGGGGGGAGAGAAAGCCCTGCTGCCCTAGAGATAGGAAAGAAAGGGTGGAAGGCTGGGGGGAGGGGGTTGATTTGGGATGGGATGAGAAGGGGGGGGTTAAAATAAGAGAGAGCGTATTCGGCGTAGAGTATTATAAAAACCTTGGCGATTTGCGCCTCGATCAGCGAGACGATGTCCTTGGCGAAGGGCACGTTCTCCTCGGCCAGGATGGTCAGCATGTTGATGTGAGGCTTGCTGTTGAACGTCAGGTCGTCCAGCGACGACTGGTAGTCGCGGCAGGCGTCTTCGCTGCTGCCGCCACCGGTGGTGCTGCCGCTGCCACCGCTGGCGGCCCCTTCGGACGCCGTCGTCGCGCCGCCGCCCGACATTCTTCCCACACACACACTCTCACACACACACTCCTCCTCCTCCTCCTCCGCCTCCTCAGGCCTGGCAGGCCGAGTTTCCCTCGCCGAGGAGGGAAGGCCAGGCAAGCCTCTCTTTTTTTTTGGTTTTGTTTCCTTCGCCGATGTGGTGATAGTGGCCGCCGCCGCCGCCGCTCCCACCCGGCTATCTTCTAGCTCATCCTCCGCCGCGCGTTTGTCACTCCCTCAGGTCGTCGTTATCGTCGTCGTCGGCCGCCGCCTCTCTTTCTCCTCAGCCGCCGCCGCCGCCTCGGTCAACCGCCTTTTTTTTCTCCTCAGAAACGCACGCACAAAATGGCGGCGGCGGCGACAACGACGACTCCTGCGGCTCGCGGACGCCTTCTGTCCTCCGGCTTCAACCGCTGCGTCATCCGAAATGGTTCCGAATAGGGAGGGGAAAAAAGAGAGGAGGGAAATGGGGCGGGGCGCTGGGGAGAGCGCCTTTTGTTCGCTGGCCGCGTCGCTATTGGCTCCGCGCGGTAGGGGGAGGACACCTCCGTTGCGCTCTGATAGGGCCGCCGGGCCGTTCGTTTGCCCCCCACCTCGCGTCCCAACCTCCTCATTGGGGGAGGGGCCCCGATCTCCTCGGAGCTTTTATTGAACGGCGCCGCTCCTTGCGGCGATTGGCCGGCTTGCCTTGTAGAACCCGCCTTTCTTTATTTCTTCAGCTTTGGGGTTGGCTCTTTCCGAACGTAACCCGGATTCCTAGTTGTCGCGCGAGGTGAGCGGAGGAGTTGCGGTTACTTCCCTCCCCCTCTCCCTTCCCTTCGCAACGTCTTTTAAAGCGTGTCCGCGAGACTTCGTTTCCTATTGGCCCCGTGCGTTGGCTCAACTGTTGCTATGGGAATACGGGCCTTTTTTGAGGCCTACCTAAACGGCCAGTCAGGCGGCCTTGCATACATCCCTTTTCACCCGGTCGATAGCCGTGGGGTAGTAAAACTGCCAATAAACACTGACGATAATCCGCCGTGCCCTGCTGTCCTGGCATACGTTAAATACACATTTTTTAAAAATCCCTCAGATTTGGCCTCTCCACTAGAAAGCAAATGGGGAGGGGCTTTCTTTAAAAAAGAAATGTGTTGCGGCGAAGATTTCAATGTCTATAATGCAACTAGGTTTTCCAGAATTCCTAATGGAAGAAAAAATAATTATGCCACTGATTTATGGAATGGATGCCCTACTCTGAGCGCCTACATACTAGCACTCTTGAAATATCCCCTGAAAATACAAAGAAAAAAAAGCTTTTCCCCCAGGGATGCTTTCCCCCCCCCCCTCTCCCTGTGGCATCTATATAATGAAACCTCTAGGATTATTTGCTGCTAGATACGTCTTTGAAAATAAGTCAAAACAAAGTCTTAATAACCTTCCAGAAGTCTACAAGGAATTCTATTGGAAATTGTATGTGTGACTTATTTGCTGAGGTCTAAATGAGATGATTTATTATTATTATTATTATTATTATTATTATTATTATTATTATTATTATAAATCATCTCATTTAGACCTCAGTAAATAAGTCACACATACAATTTCCATTGTTGTTGTTGTTGTTGTGGAAAACCATGTGGTCTTGTCCACCATTAAACCATCTTTCCAAACAGCTTCGTTTTTCCAGGTCTTTTTCCCCAGAACAACCCAGATAGACATTTCTTCCAACATTATTATTTTTTATTATACATTTTTCTTTGTTATATATAAAATTTCCATAATCTACAATGGCAGTGTACTATCTGGATACAATCAGTCTTGGGTTGCAGCCGGTACGGTCCAATATGGCATCCCGGTAGCGAAAATGGAGCTGTGCACGCAGCTCAAGCTGACCGGTGAGCGGGTGGGCGCGTCGGCATGAGAAACAGCTTCTGTGCATGTGCCGGAAGCCAAATCTTGTGTGAGGACACACCGGCGAGCGAGATTTTGGCGATTTTTGCCAATATTTTGGATTCAAGCTGAATCTCACGCAGATGTGCATACGTCCGCACCGGTCACCAGGAGCATTCCGGTAGCGCCGGCAAAGAGTACAAGTAATAGGCCTCATACATACAATAACTATAACTACTATTCTCAAAGAGTATTCACCATGATCTTCACTTCTTATTAAATATTTCCCTTTATTTAATAAGACATTCTATTCAGTTTTACCTATAATTGGTTAATGATATCAAGCATTGTAAACCTCATATGCCACATGAGTCTATGGAGAGGGGCAGCATACAAATATAATAAAATAAATAAATATGAACATCACATTTGTAACCATTATCCTCTAAATCTGTTAATCATAATGTTTAATCCTGGTTATTCTATATTCATTATTTGTTTTATTTTTATTTATCCTCCTCTATTCAAAGTTTCTAACTACAGTGTACTTCTATTTTCTAACCATTGGTGGAGGAGATGAATTTCTTAATGCCCAGGCTTTATATTAGAAATGTATTAATTAAATTTCTATGCCACTCATTTCACTGTTGGAGCAACCCTGAGCAGTTTAAAAAATGATTTAAAAAAAATCAAAAAAGTTAAAATTAAGAATTAAATAGTGCGAACCAAAGGGGTGCATGGCCTGATTGTTTATTTTCTAACTTGCAAAGTTTTTAAAAAGGCAACTGGACTTTTGTTTTTCAAAAGCAAAATGTTTTCAAGAGAAAACAAAGTCCAGTTGGCCTTTAACAATCACCTTTGGGTTGACTCAATTTGGCTCGTGTTGATAGAATAGAACTCTTCATTGGCCAAGTGTGATTGGACACATAAGGAATTTCTCTTTGGTGCATATTGGGAGCTCCCTTGCATTGCACTGAAAACTATAAGCTGAATTTACACAGAAACTTTACTTTCCTGGAAGGAAAATTTGCATTTCTAAGCCACTATGCATATTTTAAAAGAATGAGATTCCTTCAAATGAAGCTCCTTGTGGCTTGGTGGATAGTTCCATGTTCCTTTTTTGGTATTGCTAGGAAAGTCAATTGCAAACAGCCGCCTTCAAAATTGCTATTTCAACACCTCAACACCTCAAAGGTGATGTAGCATTTTAGCAAGGCATTCAGGCCTCCTCCTGAACTGTAGGAAACCACATTTTTGCTTTGAGCCCAAAACATTTCCTTTGATATGCAAACACTACCCCTTTCAGTGACCACCAATCAAATAACAGGGCTGCATTGGAAAGTCTTTGTGTGTTGCAAGTGTTAAAAGAAACAAACCAGAACAAGAAAAATGGAGATGGCATTTGGGGTTTTTTTCTCATATATTTTATTGTTCGATTGTTGTTTTCTCACACATCACATATATAAAATGTATCTTTTGTTTCTATACTCTATACCAGGAGTCGAATCCTCTCTAGCATGCTTACAATCAGGACTTTGGATAGCATGTACACTTCTGCATCCCTACACACTGTTTACAAAGCCTCTCCAGACTACTGCTTGAGGCTGCTTTTTCTATTGGAGAACGACTGGGGCTGATTTCTGCCTTTGTTAAGATGATTTTTCTCTTCTTCTTCTTTAGAGAAAATATTCAGTTCTGCCCCTTTTAATATTCTTACAATATTTTTTTCAGGAAAGAGGGGGGGCTTCCCACACAGTTACTGTATTTTTGGAGTATAAGAGCCACCCTTTTCCTCCCTAAAAGCTGATAATTTCTGTGCCTCTTATACTCTGAATGTAGCTTTCCCCCCCCTAGCCCTAAATAGCTGCTAACAATCTTCCCATCTTTTACCTTACAGGCTCTTTTGTTGTTTCTCTCTGCAAAGAATGTTTTCAAAATCCTAAGTCTTTGCAGGGGTTTTTTCCCCCCATTGCTCTACTTGCTCCAAATGTTTCTTTCCTGGTGCTAATGTTCCCAGCTCTTACTGGCTTGCAAGCTCTTTCATTTTTACTCTCTCCGGATAAAGGTTTTTTAAAGCCCAACCAGGGGATAAAATAAGGACTAAGGATGCTAGCCAGATGAATACCTGGTAAGCAGATTCTTTTCCCTATTTTCCTCTCCAAAAACTAAGGTGCATCTTATATTCTGGTGCATTTTATACGCTGAAAAATACCATATTTTTTCCGGCCGTCCTCTAATTCCAGGGTGTTAAACCTAATTTCACTGAGGGCCGCATCAGGGTTGTGTTTGACCTTGGGGGTCCGGGGTGGGCATTGCCAGCTCGACGACACTTGTGTTGGGGGCGCCATTGAGTGTCCAAGCGCTTTGCCAGCAAAATTGGGCTCCCGAGCTCCGTTTTTCTCTGCGACAGCCTTTCGCAAAATGGCTCTATTTTCACTTGCGGAGGCATCATGGGATGGTTCTTTGCTGTTTCCAGAGTAGCCCTGCAGGACAGATCTAAACACCCCAAAGGCCACATCTGTCCCACAAGCCTTTTGAGTTTGACATCCCTGCTTTAAGTCAATGTAACACTTACCTTAGCCATGAATGCTTTGCCTTTCTCTGAGGTAGAGATCTGAGGCTGTTACAAACTTCCTTATTAATAACACCCAGATTTCAGAATTGGACTAGTTGTAAAGAATGCGGGTCTACAAAAAATATTTTTTTGTAATCATTTGCAGTTGACCTTGTACTTTTCTGAATCATTTTTTGTTCTGATTTCTGATTTTAAAAAATGTATATAGTTTTTCTGTAGCAGAAAAATAGTTTCCATGGAGCAGTATCATTATTATAAGGTATAGGAAATATACTGATGACTAGTAATGGATGAACCCAACGGTGTTCGGGTTCGGCAAGTTTGGATGAACTTTACGCAAAATTTGGTCGGACCCGAACGGGGAATCCCACCAAGAGATTTCGGGAGCGGAGCTTTGACGTCACGTGTACCAGCAGGTTGCTAAGGATGCCAAGGTGATCACTTCCTGGATTCCATGGAACCCAGGAAGTGATCACCTTGGCGTCCTTAGCAACCTGCTGGTGACGTCAAAGCTCCGAACGCTGAACGCGACCCCAAACTTTGCTCGAAGTTTCAAAAAATTTTGGGTGCGTGTTCGGCATACTGAGCACCGCAAAATTCGATACGGACCCGAATTGTGCGGATTCGGTTCACCCATCACTACTGATGACATTAAGAAAACAGTAACACAAGTGTACAAAATTTTTTTTTTGTAATCATCACATTTTGTGACCTTGTACTTTTCTGAATCATTTTTTTTAAATTTCAAAAATGTATATAGTTTTTATATAGCAGGTATAGTTTCCACGGAGCAGCATCATTATTATAAGGTATTGGAAATATACTGACGACATTAATTACCACATACATTGAAAATGTGGAAGTAACGTAATAACAAAAATGCTTCTATATCAGAAACTTTATGTGATAGAGCAAAACTAAGCATATTTTTGGAATCAGCACATCAAATTACATAAAACAGACATATTACCGTGTTTCCCCGATAGTAAGGCAGTGTCTTACTATCTTTTTACCCCCAAAAGCCCCACTGTGTCTTACTTTGGGGGTATGTCTTACATTGTCCCGGGCACCGGGGCCGGCTCGTCTTCGGGCGCGGGGAGCTGCCGGAAAGGAGGCGGGCGCCAACCTCGACGTTCGGCGGGTTGCGGGGAGCATCCCCTCGCCGCTCCCGGCAATGTTTCTCGGCAGGGGAGGCCAACTCCGCGGCGACACGGACGCTCGGCTGGCTGGCTAAAGGCAGGTCAAGGGGTGGATGGGCAGTCAAAAAAGCTCCCCGCGCGCCTTCGCATTCTCCCCGCGCGCCTTCGCCTTCCAAGCTCCCCGCGCGCATTGCTTCCAAGCTCCCCGCGCGCCTTCGCTCGCCTTCGCTCACCACCGCCTCTTCCCCTGCCGAAGCTCAGCTGCAAGCGGCCAGCGAGGCCGATCGGCTCCGAGGCGAGCGGCCGGAGCTGCGCCCTCCTTCGCCCGCCTCCTTTCCGCTCGCCTCGGAGCCGAGCGGCCTCGCTGGCCGCTTGCAGCTGAGCCTCGGCAGGGGAAGAGGCGGTGGCGCCGCGGCGAGCGAAGGCGAGGGGCGCGCAGGGAGCTGCCGGAAAGGAGGCTGGTGAAGGAGGGCGCAGCTCCCTGCGCGCCCCTCGCCTTCGCTCGCCGCGGCGCCACCGCCTCTTCCCCTGCCGAGGCTCAGCTGCAAGCGGCCAGCGAGGCCGCTCGGCTCCGAGGCGAGCGGAAAGGAGGCGGGCGAAGGAGGGCGCAGCTCCGGCCGCTCGCCTCGGAGCCGATCGGCCTCGCTGGCCGCTTGCAGCTGAGCTTCGGCAGGGGAAGAGGCGGTGGCAAGCGAAGGCGAGCGAAGGCGCGCGGGGAGCTTGGAAGCAATGCGCGCGGGGAGCTTGGAAGGCGAAGGCGCGCGGGGAGAATGCGAAGGCGCGCGGGGAGCTTGGAAGGCGAGCGAAGCTGCAAGCGGCCTCGCTGGCCGCTTGCAGCTGAGCTTCGGCAGGGGAAGAGGCGGTGGAAGAGGCCGCGGCGAGCGAAGGCGAGGGGCGCGCGGGGAGCTTGGAAGCAATGTCATCGCCCCCCCCCCCCGCAATACCGTTTATACCGTGTTTCCCCGAAAGTAAGACATATGTCTTACTTTCGGGGTATGGCTTATATAAGCCGACCCCCCTGAAACCCCCCATATGTCTTACAATCGGGGGGGTCTTACTATCGGGGAAACACGGTACCTTTGCTGATGATTTTTTTTTGTGTTGACTAGAGTAATCAACTCCCTCTCAAGTTAGCCATTTCTGTGTTTTAGGATAAAAGCAGAAAAGAAAAACATCTAATTGTTAAATAAACTCACACTCTGTATACAGTGAGCACAAACATGATACCCCAATGTTGTCAAGTCCAGGTTTAACAATTGAGCAGTTTTCTCTCCCCTTTTGGCAGATTTATTTATTTATTTATTGGATTTGTATGCCGCCCTTCTCCTTAGACTCGGGGCGGCTAACAACAGTAATAAAAACAGCATATAACAATCCAATATTAAAACAGTTAAAAACCCTTATTATAAAACCAAACATACATACAGACATACCATGCATAAAATTGTAAAGGCCTAGGGGGAAAGAGTATCTCAGGTCCCCCATGCCTGGCGGCAGAGGTGGGTTTAAAGAAGCACCCTTTTAAGAAGGGTGGGAGCAATTCTAATCTCTGGGGGGAGTTGGTTCCAGAGGGCTGGGGCCGCCACAGAGAAGGCTCTTCCCCTGGGTCCCGCCAAGCGACATTGTTTAGTTGACGGGACTTGGAGAAGACCCACTCTGTGGGACCTAACTGGTCGCTGGGATTCATGCAGCAGAAGGCACAACATTACAATGGTTTTTTTGTTTAGGATGAGAGGGTTTCTAAATTTTTATTTACCTATTTATTTTCGTCATGACCTTTCAGGCAACTGGCATGTTCAAAGCAATTAACCCATCAGTTGAAACAGGGAGTAATACATTGGTCTTTACACCCGTGCAAGGATGCTAAAGGCAGACATTTGTAGCAGTGGTGAGACAGAATTGAAATGTATCCCTAATTTCAGCTGAGATTTTTCCCTTGATGGCGATTCGTGCTTGAACAATAAAAAAAAATTGCTGAGTTTTGCTTTTTGTCACAACGTTCTTCCTTAAATGAGTTCAGAAGTGGCTGTTTTTCCAGCTCTCCAGACACAGCTCTGATAGCTTTTGTTTGTTTGTGTGTGCACAATTTGCGATATACGGTTAAATGCTCCGTTAAAGACTGTTTTTAAAAAAATATCTCCTATACCTTTCTTCTATTCCTATATCTCTTCTTCTGTTCTTTCATTGATATGTTTTATTCTTATATCTTCTCTTCTCTTCTTTCTTAGATATATTTTACTACGAGTATATCCTCTATAACCTTCATTATGTATTTTACCATGTGTATACCCACTGAACCCCTCATTGTGTATTGGACAAAATCAATCAATCAATCAATCAATCAATACGGTTAAATGCTCCGTTAAAGACTGTTTTTAAAAAAGACAGATCCATTTGGAGCTCTTTCTAATTGCCAATATAAGCTGTCCTGTTCTACACACACAGACACACACACACACACATTGTCATGCATTCTTGAGTTATTTGCATTTTGCACTATGGTTTCAAACTGGTGATGATTTGTTTTATGTATTTATTTTCTTTACAAAATGCAGAGAATGCTTTGGTCTGAGGATAGGTCAAACACCATGCAAATAACAATAATGTCACAAATTATTACCCACGTTTTCCCGAAAATAAGACCCAGTCTTATTTTCTTTTGGGCCTCAAAACAAGCACTAGGGCTTATTTTCAGGGAGTGTCTTATTTTTATCCATGTGCGGGAGACTTACTTCTGCTTGCTTGTGGTGGGGCAGGAGATCAATTATTTATTTATTATTTTATTTATTAGATTTCTGTGCTGCCCTTCTCCTGAGACATATTTATTCTATTCCATTCAATTCATATTTAAGTTATTCTATTCTATTCCATTCTAATTCATATTTATTCTATTTGTATTTCATCCATTTTATTCTATTTGTATTTAACCTATTCTATTCATATTTATTCTAGTCTATTCGTATTTAATCTATTCATATTTAATCTATTCTATTCTTATTTATTCTATTCTATTTGTGTATAATTATTCTATTCTATTCGTATTTATTCTATTCTATTCCATTCTAATTCGTGTTTATTCTATTTGTATTTCATCTATTCTACTTGTATTTCATCCATTTTATTCTATTTGTATTTAATCTATTATATTCATATTTATTCTAGTCTATTCATATTTAATCTATTATATTCATATTTATTCTAGTCTATTCATATTTAATCTATTCTATTCTTATGTATTCTATTCTATTTGTGTATAATTATTCTATTCTATTCATATTTATTCTATTCCCTTCCATTCTAATTCATATTTATTCTATCTGTATTTCATCTATTCTATTTATATTTCATCCATTTTATTCTATTTGTATTTAATCTATTATATTCATATTTATTCTAGTCTATTCATATTTAATCTATTATATTCATATTTATTCTAGTCTATTCATATTTAATCTATTCTATTCTTATTTATTCTATTCTATTTGTGTATAATTATTCTATTCTATTCATATTTATTCTATTCCATTCCATTCTAATTCGTATTTATTCTATTTGTATTTAATCTATTCTAGTCTACAGTATTCTATTTGCATTTAATCCCTTGCTCTTCTGCTCCAAGGTGAAAATCTGACCCCATGGTTGACCTGGGCCTCCAAAAAACCTGCCTTCTAATGGCTCACATCCTCCTGCTGACATCAAGCAGATGCCTCCCTTGTCCCACCCTATAATTTTTCTAAACAGGTTTTGCCTGTCAACTAGGGTTCAGATGCTCTTTGCAAAATCTCTCTCTTCCCCTTGACTGGCGGCTGAGAGATCTTCCTTGCATTTCATTTAACAGCCGACAAAATATTAAAGTGCCGAAGTTTTCAAGGTTCTGGGGGCTTTCCCCCTATATATCCCCCTCCCCTTCTCACCCGTTCTAATGTGAAGTCAAGGGTATCGCCATAGCAAGAAGCCAGAAGTAGGACTATTTCCCTTTAAAAGGTTCACGTTTCTGTTTTTGTCATTAAGGGCTTCCGATCTTCAGGGCAGAATGAAGCCCAGTGGTTGTTTCCTGTTTTAAACTTCCTTCCTCTCTCATTTGATGCTGTATAAATATTACAGATTAGTATTAAACATCAGGAGATAGAGTGGTACCTCTACTTAACAACTTAATTCGTTCCCTGACCAGGTTTTTAAGTAGAAAAGTTTGTAAGTAGAAACAATTTTTCCCATAGGAATCAATGTAAAAGCAAATAATCTGTGCAAACCTATTAGGTGTTGTGGTAAGCTCTGGTCCAGCTTCTGCCCCAAGGACTGTGGATGTGGGGGAGACATCCACATGCTGCAGGCCTGTTTTGCTCCCCCCCCGTGGAATCTGCTGATGAAGGCTCCTCTGACCAAGAAGACATGAGTGACAGGGAGGAGGAGAGTGTGGCAGACAGCTCAGGAGATCAATTATCTAGCTCCTCCTTGGATTCAGAACAAGAGTTAATGATACAGCCACGCATGCGGAGAGCGATGCATACGCAACAACAATTGAGAGATTATTATCAAAGAAAATGAGGCCACCTGTGGTTGGGTGGGGCTGTGGTCATTAGTGAGGCTGCTTCTAAATAGCAGCCTGTGGGTTTGGCCATTGTGGAGGATTATCTGATCGTTGGGTTTCGTGACTGCTTTATTGACTTTGACTTTTTGTGTGCTGATTTTTCCCGGCTTTGAAACTAAACCAGAGCAAAGTGTGTTTCACTTTGTGAAAGGACTGTGAATTGCCTCACCGCTGCAAGCTAAGTATCACAGAACTGATAAGGGACTTGTACAAATTACCAGTTTGTTTGGAGACGAGTGCTCTTGGCTATACCAAAAGAGGGCTTGGTTTAAGTGAATTTTCATTATAAAGAACATTGTTTTGAATTTTCAAACGTGTGTGTGTCTGAAATTTGTACCTGTGAATTTTTGGGAGGATTCTACCAGAGAGCCCGACAGAACATTAGGACAGAAATTAAAGCTTGGAATTTGGGTGGGAGGAGGAGGAGGAAGAGGAGAAGGACAGAAGCTGCCAAAGGAAGAAAGTGAGGTGAGGGGAATCAAATAAATCCAAAACTTTAAGGCTTAAAACAAAGAGGGACTCTGAGTGAAGGGAGCATTTCTTTTCTCTGGGCGCTGGCAGAGGTTTATTCCCTCTCCAAGCGCCCAGAGAAAGGAAAATGCTTCGTTCGCTCTGGACTGCCAAAGCCTCCTTAAGCGCCACCAAAAGGCTCTTCTGGCAGCCCAGAAAAGCCCGAGATGGCAGGGATTAAAGGGGGAATGGCAGGAAACTGGCCAGGCCTTCGTGCTGCTGTCAAATTTCCTGGGAAATTTTTCTGGGCTCAGGTCCTTAAATAGAAAATGGTTCTTAAGAAGAGGCAAAAGAATCTTGAACACGTGCAAATGAGATTTAGGCAATTTTTTGCTTGCCTAAGCACATACGCAGACAGTTGCACACATGCACGGACGAGGTGCATCCAAGGCAAACAAGTGCTCGCACGCTCATATTTTTGGTGCTGTTGGATGAACCGGTAGCCAAATTATGTGAATCCCAACCCTGAAATGATTCCGATGCAGGCATCCCATCCTGGCCATGGTTAGTAGTTTGGGAAAGGGCTCTCCAAACTTGGTTACTTGTGGACTTCAACTCCCAGGATGCTTCAACTTTATGTTGTGTTTTTCTACTGTTGTATGGATGGGTGGCATATAAATTTCTCTACATGGGGCGACCTTTGAAAAGTGTTCGGAAACTTCAGATCGTTCAGAATGCAGCTGCAAGAGCAGTCATGGGCTTCCCAAGGTATGCCCATGTTAAACCAACACTCCGCAGTCTGCATTGGTTGCTGAAGAGTTTCTGGTCACAATTCAAAGTGTTGGTTATGACCTATAAAGCCCTTCATGGCATCAGACCAGAATATCTCCGAGACCGCCTTCTGCTGCACGATTATGTCCCACAGAGTGGGCCTTCTCCGGGGCCCGTCGACTAAACAATGTCATTTGGCGGGCCCCAGGGGAAGAGCCTTCTCTGTGGCGGCCCCAACCCTCTGGAACCAGCTCCCCCCAGAGATTAGGACTGCCCCCACCCTCCTTGCCTTTCGTAAACTCCTCAAAACCCACCTTTGTCATCAGGCATGGGGGAACTGAGATTTCTCCCCAGGGCCTATACAATTTATGTGTGGTATGTTTGTACGTCTGTCTGCTTAATAATGGGGTTTTAAAAATATTTTAAATTGTAAATTATTAGATTTGTCATGAACTGTTTTATTGTGTTTTGAGCCGCCCCGAGTCTACGGAGAGGGGCGGCATACAAATCTAATAAATAAATAAATAAATTTAATAAATAGATAAAATTTACAACTGACTATGTGTATGTTTATGTGTGTGTGTGTATGTGTTCTCCTAATGCCTCGGTTTCAAATTCTCCTGAGTTGGAGCCTTTGGGAATGTAAGCTGCCCGTTACTTATAATACCTGCAAGAAAAAACAAACAAAATTTTAATAAAAGCACCAAAGGGAATATTTTCAAGAGAAACAAACAAACAGAATGGCACGAGACAATCTAAACACACCATCCCATTTAACCCTGGCCCCCAATTTCATTCCCATCTCCCTGTTGGATTTTCGAGAGCCCTATTGTCCTTTGTGCTAATAAAAGAACATCCAGCTTATTACAATTGTTTATATTAGAGGGTCTCCAAACTTGGCAACTTTTAAAAGACTTGTGGACTTCAACTCCCAGAATGCCTCAGCCAGCCATGCATTTGGTAGGATGCCCCAGGGATGAAGAGGAGGATAGCAAACTGGCTCAATATACAGTAATCTTGCATTTAGAAACATCGCAAAAGCCGTTTGCTTCATATCTCCAGGATTCCTTGATCAAAGCAACCAGTTAAATATTACTCTTAATATTTGCACTTTATTTCTATGTTGGGTTTCTTTTCTTCCAATTCCCTAGTGATTGCATGAAATAAGTGGATGTTACACTCCTGCAAACATCTCTATCAAGGTCAACTCAGCCTCACCAGGTGAGTAAAATGAGGAGCCAGATTCTGGAAACAATATGCTGACTCTGTAAACTGCTTAGGGATGGAAAGCGGTATATAAATTTAAATTAGATTAGATTTATATGCCGCCCCTCTCCGCAGACTCGGGGCGGCTCACAACAATAGCAAAAACAGTACATAGTGACAAATCCAATACCCACCAATCCAATTACAATTTTAAGTTAAGAAATTCATAAAACAATCCCAATATATATAAAAAACAAGCACACAATCAATCAACACCAAAACAACATGGGCAAGGGGGAGATGTTTCAGTTCCCCCATGCCTGATGTCAGAGGTGGGTTTTAAGGAGTTTACGAAAGGCAAGGAGGGTGGGAGCAATCCTAATCTCAGGGGGGAGCTGGTTCCAGAGGGTTGGAGCCACCACAGAGAAGGCTTTTCCTCTGGGTCCCGCCAGACGACATTGTTTAGTCGACGGGACCCGAAGAAGGCCGACTCTGTGGGACCTAACCGGTCGCTGGGATTCGTGCGGCAGAAGGCGGTCCCGAAGATATTCTGGTCTGGTGCCATGAAGGGCTTTATAGGTCATAACCAACACTTTGAATTGTGACCGGAAACTGATCGGCAACCAATGCAGACTTCGGAGTATTGGAGTAATATAGGCATACTTAGAGAAGCCCATAATTGCTCTGCACGATCTGAAGTTTCCGAACACTTTTCAAAGGTTGCCCCATGTAGAGAGCGTTACAGTAGTCGAGCCTCGAGGTGATGAGGGCATGAGTGACTGTGAGCAATGACTCCCGGTCCAAATAGGGCCGCAACTGGCGCACCAGGCGAACCTGGGCAAACGCCCCCCTCGCCACAGCTGAAAGGTGTTTCTCTAATTCAATTGCTATCAAGCTGTTCTTTCCAGGTAGGCCCAGTTTCATATACCACAATTTTTGTCTCTTTTGACAAATGTTCGGCCTCATAACAAAGTGAACACTCATCTGTTAAGCTGTTGTTGTTTTTCTTCCAAGTCACATAACATCTTAACAATTCTTGATCCATTTGTCCACTTTTAGTGAAGATTTTGACCAAGATGCACACAAATTCACCTATGTTTTTTAGTGTGTATATAAAAATAAACACCATCCACCCACCATTTACATAGGCTTTCAATTGTTCAATTGAAACAGCCAATCTGCAAGTTAATGTCCATATTATCAAGCCAAAATAATTCTTTATAGTTTTAAGGCAATGTGTTAAAAGCCAACCAACCAGACTTGCTTCATACTTTATGATTTACTTAAACACAAGTTGCTGAATTAACCACAGCTCGCTGTTGGTTTAAACCTGGGGTAGGCAAAGGTGGCTCTTCTGTGACTTGTGGACTTCAACTCCCAGAATTCCTGAGCCAATCAATCATGCTAGCTCAGGAATTCTTGGAGTTGAAGTCCACATGTCATAGAAGAGCCAACTTTGCCTACCCCTGGTTTAAGCCATTAACTATGACCTACCAATCAGAATAGGTGGGTTTGGCTTAGTCCACTATAGCCAACTAAGTCTCACTATGGATTCACCCAGTATTGAATTATTCTTGGTGCAATGCATGGACATTAGTAGATGTAACATTGCAGCTTTCATACAATCTTATCCATTCTGTGGATAGAACTAGGAACAGGAGGTGCAGTATTTGTAGGGAGTATTAGATGCGCCTTTCCCCACCTAAAAGGCTGAAAATTTGGGTGCATCTTATACTCCAAATGTAGCTTAGAAACATAGAAGACTGACGGCAGAAAAAGACCTCATGATTCATCTAGTCTGCCCTTATACTATGTTTTGTATTATTTTAGAATGGATATATGTTTATCCCAGGCATGTTTAAATTCAGCTACTGTGGATTTACCAACCACGTCTGGTGGAAGTTTGTTCCAAGCATCTACTACTCTTTCAGTAAAATAATATTTTCTCATGTTGCTTTTGATCTTTCCCCCAACTAACTTCAGATTGTGTCCCCTTGTTTTTGTGTTCACTTTTCTACTAAAAACACTTCCCTCCTGAACCTTATTTAACCCTTTGACATATTTAAATGTTTCGATCATGTCCCCCCCCTTTTCCTTCTGTCCTCCAGACTATACAGATTGAGTTCATTAAGTCTTTCCTGATACGTTTTATGCTTAAGACCTTCCACCATTCTTGTAGCCCGTCTTTGGACCTGTTCAATTTTGTCCATATCTTTTTGTAGGTGAGGTCTCCAGAACTGAACACAGTACTCCAAATGTGGTCTCACCAGCGCTCTATATAGCAGGATCACAGTCTCCCTCTTCCTGCTTGTTATACCTCTAGCTATGCAGCCAAGCATCCTACTTGCTTTTCCTACCTTTTTCTAAGCTTTTCCCCCCAGCACTAACCAGGCGCTAAAGATTCTCCCCAGCTTGCAGGCTTGTTTATATTGCTGATCTAAAGTTTTTTCCCAGCCCTAAGTCTTTGCAGGCTTGTTTTCATTGTTACTTCTTCCAAAGATTTTTTTTTCCAACCCTAACCAGCCCCCCCTTTTTTTTCAGTGTCTCGCCAATTTGAATGGTTACTAAGTGAACTGTTGGAAGACGAGGACGATTTCTAGTTGCCTTCTTCCAGGGGTGGTGTTCTGGTTAGCTCTGCCCCAGCTCCTGCCCCAAGGACTGTGGATGTGGAGGAGACATCCACATGCTGCAGGCCTGTTTTGCCCCCCACAGCCCCCCCCATAGAATCTGCTGATGAAGGCTCCTCTGACCAAGAAGACATGAGTGACATGGAGGAGGAGAGTGTGGCAGGCAGCTCAGAAGGAGATCAATTATCTAGCTCCTCCTTGGATTCAGAACAAGAGTTAATGATACAGCCACGCATGCGGAGAGCGATGCATAAGCATCAACAACTGAGAGATTATTATCAAAGAAAATGAGGCCACCTGTGGTTGGGTGGGGCTGTGGTAATTAGTGAGGCTGCTATAAATAGCAGCCTGTGGGTTTGGCCATTGTGGAGGATTATCTGATCGTTGTGTTTGGTGACTGCTTTATTGACTTTGACTTTTTGTGTGCTGATTTTTCCCGGCTTTGAAACTAAACCAGAGCAAAGTGTGTTCCACTTTGTGAAAGAAGAAGGACTGTGAATTGCCTCACAGCTGCAAGCTAAGTATCACTGAACTGGTAAGGGACTTGTATAAATTACCAGTTTGTTTGGAGACGAGTGCTCTTTGCTATACCAAAAGAGGGCTTAGTTTAGGTGAATTTTCATTATAAAGAACATTGTTTTGAATTTTCAAATGTGTGTGTGTCTGAAATTTGTACCTGTGAATTTTTGGGAGGATTCTACCAGAGAGCCCGACAGAACAGGTGGGCTGCTGCCCGGACAGGTGGGAACGCAGTGGGGCAGCGAAAATGGACCTCCACCCCAGAGCACCCAATTTGCACTGAAAGAAGTTGAAAGAAAATGCAGGGTGTCCTGTATAAGCCGCACCCACAGTGTGGTAGTAAAAATTTTGGTAGCCCTTCTTCAGCGTGTCACAAAAACTCCGCAAAACTATGCCAGAAGAAGCCGACGTGATTCACAAGGGAAGGAAAATAACAGGTGCCTGAATTAATAGTAGCCAAGCCAGCCTCAACCCTGCGAGGTTGGAAGCGCTTGCAAGTAATCTGCAGACGAGGAAGTTTAAAAAAAGCTTCGTGAGACAAACAATACTTAGAGCATCTTCCCTCGGGGCTGCCATGCTTTGGAGGTATAAAAAAATGCCATCGCTAGGAAAATTGAGGTAGTTTCAAGATCCCAGCCCTAAAAAATAATAATCATTTTCTAAAATAAGAAGGCACAACTGGTTTTTCCAGTAACTAGCCTCCTTCTCTGCTTGCACGACAGTGCAGGTGGCAGTTGCTAAAATATTACAAAAATTATTTTGGCAAAAAGTATTTTTTGCGTCACAACATCCCGCGAGAGATTTTGGCCCCTCTGATCCTGAAACGATGGGCATCATCTAAAAGCCCATGAGTTCCAGAGGGCTGATTGTATATTTGACATTTATTTATAACTTGTGTTGGAAGGGATCCTCTTGGTCTTCTAGTCCAGTGTTTCCCAACCTTGGCAACTTGGAGACATTTGGACTTCAACTCCCAGAATTCCCCAGCCAGCATTCTGGGAGTTGAAGTCCAGATATCTTCAAGTTGCCAAGGTTAGGAAACACTGGACTAGAAGACCTCCAAAGTCCCTTTCAGCTGTTTCAGATTCTGAATAGGAGGCTTTTTCAAAGCAGTCCTTGAACTGTCCTCTATGAAAAAACTGCGGTAAAAGAGTTGTGATAAAAGCTCCACTCGAAACAGAATACCCTACGGGACTAGACTTTCAATCCTGGGCCTAGAAAGTTTAGAACTAAGACGCCTTAAACAAGATCTAAGTATTGCCCACAAGATCATATGCTGCAACGTCCTGCCTGTCGGCGACTACTTCAGCTTCAACCACAACAACACAAGAGCACACAACAGATTTAAACTTAATATTAACCGCTCCAAACTTGACTGCAAAAAATATGACTTCAGTAACCGAGTTGTCGAAGCGTGGAACTCATTCCCGGACTCCATAGTGTCATCCCCAAACCCCCAACACTTTACCCTTAGATTATCCACAGTTGACCTATCCAGATTCCTAAGAGGTCAGTAAGGGGCGAGTACAAGTGCACTAGAGTGCCTTCCGTCCCCTGTCCTATTGCTCTCCTATATCTCCTATACCTTTCTTCTATTCCTATATCTCTTCTTCTATTCTGTCATTGATATGTTCTATTACTATGTCTTCTTTTTTATTCTTTCTTAGATATATTTTACTATGAGTATCTCCTCTATAACCTTCATCATGTATTTTACTATGTGTATATAGATATATATACCCACTAAAACCCTCGTTGTGTATTGGACTAAATAAATAAATAAATAAATAAAATAAATAAATAAATAAGCTGGCCATATTTTGCACCCAAAGGGCCATTCGTCACACTCCCCCTCCCCTTACCCAACTAAATACAGAGAATCTCCTGTATTTTAATCAAGCTGTATCCAAGAGCCTGACAATTAAAAACCTCCGAGCCTGGACATGAAAAAAAAAGGAAAAATGGTAGAGGAGGAGGATGGTAGAAAGAGAGGGAGGAGGAAGGAGGAGGGGAGCTTAAACACCCCCCCCCCCATCTTTTGAGACTACCAAGAACAATCTTTCCGAGCTGGAATACTTGCAAAGGAGGGGGGGGGTCCTTATTTATTTTTTTAATTGTGGACTCGCCACTTCCAAACAATGAACCAATTCTTTTTTTGTGGTTTCTCCCAAAAGTTACGAAGATAATCCTTCCGGATTCAGCCAGAAAAAGAACGTTCTCGGTTTTTAATTTGGGGATTTAAACTAGGGGGGGGGGGAAAAAAAGCACAGATGATTCCTTTCAGCGTATTTTGCTTTAAGGAAGGATACCAACTACACATCATTTCTAGATTGGAGAGATTTTAAAGCCCTGCCTGTCTGAGCAATCTCTTAGAAACACAGAAGATTGATGGCAGAAAAAAGACCTCATGGTCCATCTAGTCTGCCCTTATACTTTTTCCTGTATTTTATTTTAGGATGGACATGTTTATCCAAGGCACGTTTAAATCCAGTGACTGTGGATTGACCAACCACGTCTGCTGGAAGTTTGTTCCAAGCATCTACTACTCTTTCAGTCAAATAATATTTTCTAACGTCGCTTCTGATCTTTCCCCCAACTAACCTCAGACTGTGTCCCCTTGTTCTTGTGTTCACTTTCCTATTAAAAACACTTGCCTCCTGAACCTTATTTAACTCTCTAACATATTTAAATGTTTCGATCATGTCCCCCCCCCTTTCCCTTCTGTCCTCCAGACCAGTGATTTTCAACCTTTTTTGAGCTGCGGCACATTTTTTACATTTACAAAATCCTGGGGCAAACCACCAACCAAAATGACACAAAATGACATCCTAAGACACTCTCCTCTCTTTTTCCATCCCTGTCTCCTCCCCACCCTTGTGTGTGTGTGTGTGTGTGTGTACACACTCTTGAACCATTTCCAAAAACAGGTGAGGGCTGGGGGTTTTTCTCATTCTTTGGGTGCTTTTTATCATATGCTTTAAATCAAGAGTCACTTCTCTCTCTCTTTTGTTTCTCTCTCTTTCCTCTCATTCTCTGTCTCAATCATTTTCTCATTTCTCTTTTTTTCTCCCCTTTTTGCTCATTTCTCTCTCTCTCCCTTCCTCTCACTCTTGCTTTCTTTCTCTCTCTTGCCTTTTTTCTCTCACTCTTGCTTTCTCTCTCTTTCTCTTTTCTTTCTCTCTTGCTTTCTCTCTCTCCCTCACTCTTTCTCTCTCTTTCTCACTCTCACAGCAAAAAGTTGCGAGACCGGAACCTAAGCTTCCTTCTTCGCGGCACACCTGACCATGTCTCGCGGCACACTAGTGTGCCACGGCACACTGGTTGAAAAACACTGCTCCAGACTATACAGACCGAGTCCATTAAGTCTTTCCTGATAAGTTTTATGCTTTATCTGGAGATTGTTGGGTAGAATTGCAACCAACGTTTTGAATGCAAAAGCCCAGGTCTTCTATAAAAAATCTCCCTGTCCTTACCACCACCTCCTCCATGTAATGTTGAGGTTGTTGAGTTTAAATGTTAAACTTTCCTAGTCTGCATTAATCCGATTTCCAGAGGTTGTCGAGCAAGTTGGTTGCAAAAAAAGAGCACTCTTGCAACAGCCCAAAGGTGAACCAGTTTATCGGCTTCTGCTCCTCTTGTTAGCATGCCAGTAGCTTTTATCTCATGCAAATCGCCCGAGCTTGTATATACACAATACCTTTATTTTTCCTTCTGAGAATTACTTTAATCTTGTCAACAGGGATTACTTGGAAGCTTTGCCAAGCAGCTTCACTACAAGAGGGAGGGAGGGAGGATGGATCCCTTTCTCAAGAGATCTTGGGTCTCTAGGGATCTGCCCGGCTGGATTTTAAACTTGTTTGTTTACCGAATGAAAAGTGAGTCACCTTGGCTAATGACTCGCTGATGTTTTTACTTTATATTTATGAGTCAAGCCACTGGGCGATTGAGTCAGGCAGGAACTTAATCGTAGCCACGATCAGCTCCCCTGTCTGTAATCTGACTTTTAGGACAGACCTAATGAGAAAGACACGGGTGGCGTGGCGTGGGTGTCTGGGGGAATGTTTAAAAAAGAATACAATACAAGGCTTTTACTGATCGGATGGATCGTTATCTCAAAGGAGGGGGGGATGAAGAGGGAGGGAAGAGCCCATTAAGATTGTTGAAAAGTACAGGGAGGAGGAGGGAAGGTAGGTAAGAGGGCTTTTGAACGTTTGGCAGAACAAATGTCGGCTTTCTATTTGGAAAATATCATTTGGAGTAGCTGCAAAAAAAGGACGACAGAAGCTGTATCGTTAACACAAATGCCAGATCTATCTATCTATCTATCTATCTATCTATCTATCTATCTATCTATCTATCTATCTATCTATCTATCTATCTATCTATCTATCTAGTCTATCTTATCTATGTATCTATCTAGTCTGTCTATCCTATCTATCTAGTCTGTCTGTTTGTCTAATCTATCTAATCTAATCTATCTATCTATCTATCTATCTATCTATCTATCTATCATCTAATTTATTTATCAAATTTATCAGCCGCCCAACTCCTTACGGACTTAAGGTGGCATACAACAGTTTAAAAGCAATATAAAAAGTTTTAAAAATCCCTTAGAAAATAAAATCATTCATATCTAATTTATCTATCCATCCATTCAGTTATCTACCTACCTAATCTATCCAATCAATCAATCAATCAATGTACTATCCATCCATCCATCCATCCATCCATCCATCCATCCATCCATCCATCCATCCATCCATCCATCCATCCATCCAAGTGGTTCCCAAAATGGGGATATATGATTTTAAAGGGATCAATTGGAACCTTGTTTAAACCAAGTTAATGGCCTTTTAGGCTTCCTCTGCTTGAGTTAGGTCACCTTTTGAATAGCAGGAATTATATATGGGCAGCGGGGGGGGGATGTCAGGATTTTAGATGCTTAGGTAGGGCATGGACAAAAAAAAAGGTTGGGGACCACTGATCTAATCTGTTTACCTACCTATACCAATAGAAGTAAAAGGCACTTTCAAAGTGGCTCAAATCCTGTAAATGAAGCAACCGTGTTAGTAATACTTACCTAAATCAGCCTTCCAGCTCTGGTTCCCAACGAGAGCCCAGAAAACCTTTTGAGCACTAAAAACAGAGCTGTGTTGCAAACATCTTTTTGTTTTTTATGGAGTTACTTAACCCACTTGCCCGAAACCTGCACAGCACAACGAGTGCACAAAACCAAAGCGGCTGAATTCACACCTAATCACAAACCGCAACATGTTTTGGCCTGGCTGTTTACCGAGACGGAACAGTGTACAGTACTAATTGTGCTTGTCCCCTGGACTGTAAATAGCAGGATATAAAACATGGCTTAAGTAAATGTCACCTAAGAGACGCTGATACTTCTGTGAAAAAAACATTACAAAGTAAACTCTACTTCAGGCCAGATTCTGTTCTGGGGGACTGAGATGGACTTACCTGTAAATCCCCGGCTCAGCTTACCTGTTGTGGTTAGCTCTGGCCCTGCTCCTGCCCCAAGGACTGTGGATGTGGGGGAGACATCCACATGCTGCACCTGTTTTGCCCCCGGTGGAATCTGATGATGAAGGCTCCTCTGACCAAGAAGACATGAGTGACAGGGAGGAGGAGAGTGGGGCAGACAGCTCAGAAGGAGATCAATTATCCAGCTCCTCCTTGGATTCAGAACAAGAGTTAATGATACAGCTACGCATGCGGAGAGCGATGCATAGGCAGCAACAACTGAGATTATTATCATAGAAAATGAGGCCATCTGTGGTTGGGTGGGGCTGTGGTCATTAGTGAGGCTGCTATAAATAGCAGCCTGTGGGTCTGGCCATTGTGGAGGATTATCTGATCTTTGTGTTTTGTGACTGCTTTGCTGACTTTGACATTTTGAGTGCTGATTTTTCCCTGCTTTGAACCTAAACCAGAGCAAAGTGTGTTTCACTTTGTGAAAGAAGGACTTTGAATTGTCTGACAGCCTCAAGCTAAGTATCTCAGAACTGATAAGGAACTTGGACCAATTACCAGTTTGTTTGGAGACCAGTGCTCCTTGCTATAACAAAAGAGGGCTTAGTTTAAGTGAATTTTCATTATAAAGAATTGTTTTGAATTTTCAAACGTGTGTGTGTGTGTCTGAAATTTGTACCTGTGAATTTTTGGGAGGATTCTACCAGAGAGCCCGACAGAACATTACCTACTCCTACTCGACCCCTTTTAGTAAAACTGAAAGTTAAAAACACCACCGCAAAGAGAGAAATACAAAGAAAGCAAACCCAATTCCCTGCTGGTCCTGAAGATGTTACCAAACTGGGTAGTGAAACGTTTGCAAGAAAACAACAAAGCTCAGAGAATACCAAACCCCACATAACACCTTTTAAAGAAGCCCATTTCAAGAGCTCCTGTTTTTTCCTCTACAGCTAAAAGGATCCAGGAAACAAAAGGCAAAAGTTTATACATATGCATGCAATTGACGGTTAGCATTAAAAAAATAAAATAAAAGTCCATTATTGAATTGAGTCCCTGTGGCTGAATCAAGAAATTGTGAATGCTCCAACACTGGAAGGGCAACCGTTTGTCTGAAATGGTGTAGGGCTTCCTGCCTGATCGTGTGTCTGTGTTGGATTAGGAGTCCCCAACCCACAGTCCGTCAATCAGCATGTCAGAAACCAGGCCGCGCAAAATAAGCCAAGCCCCATCTGCTGGATGCAGGCAGAACACAAAACCCACTCCTCTAGTCTTGTGGGGTGGAGGGGGGAAATAGTCACCACAGGACTCGTCCTGGGTGCCCAAAAGGTTGGGGGCCGCTGGAACAGACCTGCCTGTCGGCGACTACTTCAGCTTCAACCACAACAACACAAGAGCACACAACAGATTTAAACTTAATATCAACCGCTCCAAACTTGACTGTAAAAAATATGACTTCAGTAACCGAGTTGTCGAAGCGTGGAACTCATTACCGGACTCCATAGTGTCATCCCCAAACCCCCAACACTTTACCCTTAGATTATCTACGGTTGACCTATCCAGATTCCTAAGAGGTCAGTAAGGGGCGAGTACAAGTGCACTAGAGTGCCTTCCATCCCCCGTCCTATTGCTCTCCTATATCTTTCTTCTATTCCTATATCTCTTCTTCTATTCTTTCATTGATATGTTCTATTACTATATCTTCTTTTCTATTATTTCTTAGATATATTTTGCTATGAGTATCTCCTCTATAACCTTCATCAGGTATTTTATGTATATATATATATATACCCACTAAAACCCTCATTGTGTATTGGACAAAATAAATAAATAAATAAGCAGGGGTGAGTCCATAGAAACATAGAAGACTGACAAGCAGAAAAAGACCTCATGATCCATCTAGTCTGCCCTTATACTATTTTTTGTATTTTATCTTAGGATGGATATATGTTTATCCCAGGCATGTTTAAATTCAGTCACTGTGGATTTACCAACCACGTTCTGCTGGAAGTTTGTTCCAAGGATCTACTACTCTTTCAGTAAAATAATATTTTCTCACATTGCTTTTGATCTTCCCCCCAACTAATTCCAGATTGTGTCCCCTTGTTTTTGTGTTCACTTTCCTATTAAAAGTTATTTCCCATTTACTTTCCCTACTGGTTCGCATTGCATCACAGGTTGCTTCGCTTGCATATGTGCCTAGGTCTTGTCAGGGGATTGACCCTCTGCGCATGTACAGAAGCCTTTGTGTATGCGCAGAGGGTTCTTCGTCAGCCACGGCAAGTAGAGGACCAGTTCAGGGCGTGACCAGCTGGCTATCGATGCCGGTTTGGTGAGTGGGGGCAAATTTCCACCATCGTTCGGGTGAACTGGTAGCAACCCACACTGCCTTCAAGGTCCCTTTCAACTCTTTATTCAGATTCAACTAATGCCATGTTCCTCTTTGTGACGCCTATTCTGTGCTAAGGGCAGGTAATAATCCTGCAGTTTTGAATTGCCAATAGGATGGAGGGTGCCTGCAAACTGGTAGCTAATCTCACATGGTTATAGATTTACCGAACAGGGAACTGTATGAGCCGGGGTGGGGCAGCAGGTAGAGTGCTGTACTGCAGGCCACTGAAGCTGACTTGTAGATCTGAAGGTCAGCGGTTCAAATCTCATCACCGGCTCAAGGTTGACTCAGCCTTCCATCCTTCCGAGGTGGGTAAAATGAGGACCCGGATTGTGGGGGCAATAGCCTGGCTCTGTTAAAAAAAAGTGCTATTGCTAACATGTTGTAAGCCGCCCTGAGTCTAAGGAGAAGGGCGGCACAAAAATAAATAAACAAACTGCTATAAACACAGATCGCCATTTGCAAGAACAGGGTTGCTATCAACCCACGTGAGGTTGTTGCAAGGATGACACCACCCTCTTGGTTTAGCATTAGCAATAGTGTTTAGACTTATATACCGCTTCATAGTGCTTTTACGGCCCCCTCTAAGCGGTTGGCCTCTTGCCCCCAACAATCTGGGTCCTCATTTTAGCCACTGCGGAAGGAAGGCTGAGTCAACCTTGAGCCGGTGGTGAGGTTTGAACTGCTGAACTAAGCTAGCAGTCAGCTGAAGCAGCCTGCAGTGATGCACTTAACCACTGCACCACCCCATTCTCTGGTTTAAGCCTCCCCAATTCTTGCCTTCCCTGGAAGATCAGGTTGAGATACTGTATTGTACACTGACGACCAGTGGTGGGTTCCACTTTCCTTCCCTACTGATTCGCATCGCATATGTGCATTTTGCACTATGTTGAATCGGATAAATTTTTTGCCAGCCCCTTGTAAAAAGTGGTGGCCGGGGGGACCAGTTTGGGGTGTGTGGCCAGTTTGCCACCGCTGCCAATTCGGCAAGAGGGGGCAAATTCCCACCACAGGTTTGGGCAAACCGGTGGCAACCCACTGCTGCTGCTTACCCTGCAAGATCCTATAGCTAAGGATACTGTTCCTGAAGTCAACCCAATATAATAGCGCATTTTAGCCTAATTCATTATCTAAACCAGTGTTTTTCAACCAGTGTGCCGCGAGACATGGTCAGGTGTGCCGCGAAGAAGGAAGCTCAGGTTCCGGTCTCGCAACTTTTTCCTGAGGGCGCGAAGAGCAAAAAGTTGCGAGACCGGAACCTGAGCTTCCTTCTTCGCACCTTCCAAGTTTTCCGGCAGCTGCAGTGCCCCGCCTGGCTGGAGCTCCCCTGGCGGCGGCAGCAGGTGAGGTTTGGGCCCTGGCAGGAGGGCGCTGGTAGTAGCGGCACCGGGCAGTAGCTGCGGGGCGGCAGCTGTGAGCGGTTGGCAACAGTGTACACCACACCGGCACCGGGCAGTAGCCGCGTGGTGGTGGCAGGGCGGTCGGCTGTGAGAGGGATCTCCAGGGCGGAGGCACCGACGGCGGCAGCTGGATGTGTTGCTGGATGCCATACATGCTGGCGCTGCGGGGCTGGCACTGGCAAGAAAAAGAAAGCGAGAGAGAGAGAAAGGAGAAAAAAAAGAGAAATGAAAAATGATTGAGGCAGAGAATGAGACGAGAGGAACAAGAGAATCACTGATCTACAGTTATTAAACGTAGCTGTAGATTGCTAGGAATTACATCTTTTGTATTCAACTAGGCGCTGAAAACATTTGGGTGGAGGCCTTTCTGTGGTGTTCTTTCTTGGCATTCTAAAGGAACTCTGTCTGTGTGAATTGTTGCATGGCATTCAAAACACTTCAGGCTTGCAATGTTTACAGCCACATCTGCACAGCTGCTTCTCCTCTGCTCACCTCACCCCCGAGTACAGCCACCCCCCGAGACGGAAACCTAGACTCTAGGGCCGTTCCCTACATGAACCCTGTCAGTGACTAAACGCACCAAGACCCGTTTGACATTTTGCCTGCTCGGAAACCGACGGCATGGCTGACGTTTGCTTCCCGTCATCAGCTCAGCAGGCCTTGCGATTTCACAACCGCCCTGCTGCAGTTGCGTCTTGGCTGGCTGGCATATTTTTAGGTATTTAATTGGAGGCTTCTAAAGACACGCCCACCCAGACCAGACGCAGAGAGCTGACTCGTCCTTTTTCCGATAGGGAAAAATCCAACTGTTGCACCAGGGAAAGCTTTGAAAGACACTCCTCATTTTTTGTTGCTCGTCTTGTGCGACTATGTGCACTGGAAGGAAAAGTTGTTATTGGGGTGGGAGTTTTACTGGTGTGTGGTTTTTTTTTACCGAAAAGCCCAAAATTTGCACTACTGCTGCCACAAAACCTGTAGGGGGGGAAAAAATGAAAAATTGAGTATTTTTCCCATTTCAAGTAACTTCATGTACAAATAATGAAATGAAAATGTGGCATTTTGAATCAACCCAGAAGTGGCTGAATATTATCTGTTGTTTCTCCCTTCTCCCTCCTTCATTGGAGCCCTTGCTTACCCTCCATAATAACCTGCAATGACCATAAAATGACTTACCTCCACTTACATTTGCAGAAAACGGCCTGCGTAAACTGAAAAGACAAACCAGTAACGCGATTGCAAATCGTACAGATGTACTCAAAAGGTTCAAGATAAAATTTCTGGCTGTTCTTCAAAGACCAGGTAGCAGAGAAATGATCTATTGCTGGGGTTTCTGAAGAAATGGCAACCAAGGAACCAAGAAAGAGATCGGCACACTGCAAAAACTTATAGCAGCCAGCAATAAGGATGTAAACACCAACGATTACTGGGCTTGTTATAAATTATGTTCTCAACTCTTTACATCTGCAGTTTCACTACAAGCAACACACCCAGAGTGCTGTTTACCATCTGTATCTCCCAAGCTGACACATCCAGAAACATTACTAATCCTAAAGAAACTTAGGAGTTGGGTGGGACCTTGGAGGTCTTCTAGTCCAAATCACTGCTTAGTCAGGAAACCCTACACCACTTCAAATAGTTGCCCAAACTCTTAAAAACGTCCAGTGTTGGAGCATTCACAACTTTTTGGGGTAAATTATTTGATCAACGTGGAACAAATAATCAACTTTATCAGGTCACACCTTCAAATCTAACATCAGGTGGCTTTGGAGATACTTTGTTTCCTTATCTATGTCTTTCCCAAGCCAGCTCAGATTTCTTGATGGCCTTCCACCTTGTTTTCTTGACATGAGCCACCATTGCCTTTTATCAATTGTGGTCAAAAGTACTTTCATTAAATGGGACTTTACAGCCTTTGGTGGAGGATGTGTTTAATTATTTGTAGCATGTCAGGCTGAGCAGCAAAGGTGGGGCAACTAACTTCAAATGCAAGCCCCTTCATTAGAGGGGCACCTACATATGCTTATGTTGTCTGAATCTGGTTCACACTAATCTCGTGGGAAAAACAAACCAGGTTCCATAAATCTGACATAAGCTTCCCATTCATATTATGGTGTAGCACAATTTCACTTTTCTATAAATGTCCACATTAACAGAAACACAGGAGCCATGGTTGCACAGCTCTTAACACTGCAGGCCGATTCTGCTCATTGTCAGCAGTTTGATCCTGACTGGCTCAAAGTTGACTCAGTCTTCCATCCTTCCAAGGTCAGTAAAATGAGGACTCAAAATTGCTGGCTGGCAAGATGTGCTACTGCTATAAATAGGAGCCAGGGTGGCACAGCAGTTAATATTGCAGACTGATTCTGCTCACTGCCAGCAGTTCAATCCTGATTGGCTTAAGGTATACACACATATTGCATCCTTAGGAGGTGGGTAAAACGAGGACCCAGATTGTTGGAGGGCAAGATGTGCTATTGCTATAAATAGGAGCCAGGGTGGCACAGCAGTTAATATTGCAGTCCAATTCTGCTCACTGACGGTAGTTTGATCATCACTGGCTCAAGGTATACTCACATATTCCATCCTTCTGATGTGGGTAAAATGAGGACTGATTGTTGGGGGCAATAGGCTGGCTCTAAACTGCTTAGGGTGGGTTAGAAAGCACTATGAAGCAGTATATAAGTCTAAGTGCTATTGCTACTTGGGGGAATCACAGCTGTATCACCGCAAATTGTCATCCTTCTTCACAGAAGCGAATCACACATATTGTAGCGGCTATTTCACAACAGTGATGAAAAAAAGAAGTGCTTTAGGGGCGATTCTCACATTTTTGACACCATCCCACTGGCCATGTCATTACAATTACATGAGCCGAGGTGGCGCAGTAGGTAGAGTGCAGTACTGCAGGCCACTAAAGCTGACTGTTGGATCTGCAGGTCAGCGGTTCAAATCTGACCACTGGCTCGGGGTTGACTCAGCCTTCCATCCTTCCGAGGTGGGTAAAATGAGGGCCCGGATTGTGGGGGCAATAGGCTGGCTCTGTTAAAAAGTGCTATTGCTAACATGTTGTAAGCCACCCTGAGTCTAAGGAGAAGGGCGGCATAAAAAAATTGAATAAATAAATAAATAAATTTTGCAGCTAGTAGCGAGCATCCTGGGGTCATTTGACCCAGCCATTGCAAATTTCTCAGCAGGGTTCTGATGAACAAAACCCATTATCCCTTTCTCCCATCCCAACTTACCTCACAGGGTGGTGGTGGTGGTTATTGTGGTGGAGCAAATAATAGTATTCCTCAGACTTATTTGTAAAAAAAACAAAGGCAGGACACAAGTAAATTAAATGTTTCCGGTGACACAAACAGGTAAAGCTGCATGGATTAAGACATGCTGCAATTAAGGAAAGCGTGTTAGAAATCCAGGCTCTCGGCATGGTTTGGTGACGCCGAACATGGCCAATACATGACTAGTTCTTGGTCAACTCCAAATTTTGAACACAGGTGAAAGAGCTCACATTACAGATGCGCAAAGACCATGTTGGCTTATCTCAAGCAGTATCTGGTTCTTAATGCACATATACAAACATGTATTAAAAATGGACTGATTTATGTGCATGTATATATATGTGGGGGGGCTTATATAGACAGATTGTATATGTATGTACATGTTAAGTGTAGGTCTACACCTTTATTTTCTCTCGAATGGGCATCAGAATTTCATTTTTTACATGTGCTAGTGTGTTCAGTGATTTAAGTGACAATAAAGGTTATCTTATCTCGATTGGTGTTTGGTGTCTTAATAAAAACTGGATTAGACTTCTCCATCACTGCACATCAGAGAACATTATGTGCTGTTCAAAGATGATTGTATAGCTGTTGCATTTATACATCTGTGGATGTGTAACGTTCTCACTAGGGGGCGCTGAAACAGCAACAAACAGAACAGGAAGTTGTAGTATCTCCTCGCTAGGGGGCGCTGAAACAGCAACACAGAACAGGAAGTTGTAGTATCTCCTCGCTAGGGGGCGCTGAAACAGCAACAAGCAGAACAGGAAGTTGTAGTATCTCCTCGCTAGGGGGCGCTGAAACAGCAACAAACAGAACAGGAAGTTGTAGTATCTCCTTGCTAGGGGGCGCTGAAACAGCAACAAACAGAACTGGAAGCTGTAGTATCTCCTTGCTAGGGGGCGCTGAAACAGCAACAAACAGAACTGGAAGCTGTAGTATCTCCTTGCTAGGGGGCGCTGAAACAGCAACAAACAGAACTGGAAGCTGTAGTATCTCCTTGCTAGGGGGCGCTGAAACAGCAACCCACAGAACAGGAAGTTGGAGCATCTCCTCACTAGGGGGTGCTTAAACAGCAACACAGAACAGGAAGTTGTAGTATCTCCTTGCTAGGGGGCGCTGAAACAGCAACAAACAGAACTGGAAATTGTAGTATCTCCTTGCTAGGGGGCGCTGAAACAGCAACAAACAGAACAGGAAGTTGTAGTATCTCCTTGCTAGGGGGCGCTGAAACAGCAACAAACAGAACAGGAAGTTGTAGTATCTCCTTGCTAGGGGGCGCTGAAACATCAACAAACAGAACTGGAAATTGGAGCATCTCCTCCCTAGGGGGCGCTTAAACAGCAACCGAACAGGAAGTTGTAGTATCTCCTCGCTAGGGGGCGCTTAAACAGCAACAAACAGAACAGGAAGTTGTAGTATCTCCTTGCTAGGGGGCACTGAAACAGCAACAAACAGAACAGGAAGTTGTAGTATCTCCTTGCTAGGGGGCGCTGAAACAGCAACAAACAGAACTGGAAGTTGGAGCATCTCCTCGCTAGGGGGCGCTGAAACAGCAACAGGAAGTTGGAGCATCTTGCTAGGGGATGCTGAAAGAGCAACACACAGCACAGGAAGTTGGTACATCTCCGCACAGTTGGGATTCGGGAGGAGGGCACACCCATTGGCCCCTCTGCAAACTAGGTTTGGTCCTGGGGGAATCACAGATTTATCTATCACCACAGACAACAAATTGATTGCCCTCCTTCTTCACAGAAGCAAATCCAACCATTGCTTCACTTTTACAAATACTTACCATCCTCACCTTGGAAGAGTATGGCAGAGGCTCCGAGCAATATTTAATTAGCAGAGAACACAATGTTCTTTTCACCCAGAGGAACATGATAACCCAGTCAGATACGTAAATAATATTATTTTTTTTTGGTCAAGAGCCAACCAAGCCGACACTATCTAGAAAACCACGTGAAATAAACATACTCCACGTGCCATCTGCAGAAAGGAGAGGTCCAAAATACGATCTTCTCCCTCTGACCATGCTAATTTACACCGTGATCAAAATCTACCGGATCCAGGGTTGAGGAGCATAAATTTCATCCCGTCCGGATTCATTGTTCAGGAATGGTAGATTAATCCCAGCTGCCAACAAATTATAGTGCTATAGAAGTCGTATTTCACATCTGTTGCTCTCATAGACCTGAAAGAGAATGTAAATCTGAACGTTTAGTAGTGTGTGTTTACATTCACATCTTGTTCCTGAAAAAAAATGCACGGCTATTTCCCCTCTAAAACATTCCAAATCCCATTCCCCCCTTTTCTGCCCCAATACTTCAAACTATCCATAACCACACACATAATTTGTGACTAGCAATTCTGGTTAGCAATTCTGGCATATAAATCAATCAATCAATCAATCAATCAATCAAACAAACGAATGAATAAATACTGTTGCACGCTTGCTTTTAGGGCAAAATGGCTAATGGAAGCAGAATACCTCTGGGACCGGCTTCTGCCGCATGAATCCCAGCGACCGATTAGGTCCCACAGAGTTGGCCTTCTCCGGGTCCCGTCGACTAAACAATGTCGTCTGGCGGGTCCCAGGGGAAGAGCCTACTCTGTGGCGGCCCCGACTCTCTGGAACCAGCTCCCTCTGGAGATTAGAACTGCCCCCACCCTCCTTGCATTTCGTAAACTCCTTAAAACCCACCTCTGCCGTCAGGCAGGGGGGAATTGAGGCACACACACCCCGGGCTATACAATTTATGTATGGTATGTTTGTGTGTATGTCTGTTTTAATAATGGGGTTTTAAAAAGTTTTTTAAATTTATTAGATTTGTTATGAATTGTTTCATTGTATGCTGTGAGCTGCCCCGAGTCTACGGAGAGGGGTGGCATACAAATCTAATAAATAAATAAATAAATAAATTGTGGTGGTGCAGTGGTTAGAGTGCAATTATCATAATATCATCTTCCACCCCATAATCTCTTGTGGGGTGGAGACTGGGCAACTGAATGGAACTAGCCCTCCCTATCGCCAGTTTTGTTCAGCAGATACATTCTCATTGTGCTTAAAGAGAGAACTATCTGTCTCTACCTTGGATCAAACTCACAGCCTGCTCATTGTGAGGCGAGAGCTCCACCTCAAGGCCCCTGCACCATTCCAGTGGTTAGAATGTAGTATTGCAGCTTAATCCTGCAGATTGGCAGCGGTTCGATTCCGACCGGTTCAAGGTTGACTCAGCCTTCCATCCTTCCAAGGTGGGTAAAATGAGGACCCAGATTGTTGGAGGCAATATGCTGACTCTCTAAAACGGCTTAGAGAGGGCTGTAAAGCCTTATATAAATCTAAAGTGCCTTTGCTAATAAAAAAGATTTGCATAGGATAACCTGGATGTTTCCACTTGAGCAACTTTTAAGGCCCATGGATTTCAACTCCGAATTCACAGCTGACTGGGGAATCCTGGGAATTGAAGTCCATAGAAACATAGAAGACTGACGGCAGAAAAAGACCTCATGGTCCATCTAGTCTGCCCTTATACTATTTTCTGTATTTTATCTTACAATGGATATATGTTTATCCCAGGCATATTTAAATTCAGTTACTGTGGATTTACCAACCACGTCTGCTGGAAGTTTGTTCCAAGGATCTACTACTCTTTCAGTGAAATAATATTTTCTCACGTTGCTTTTGATCTTTCCAACTAACTTCAGATTGTGTCCCCTTGTTCTTGTGTTCACTTCCCTATTAAAAACACTTCCCTCCTGAACCTTATTTAACCCTTTAACATATTGAAATGTTTCGATCATGTCCCCTCTTTCCCTTCTGTCCTCCAGACTATACAGATGGAGTCCATGAAGTCTTTCCTGATACGTTTTATGCTTAAGACCTTCCACCATTCTTGTAGCCCGTCTTTGGACCCGTTCAATTTTGTCAATATCTTTTTGTAGGTGAGGTCTACAAAAAGATATTGACAAAATTGAACGGGTCCATACGTCTTAACATTTGCTGAGGTGTAGAAACACTGGTATATTAAAAAAAAAAACCAAGGAGCATATCCCATCTTGTTTTTCTTCAGTATGGATTTACTTGTCACTTTCCCAAATTGATCTGGAAGAAACAAAACACCAAGTCAGAGGAAATGCTTCCATCTCTGCCTCGCTTGAAGCCAACCTATTCCCACCCCAACCCCCAAAAAACATTGTTTAAATACTTCCATAAAGTATGAAGCAACTTTTCCTAATCTGGCACCCTTCCAGATAAGACTAGAATTGCCACTCCAGAATTTGGAACCACTGTGGAATTGGATTACATTGTGGAAAAACGGATTAAGGAAGGTTTTGGAAAGGTGCCAATATTTAGTCAATTTTCAGGATGGGGGGGGGGGAACAGATAGTCCTCAACTTACGACCACAGTTGAGCCCAAAATTTCTGTCATCAAGGAAGACATTCGGAATCTACAACTGTTTCTTTCCTTTTACCCATCAAGTATAAGAACAATCTTTATCTTTCCCATATAAGCAGGAGAGTTACCTATCTTGTTTAGTATAAGGATTTCAGGCAAGCTTAACTACTCAAGAGGAAATATATATATATATATATTTAAAAAAAACACCTCTTTAGTAATCTCCAAAATGATGAACTCCCTGCAAGGGAAAATGTAAAAAAAAAAAGGCAGATTAAAATGAAATTCATCTTTTTAAAAAAAAATAGAATATGTAAAAAAATATTTTAGCTTATAAAAAAGGATTTACAGTCTGAATAAAAACAACGTACAGTATTTTGAGAGTTCCCACTTACCTTTCTGTGTATAAGTCCTGGTCATTTGGGACTTCTAGGTAAATGTTTAAATATTTGTTAAATAAGTATTAACCAGCTTGTCAATATTTAATTAAACTTTCCGTGGAATAAGCTCCATTCTAGATTTTATGAAAACTGTTAACAATCTTCTCGTAGACTTTTTTCAAATTCCCAGCAAAGCCCTTAGGTTTCAGAACAGGGGTCCACAAACTTGGCAACTTTAAGACTTGTGGACTTCAATTCCCAGAATTCTCCAGCCAGTGTGAAATCTGGGAGCTGAAGTCCACAAGTCTTAAAGTTGCCACGTTTGAAGATCTCTGTTTCAGGTTCTTGGCTTGGAATTTGGAAAAAAATTGACGTGAAGGCTCTTGCCAATCTCTTTTGTAGTCTTGCACAAATGTCTTCGTAAAACCTAGAATGGAGTTTATTCCAAGGAAAAGTTGTTTTATTTCCTGCTTATATTCCTCTCCCGATCAAGTGACATAATGATCACTAAAACCTGCCACTGGCCCCAATAATTAGTCCTCGACCTATGACCAAAATGGATCCTGCCTTATCACATTTATATACCATGATGCTTGTGAAAAGGTGGCTCATTAACCAAAGCCATTTGACCACTGTGGTCAGTAAGCGAACCAATAGTTTGCTACTGGCTGGTTTTGTCAAAAGCAGGAAATTAATGCTGTTTTTTTTGTGTGCAAAATTAGCATGAGACATGGTAAAAAAAACCCTTTAAATGGCCAATAATGCAGGCTGATTGGCAACACCTTTTCATATGACCCGAGATGGGAGTCTAGTTGTCAGAACAGGGTCCTAGGTACCTCTGAAGAGATCCGTTGTAACTTTGAACTGTCACTAAGCAACAAGTCATAAGTCAGGGACTACCAGTATATCTCATCTAGTGCCATCAAAATATTGTAATTCTGTATGCAGGTAAAAAACCTCATGAAGTTTTATTAAGAATTTAATTCAGGAAACCCAGATTAGTTCTTGATTTCCCCCATTAAACTGTGGTATACAGATTAAAAGATTTGGAAGGGACCTTGGAGGTCATCTAGTCCAAGTATTCTGAGTATTCTGAGCAGAGTCAGGTTACAAGCGGTGTGCCACAAGGGTCTGTTCTGGGTCCTATTCTTTTTAATATGTTTGTGAGTGACACAGGGGAAGGTTTGGTAGGGAAGGTTTGCCTATTTGCCGATGACTCTAAAGTGTGCAATAGGGTTGATATTCCTGGAGGGGTCTGTAATATGGTAAATGATTTAGCTTTACTAGATAAATGGTCAAAGCAATGGAAACTGCAGTTTAATGTTTCCAAATGTAAAATAATGCACTTGGGGAAAAGGAATCCTCAATCTGAGTATTGTATTGGCAGTTCTGTGTTAGCAAATACTTCAAAAGAAAAGGATTTAGGGGTAGTGATTTCTGACAGTCTCAAAATGGGTGAACAGTGCAGTCAGGCAGTAGGGAAAGCAAGTAGGATGCTTGGCTGCATAGCTATAGGTATAACAAGCAGGAAGAGGGAGATTATGATCCCGCTATATAGAATGCTGGTGAGACCACATTTGGAATACTGTGTTCAGTTCTGGAGACCTCGCCTACAAAAAGATATTGACAAAATTGAACGGGTCCAAAGACGGGCTACAAGAATGGTGGAAGGTCTTAAGCATAAACGTATCAGGAAAGACTTAATGAACTCAATCTGTATAGTCTGGAGGACAGAAGGAAAAGGGGGGACATGATCGAAACATTTAAAGATGTTCAAGGGTTAAATAAGGTCCAGGAGGGAAGTGTTTTTAATAGGAAAGTGAACACAAGAACAAGGGGACACAATCTGAAGTTAGTTGGGGGTAAGATCAAAAGCAACATGAGAAAATATTATTTTACTGAAAGAGTAGTATATCCTTGGAACAAACTTCCAGCAGACGTGGTAGATAAATCCACAGTAACATGCCTGGGATAAACATATATCCATCCTAAGATAAAACACAGAAAATAGTATAAGGGCAGACTAGATGGACCATGAGGTCTTTTTCTGCCGTCAGACTTCTATGTTTTTATGTTTCTAATCTACTGCCCAGGCAGGAGACCCTCATGTCTGCCTCTATCTAGGATCGAATAACCTCCAGATAGTGAGGCCAGAGTGCCAGCTCAGCTTATTTAAAAAATCCATTTTGATTTATTTTAATCCCTGACAAGTCCAAAGCATTTGACTAGTCTTGCTGCTTTTATTTTTTCTAAGCTTGGCCTTGAATGTAAAAAAGCAATGCTTTTTTAGGGGGGTTGGACATTCTCAATATAGTTAATTTAAAAAGTTACTGAGGACAATTAATTGGATTTATATGCCGCCCTTTAGAGAGGGGTGGCATATAAATCAATTAATCAATCAATCAAACAAACAAACAAAAATAAATTTGGGTCTTGGCCTTGCGGGCATTTCCCAAGTTTGGTTGAGATAGGTTGGTGGTATGAATTGATCAATTTATTTATAAATAAAATACCAAAAGAAAAAAAAGTCACAAAAACCTGGATGTTGTCTTAGGAGACTATTAATTTAATTTAATTTATAACTCCTTCTGGGCTCCATATTCATGAAATGATTTTTTTTCTATATCGCAACTACGATAAGACTTGGGTTAGATGGACCCAGGCTGCTCTTAATGTTATTTTTTGAGTTTTACTGGAAGTCCTATATTATATAAAATACAGAAAATAGTATAAGGGCAGACTAGATGGATCATGAGGTCCTTTTCTGCTGTCAGTCTTCTGTGTTTCTATGTCCTTGACTTACAAGCAGAAAAAACATAGAAACATAGAAGACTGACCACAGAAAAAGACCTCATAATCCATCTAGTCTGCCCTTATACTATTTCCTGTATTTTATCTTAGGATGGATATATTTATTTATTTATTAGATTTGTATGCCGCCCCTTTCCGTAGACTCGGATATATGTTTATCCCAGGCATGTTTAAATTCAGTTACTGTGGATTTACCAACCACGTCTGCTGGAAGTTTGTTCCAAGGATCTACTACTCTTTCAGTAAAATAATATTTTCTCATGTTGCTTTTGATCTTTCCCCCAACTAACTTCAGATTGTATCCCCTTGTTCTTGTGTTCACTTTCCTATTGAAAGCACTTCCCTCCTGGACCTTATTTAACCCTTTGACATATTTAAATGTTTCGATCATGTCCCCCCTTTTCCTTCTGTCCTCCAGACTCTACAGATTGAGTTCATGAAGTCTTTCCTGATACGTTTTATGCTTAAGACCTTCCACCCTTTTTGTAGCCCGTCTTTGGACCCCTTCAATTTTGTCAATATCTTTTTGTAGGTGAGGTCTCCAATGTTTCTGTCGCTAAGCGAGACGGTGAGCTTTGTCCCATTTCACAGGACTTTCTTGCTACATTAAGGAAATTCCTGCAGTTTTTAAGAAGACAGTTGTCAAAATGGGAGTTTTGCCTCCTTTTCCCCCACAGTGGTGAAGTCAGGGGAAGGCAAAGATGGATCTTCGATGACTTGTGAACTTCAACTCCCAGAATTCCTGAGCCAATCGTGCTAGCTCAGGAATTCTGGGAATTGAAGTCCACATTGTCATAGAAAAGCCAACTTTGGCTACCACAGGCAGCCATTTTGAAGTTAGCAACATGGTTGTTAAGCGAATCATTGCTTGTCAGAAGGTTGCAAAAGGGGACGTAACACACACGAGCCTGAGGCCTGTAGTAAATGTGAAGCGGTTGCCAAGTTGTCCTAATTTTACTCCCATGACAGGATGCTGGAACGGTCCTTAGGTGTGAAAACGGTCGTTAAGTGTGAAAAATGGCCGCAAGCCCCTTTTTCTCAGCGCCACTGTAACTTCGGTCACTAAACCGAGGCCTATTTGCCCACTCTGTTTGCAACTGCAAAACGGGCCCGTAAATGGCCCTAACATAAATTTATTGTTTCAAACTTCTCCTCAACCAAGCTCTGTATCGCAACTACGCAGCGAGGGAGGCTCGGAAATAGAAATAAGTCACTCAATTCGCCCCTCCTCCGTCCCCTCTTTTAGGAATGGTAGCCGCTAGAGAAGCGGTACTCCGTCCGGATCCCATCATCCACAGCTGCCTTCTTTTCGAGAGAAGCCTCGTAAGGAGGCCGCGACCGCCGGGACTCGAACGCGCGACCTTTGGAACGGGAGCGAGGGGGGGGGGGTACCGCTCAGTTGACGTTCCACTCAACAGCCGCGAGGAGACACCTCGCATCCGGGTCCTGCTGCAGGGGTGCCATGGCAACGCGCCGGCCCTTCCCAACCCCGCGCCCGTGCGCGCCTCTTTTTGCAAAGGGGAGGGGGTAAAAAGGCGCAGAGAGCAGCTATTACGAAACGCCAGTGGAACAGTTTTGGCCTTCGGGCCCCGCCGGCGGGAGGCCAAGAGCACTTCCCCCCCACCCCACCCCACCCCTCCTCGGGGAGAAGCCGTTTAATGCCACCCATCCGTTTTGCCTTCTTACACCGACCTACGAAGCGGCGGCTCCCGACGGCCTCTCCTTCGCTTTTCCGGCCGCGAGGCTCTTCACTACAGCTCCGCCGCCCACCGCCACGACTTCGGCCTAATTGCAGCCGCTCGCAGGAGCGGGCGCGTCATCTCCGAGCAGACGCCCTCTCCCGTCGGGCGTCTCGGTGGTTCTTTGGGAGGCTGCGCGGCGCCGAGCTTGCCGGGCGATGTAGTTCTCGCCGCGCTCAAGGAGCGCTATCAGGCCGGCTTAGCTTGGCGCGCTTCGGAACTCCCTTTCCCACCATGCCACGCGGCGGAGGAACGCCCGGACGAAAGGCAGCCAATGAAAAGCCGCGCTGGACTTCCCTCCCTCTCTCTCTCTCCCTCTCCCCCGCCCCGCTCCGAACCTTCAGAAGGATGATGTAATGGCAAAGCGGGCGAAAAGGGCGGAGCGCTCCTGCCTTGCGCTGCAATTCATTGTGCCGTATAAACCCAGCCCGGGGCCGCCTTCTTCCCGGCTCCCGCTGCTTTGCAAGCAAGCAGGGCAAGGGGGGAAAAACAGCCGCTGAACTCCCCCAGCGAAAGGGGGCGGGAGCGGGTGGGTTGGCGGGGAGGGGAGTTTGCATCCTTGAAGGAACCATCATCCCCCGCCAAATGTCCCAGTGACTTTGCCTTGGAAGCTGCCTTTTTCTCCCTCCGTTTTTTTCCTATTCTTTTGGCAAAGGGGGCAGAGGAAGCGGCAGTCCCCTAACCAGGTGAGTCGCCTCGCTTGCTTCCTAATTTGTGTGTCTAATTTGGGGTCTATGTGTGTCTATAAACGAAGAGCCCAGAGCCACCACAAGCTCTGGAACGTTTAAAATGTATTTGAAACTACTAAAAATTACTGAGCTTTCCTCAGCCCCCATTGACTTCGTCAGAGGATTAAAATCCCCATTGAAGAAATGCTTTATACATCCATTCATCCATATATATATATTGCAAGTGGTATATATATATATTGCAATATATATATTGCAAGTGATATGTATATATATCACTTGCAAAACAAGTGATATATATATATATATATATACACGGTATATATCCCTTAATTTTCAAATTCAGCAAAAACATGTGATATGCATATGTATGTATGTATGTATGTATGTGTCTGTGTATATATATATGTATATGTATGTATGTATGTAGATTGTTCTAAGTTCGGGTTTTACCCTGTGTAATAAAACCCAAACTCAGAACAATCTACATACATATATCCGTGAAAATTTACGAAAACACACACACACACACACAATGTGTGTGTCTCCTAGTCTACCTTAATTTTCAGATTAATTCAAATTTTCAAATTCAGCAAAAATATGTGACATATATACATATACTGTACATACACACACACACACATAAACTGTATATACACGGTATATACATATAAGTATAGTTTATTATGGGTTTTAATCTGGGTTTTGTTGTTAGATTGTATATTTGACTTCTTTTTAATTGTTTTTTGTATTTTATATTGTTGTAAACCGCCCTGAGTCCTTCAGAATTGGGCGGCGTGGAATTTGAATTATATATATAAATGAATTATAATATAATTTATTCATTTAATATGATATATAATATGTCTGTCTGTATGTGTGTGTGTGTGTGTGTGTATGACAAACACACATAGTTACACACACACACACATATCGGTGGGTTTTATAAAGATCTATACAGTATCTGTATATGGATATATAGATATAAGGGCTGCTCTGGGTTTTCCTGTTTTCCTTTTTGGTTTTTTTTTTCAAAATTCAAAAAAATCAGCTTGGGATGTCTTGAGCTGCAAAGCCTATACAGTATAACCTTCTGCTATAAGGGTCGTGGTTGGGGAAGCTTTGTCTCCTGTGGGTTGGTGGGTTTTTTGGGGGGGAGATGGTGGGGGGGAAGAACCAGCATCGCCCTGAAGTTGGAAAATTGGTAGGGATATGCAGGATTGGCCTCACCTTTCTTGAATAGGAGAGCGATGCCCCTTCCTGAGCTGCTGGGTCGGGGAGTTTATGTGAGGATCGAAGGGTTTCCCCCCTTCCTTTTCCTTCCTTCCTTCCTTCCTTCCTTCCTTCCTTCCTTCCTTCTCATCCCTTCCTCTTTCATCCTTTCCTCCCTCCCCTGTTTTCCTTGCTGTTCTGCTCTCTTTTCCTTCCTTCCTTCCTTTCTTCCTTCCTTCCCTCCCTCCCTCCCTCTGTCCTCCCTCCCTCCCTTCCTTTCTTGCTACTATCCTCTCTCCTCCCTTCCTCTCCTCCCTCCCTCTCTGTCTTCCTTGCTGTTGAGCTCTCTTTTCTTTCCTTCCTTCCTTCCTTCTCCTCCCTTCCTCTTTCATCCTTTCCTCCCTCCCCTGTCTTCCTTGCTGTTCTGCTCTCTTTTCCTTCCTTCCTTCCTTCCTTCCCTCCCTCCCTCTGTCCTCCCTCCCTCCCTTCCTTTCTTGCTACTATCCTCTCTCCTCCCTTCCTCTCCTCCCTCCCTCTCTGTCTTCCTTGCTGTTGAGCTCTCTTTTCTTTCCTTCCTTCCTTCCTTCTCATCCCTTCCTCTTTCATCCTTTCCTCCCTCCCCTGTCTTCCTTGCTGTTCTGCTCTCTTTTCCTTCCTTCCTTCCTTCCTTCCCTCCCTCCCTCTGTCCTCCCTCCCTCCCTTCCTTTCTTGCTACTATCCTCTCTCCTCCCTCTCCTCCCTCCCTCTCTGTCTTCCTTGCTGTTGAGCTCTCTTTTCTTTCCTTCCTTCCTTCCTTCTCCTCCCTTCCTCTTTCATCCTTTCCTCCCTCCCCTGTCTTCCTTGCTGTTCTGCTCTCTTTTCCTTGCTTCTTTCTTTCCTTCTTTCCTTCCTTCCTCTCTCTCCCTCCTTCTCCCTTCCTCTGTCCTCCCTCCCTTCCTTTCTTGCTACTATCCTCTCTCCTCCCTTCCTCTCTTCCCTCCCTCTCTGTCTTCCTTACTGTTGGGCTCTCTTTTCCTTCCTCCCTCCCTCCCTCCCTTCTTTCCTCTTTCCTCCTTTCCTCCCTCCTTCCCTAATGCAGAGAAGGACTTGGCTGTAGAAAATGCATCCCATGGCCAGCTCCCCCTGATTTCTTTTCCCTTCCAGATGTTGGGGGTTGCGGAACCTCTGGGGCTGCTGGATTGTGCATTGCTGGGTGGGGACGTTATAGGGGAAGGGAGGGAGAAAATGACACGTTGGATGACTTGTGAGTGGTGTGTGAATTCATGACACCTTATAAAACCGGCTCCTGGTCCTTCCCCCACCCTTTCATTGTTGGTTGCTTTGATGTAGGAAAGGCTTCCTAAATGCAAAGGTTGCTGTTTTTACCCCCTTTGTCCTTTTCTCAAAGGTGACAGACATGTAAGGTTTGGGGTTTTTTTTTTAAAAAAAAAAATCAGCTTCTTTAGCAGTTCTGAGTTGTGAGTTTTATCTACTCTGGTGTAAGCCCCAGTCAGATCAGTGGATCTTAAAAAACAAACAAACAGCCTTTAGCCTTTGCAATGGGAGTGGCCCTTTGCCTTTGATCTCTGCCCCATAAATGCCCAACCAACCTCACATCTGGGTGTTAAGGGGACTGCAAATGTAAATGTAATACTTCCAGATGTAAAATAATGCACTTGGGGAAAAGGAATCCTCAATCTGAGTATTGCATTGGCAGTTCTGTGTTAGCAAAAACTTCAAAAGAGAAGGATTTAGGGGTAGTGATTTCTGACAATCTCCAAATGGGTGAACAGTGCAGTCAGGCAGTAGGGAAAGCAAGTAGGATGCTTGGCTGCATAGCTAGAGGTATAACAAGCAGGAAGAGGGAGATTGGGATCCCGAAGCATTTTCCACTTACAAACCTGAGCCTCCGAAACTGTAACCGGAAAAGACAGGGAGAAGCCTCCATGGGCCTCTCTAGGAATTTTCTGGGAGTAAGCAGGGCCGGAAAAGGCAGGGAGAAGCCTCCGTAGGGCCTCTCTGGGAATCTCCTAGGAGGAAACAGGTCCGGGAAAGGTGGGGAGAAGCCTCCGTGGGGCCTCTCTAGGAATCTCCTGGGAGGAAACGGCCGGAAAAGGTGGGGAGAAGCCTCCGTGGGGCCTCTCTAGGAATCTCCTGGGAGGAAACAGGGCCTCCACTCTCTCTGTGGTTTCCCCAATTGCACACCTTATTGGCTTTTACATTGATTCCTATGGGGAAAAATTGCTTCTTCTTACAAACTTAATAAGAACCTGGTCACGGAACGAATTACGTTCATAAGTAGAGGTACCACTGTTTTTGCAAATATTCTTCTTCGACCTTCTGACTTTGATTAGTTTGATCCCAGTCAAGTAATAAATGGGGGGGGGGGGAACAGAAGGATATTTGTTGGTAATAATGGGTGGGACAGGGTCCCTTATTTTGGGTCAAAGGACATGCAATGCAGTTTCATTGGAATGGGCCACCAGCTTAAATGGTGACTTTGAAAGAGGTACAGAATTTGCTGACGAAAGAAGACATTAAAAGAGCTTCGGAACAAATTAATCTTGGCTTCTTTAAACAGCCTAGGGAAGTTCTCAGATCTTTTCAGTCTGTTGGGAAGAGTTTTGTGTCGTTGTCCACCCCCCCAGCTGTGGTCGCTGTTTGTTTAGTTGCAAAGGAATTGCTTTGAATTCTCCAGAACTTCTCAATATTGCAGTGTTTCCACAGTGAGGTCTTGTGATGCGTTTTGTGGTGCTCAGCAATCCTGACAGCACACAGCATAAAACTTGCCCTTTAGGATAGGACTGAGTTTTAGGAAAGGATATTTTAAGGTTTTGTTGAATGTTCAACGAAGAATGTTCTTTCTGCGCCAGCTCAGGAAGCTCAAGCTGCCCAAGGAGCTGCTGATCCAGTTCTAGAGAGGAATCATTGAGTCTGTCGTCTGCACCTCCATCACTGTCTGGTTTGGTGCTGCAACCCAACAAGACCGACACAGACTTCGGAGGAGAATCAGAACTGCAGAAAAAACAATTGCTGCCAACCTGTCTTCCATTGAGGACTTGTACATTAAACAAGTCAAAAAGAGGGCCATGAAAATATTTACTGACCCCCTGCATCCTGGACACAAAATGTTTCAACTCCTACCCACAAAATGTCGCTATAGAGCACCGCACACCAAGACAACTAGACACAAGAACAGCTTTTTCCCGAATGCCATCACTCTGCTAAACAAATAATTCCCTCGACACTGTCAAACTGTTTACAGTGCTGTAAAGCACTGTGAAGCGGTATATAAGTCTAAATGCTATTGCTATTAATGACTGAATGACTTATTATTATTGTTATTATTTATTAGATTTGTATGCCACTCCTCTCCGGAGACTTGGGGCGGCTCACAACAATAATAAAAACAATATATAACAAATCTAATAATTAAAAGTCACTAAAAAACCTCTTATTAAAAGCAAAACATACACACATTCCAAATTTGAATGGGCACAACAGCATGTGAAATTGATTGTCAAATCAATCTAAATCTAAATAATAATAATAATAATAATAACAACAACAATACTTGTTTGGATATAATAATAATAATAATAATAATAATAATAATAATAATAATAATAGTAATCCTGATTCCCCTTGTGGTCATGTCGAGGACCAACTCTACAGACCATATCAAACAAGAGAAGGGCAGCATACAAGTGGCGCAGCAGGTAGAGTTCAGTACTGCAGGCTACTGAAGCTGACTGTTGATTTGCAGGTCAGCGGTTCAAATCTCATCACCGGTTCAAGGTTGACTCAGCCTTCCATCCTTCCGAGGTGGGTAAAATGAGGACCCGGATTGTGGGGGCAATAGCCTTGCTCTGTTAAAAAAAAAAGTGCTATTGCTAACATGTTGTAAGCCGCCCTGAGTCTAAGGTGAAGGGCGGCATAAAAAAAAAAATCAAACAAACAAACAAATAAATAAATAAATAAAGATGATGTTGATGATGATGATGATCAGAACAGAGCTGGAAGGAACCTTTATTTTCCCAACCTGAGCAATTTTCAATGCTATGTGGACTTCAACACCTACAATCCCCCCAGTTGGCTGTGGAATTCTGGGAGTTGAAGTCCCAACATCTTAAAGTCTCTGGGGTTCAGAAGTGGCCGGCCAAAACGTGGACTCTAGGAAGGACGTCTTTGTGACGTCCAAGCTCCACCCCTGGAATTCCATAATGGGATTCCCCACCTCCGTTTGAGCCTCCTGACTGGCCGACAGCTCCGCAGCTCTTCTGCAAATGTGACAGCCGGGCAGTGGTGCTTCTCGGAAACTTTCCCAAACTTCCGGGTTCGGCGTTCGCGAGAACACCGAGAAGCCCCCCGGCTGTTTTGGAAGGTGACAGCCGGGCGGCGGCGCTTCTCGGCGTTCTCCCAAACCCGAACCTGAACTTTTGCTGAACTTTTCAGGTTCAGGTTTGGGAGAACTCCGAGAAGCGCCCGGCTGTTTCAGAAGGTGACAGCCGGGCGGCGGTGCCCAGCAGATCGCAGGTTTTTTTTGGCTTGCATGCATTAATCGGTTTTTCATTGTTTCCTATTGAAAACATTGTTCCGTCTTAAGAACATTTCGCCTTATGAACCTCCTCCCGGAACCAATTAAGTTCGTAAGACACGGTATCACTGTATAAGTCTAAATTAGTGTAAAGCACCGCAAAGTGGTATATAAGTCTAAATCAGTGGTACTCAATGAGGGGGTTGGGAACCCTTTGGGAGTCGAACGACCGTTTCACAGGACAAATTTCCCATGGTTTCCGGTCACAATTCAAAGTGTTGGTCATGACCTTTAAAGCCCTACATGGCATTGGGCCAGAATACATCCGGAACCGCCTTCTACCGCACGAATCCCAGCGGCCGATAAGGTCCCACAGAGTTGGCCTTCTCCGGGTCCTGTCGACCAAACAATGTCGTTTGGTGGGCCCCAGGGAAAGAGCCTTCTCTGTGGCGGCCCTGGCCCTCTGGAACCAACTCCCCCCCAGAGATTAGAATGGCCCCCACCCTCCTTGCCTTTCGCAAATTACTTAAGACCCACCTTTGTCGCCAGGCATGGGGGAGTTAAGTTATTCTTTCCCCCTAGGCTATTACAAGTTATGCATGGTATGTTTGGTTTTTTTATAATAAGGGTTTTTTAGTTGTTTTTATTAATTGGATTGTTCATGTTGTTTTACCACTGTTGTTAGCCGCCCCGAGTCTGCGGAGAGGGACGGCATACCAATCCAATAAATAATAATAATAATAATAATAATAATAATAATAATAATAATGATAATAATGATAATAATAATAACTACAGCTTCTATTCGGGCACCTTTTTATAATCAGGTGTTTACAGTGGGAGTATCCCTCTGACCTTCCTGCCAATCATCTTAAAGATCTGTTGGGAGAATTGGTGCTAGACTTATGGTTGGAGGTCACCACAACATGAGGAACTGTATTAAGGAGTGGTGGCCTTAGAAAGATTGAGAACCACTCCTCTAAATGCTAAACAGGCCTGTGTTTCGGACTTTGCTCTAATCCAGCTTTCAGGATTCCTCTCCTAAAATGTCTGATCTTCAGGGAGGAAACTTTTGCCTCTTAAAACAAAACCCCATGTTGTTTTTATACTTTAAATAAAGAGAGAAAGGGGGGTGGGGTTAGAAAAAGTTGGTCAGGCCGTCAAAGTTCCTTTCATTCTTTGGGCTAACACTGAGGCTTTTCATCCTTCTGGCCAAATCCATTCTGGTGAGAAGCCAAAGTTGGCATTCGTTTCGTTGGGAACCGGTGAAGTTTTTCAGATTTTTCGTCTTTTAAGATCCACACCCAGGAAGCTCCAAGTTAGTCTCCCCATAACTGTACTTTGAAAAAAAAAAAAGGGGTGTGTGTGTCAGAGGGCAATGATTCAGCAAGAATGAGGAGGTAGAGGTAGTGGTACCTCTACCTAAGAACGCCTCTACTTACAAACTTTTGTAGATAAGAACCTGGTGTTCAAGATTTTTTTGCCGCATCTCAAAAACCATTTTCCACTTACAAACCAGAGCCGCCGAAACTGTAACTGGAAAAGGCAGGGAGAAGCCTCCGTGGGGCCTCTCTTGGAATCTCCTGGGAGGAAACAGGGCCGGAAAAAATAGGGAGAAGGCTCCATGGGGCCTCTCTAGGAATCCCATAGAAATCTGTAAAAGCAGATAACGTGGGTGGAGGGTGGAGGCCCTGTTTCTTCCCAGGAGATTCCTAGAGAGGCCCCACGGAGGTTTCTCCCCGCCTTTTCCGGCCCTGTTTCCTCCCAGGAGATTCCTAGAGAAGCCCTACGGAGGCTTCTCCCCACCTTTTCTCGCCCTGTTTCCTCCCAGAGGATTCCTAGACAGGCCCCACGGAGGCTTCTCCATGCCTTTTCTGCCCCTGTTTCCTCCCAGGAGATTCCTAGAGAGGCCCCACGGAGGCTTCTCCCTGCCTTTTCCAGTTACAGTTTCGGAGCCTCGGGTTTGTAAATGGAAAATGATTTTTGAGAAGCGGCAAAAAAAATCTTGAACACCCGGTTCTTATCTAGAAAGTAGAGGCGTTTTTAGGTAGAAGTACCACCGTATAAATCTAAAGTGCCATTTGTTATTATTTGTTATCATTCCGAGTAGTTTAGACTTAGCAGGCGTTTTACCCGGGAGCTGAAATGCATAGGACAGCAGTGTGTTGTGTAATCTGCAGTTTCTGGGATTGTTGGCAAGTCGGTTCCTTCGCTGTGTGGGGATATCTGGAATTGAATCCATGGTGGGGCCCCAACGCCCGGATCCCTTCCAGCTGCTGTTTCTTGTTACGGCCGCAGAGATTTATTTGAATTCTTCCCTTGTGTAACCGACATTGTTTTGTCCCTTGGCAAACTTCTCCTTGTGTATGTGTGTGTGTGTGATTGTGCAACACGAGAGAGCTGGATGAACAATGACATCCCTTTCCTCTGAGTTTCCCCAAATTTGTAAAGACTGCCAGAGTGGCAAATTTTGTCTTGCATTATTTTCGAATTTGCTGTTTGTTTGTGCTAAAAAAAAATTGCCTTTCGCAGACATGGGATCTGATCTCTTTATCCTCCCTCCCGTATTTTCTTTCGAGAAGAACAATGAAGGCCCAGTTCTTAGTCTTTCCTAGAATTATTATTCCCTTATCCCCTTATTGAGCTTGGATTTCATTTTTTTTTAAAAGAAAAATTTAATTTTCTCCTCCTGGCTTAAAAAGGACAAACAATTGGGGAAGTTGGCTCCCCCGACTGCATTGGGAGACTTCTCTTGACAAGTCGACAAAAAGTACGAGAAAACTATGCGAAGACTTTAGGAAAAAGGGTGTGTTTTGAGTGTCAACTCCAAACCTAATGGAAACAGATGTTTTTCGTAGACTGGTTTAATGTTTTTTTCTGTTTTTGCAGTCTTGTGGGCTGGTTTCCTTTCATAGCTTCATCCCTTTTCTTTTTTCTTTTTATTATATACACATAAAACACATACATAAACAAGTCAGACAAACATATATGGGTACCCATATATGGGTATGTATGTGTTGTATGGTTGTTTAACAGTTGGGTTTTTTTATATAATTCTTATTATTAGATTTGTTCCATTGTGGGTTTTTTTTTTTGTTTAAAATATACTTTATTAGTTTATTAAAAAAGAAAAGAAAACAGGGGAAAAGGGGGATGGGAATACAAAAAAGAGAAATGGGAGGGGGAGGGGGTAAACAGTATTATTATACAACGGCTTATATATATTATTGTATACACATTCCGAGTACTGTATTTGTCTATATGTAAATATTTTGTATTCAATATTCTTATTTGGATAATATTATAGCTGTAATATTTAATAGTACAAGAATAACGTGGAAAGAGAAGGGATAGAAAAGGAAAGAGGGAAGAAGGAGAAAGAGAGAAGAGAGAGAAAAAGAGAGGAGGAGGAGTACCTGCAAGCTAGCAGGCATTTGGATTGTGACAGCTTAGTTTGATTATGTTTGTTGTTTTTGTTAGTGAGATTTGTTCCATTGTTTATACTGTTTTTTATTATTGTTGTGAGCCGCCCCGAGTCTTCGGAGAGGGGCGGCATACAAATCTAATAAAATAAATAAATAAAATAAATAAATTCCCCTTTGTTTACAGTAAGCATCTCTGGGTTTGCATCCACCAATATACACTGCTCAAAAAAAAATACACACTTAAAAAACAGAATATAGCTTCAAGTAGAAACACAGAAGATTGACGGCAGAAAAAGACCTCATGGTCCATCTAGTCTGCCCTTATACTATTTCCTGTATTTTATCATAGGATAGATCTATGTTTATCCATCCTACGTAAATAAAACTTCTGTGAAATTAAACTGTGTACTTGGGAAGCAACACTGATTGACAGTCAATTTCACATGCTGTTGTGCACATTCAACTTTGTACAGAACAAAGTATTCAATGAGAACATTTCATTCATTCAGATCTAGGATGTGTTCTTTGAGGGTTCCTTTTATCTTTTTGAGCAGTACAGTATACTTTCCCTATATAAAATATACTGCTCAAAATATTAAAGGGAACACTCAAATAACACATCCTAGATCTGAATGAATGAAATGTTCTCATTGAATACTTTGTTCTATACAAAGTTGAATGTGCACAACAGCATGTGAAATTGATGGTCAATCAGTGTTGCTTCCTAAGTGGACAGTTTGATTTCACAGAAGTTTGATTTACTTGGGGTTATATTGTGTTGTTTAAGTGTTCCCTTTATGTTTTTGAGCAGTGTATTTAGATTTTGATAAATTGTTTTTTCTTTCTCGCTTGTTTCTTCTTCTACATTATTCTATACCAGTGATGGTAAACATTTTTTGGCTCGGGGGCCAGAAGAGTATCTCCGAGCGATGTCCGAGCGCCATAGTGTTTTGCATGGGTGCCCACACCCATAACGCACTGCCCTCGCAATCAGCACAAATCACCCTGGGTCCCTGCAATTACGGGCTTGGCATATTTTCAGGAACTGGTTTTGTGGTTTAAGGAACTGTCTATAGAGCATTTCAGTATGAGAATGACGAGGATTGTTTATTTGTAGCCTATGACAATCATTAAGTGTTGTACCAGATGATTCTTGACAAATGTGTCCTTTCTTTTATGTACACTGAGAGCATCTGCATCAAAGACAAATTCCTTGTGTGTCCCATCACACTGGGCCAATAAAGAATTCTATTCTATTCTATTCTATATTCTATTCTGTTCTGTTCTATTCTATTCTATTGATTCTTGACAAATGTATCTTTTTCTTTTATGTACACTGAGAGCATCTGCACCAAAGACAAATTCCTTGTGTGTCCAATCACACTTGGCCAATAAAGAATTCTATTCTATTCTATTCTATTCTACCGACCTTGGAGCTGGTCAGAATTGAACCCCTAGAAGTTGGCAGAGTTAGTCTGAAATACTGCATCCTAACCACTGCACCCCCATGGTTCCTTCCTTCCTTCCTTCCTTCCTTCCTTCCTTCCTTCCTTCCTTCCTTCCTTCCTTCCTTCCTTCCTTCCTTCCTTCCTCTCTTATTCCCTTTTTCTTTCCTCCCTCCCTCCCTTTCTCTCTTACTCATTTTCTCCCTTCCTTCCTTCCTTCCTTCCTTCCTCTCTTATTCCCCTTTTCTTTCCTCCATCCCTCCCTTTCTCTCTTACTCATTTTCTCCCTTCCTTCCTTCCTTCCTCTCTTATTCCCCTTTTCTTTCCTCCATCCCTCCCTTTCTCTCTTACTCATTTTCTCCCTTCCTTCCTTCCTTCCTTCCTTCCTTCCTTCTTTCCTTCCTTCCTCTCTCCCTCCCTCTCTCTCTCTCACTCCCTCATACTGCAATAGCACTTAGACTTATATCCTACTTCATGGTCCTTTCCAACCCTCTCCAAGCACTTTACAGAGTCAGCCTCTTGCCCCCAACGGTCTCTAGGTCTTCCTTTTACCAGTCCCGCAAGATGTTGGGCTAATTTATGCAGCCTAGTTGCAGATTGTTTGCAGCGTAGGGAAATCTCCAATTGTAAATTGCTGCACCATTTAGTTCTTAGAATAGCTCAGTAAGTTTGGAGCCATTTGAAGAAAGGCGAGGGGGGGAGACGGTGGCCAAATTGTCCAGATTCCAGATAGCTAAACACACACACAAACACACACACACAGAGTGTATGGCCTCTGCCTTCTCCCTCTCCCCCTTTCATGATGCAATTTATTCCATTTTGACCCTGGGGTGGGCCTAATTGGCTTAGAACAGGTAGTGCTGTTCTCTAGGCAAATAATCTTTAATTTTTGGTAGGGTTTTTTAGCTGCTGCAAAAAGCTCCATGTAACACAAATGTGTGGAATGCGTGGTGGTGGGGGTGCTGGTCGGCTGCCCCCTTGAGTTGGGTGTAGTGTCAAAGAAAGCAGAACAGCCAAGTTTGCAGCAAACACACACAACACACACACCTCAATAGCACAATTATGATGTCATTAAAATAGAATAGAAATATGGAATAGAATAGAATAAAATAGAAGATGAATACAATAGAATAGAAAATGAATAGAATAGAATTGAATAGAATTCTTTACTGGCCAGGTGTGATGGGACACACAAGGAATTTGTCTTTGGTGCAGATGCTCTCAGTGTACATAAAAGAAAATATAGATTTGTCAAGAATCATGTGGTATAACACTTAATGATTGTCCTAAGGGTCAAATAAGCAATCAGGAAACAATATTAATAAAAATCTTAGGATACAAGCAACAAGTTACAGTCATACAGTCCTAAGTGGGAGGAAAAGAATAGAATTGATAGGAATGATGAGAAAAAAAACTAGTAGAAATAGTAGTGCAGACTTAGTAAAAAGTTTGACAGTGTTGAAGGAATTATTTGTTTAGCAGAGTGAGGGCGTTTGGGGAAAAAACTCTTCTTGTGTCTAGTTGTCTTGGTGCGCAGTGCTCTGTAGCAACGTTTTGAGGATAAGAGTTGAAACAATTTGTGTCCAGGATACGAGGGGTCAGTAATTGAGCACGTAGACTTGTAAATGAGGACCCGGATTGTGGGGGCAATAGCCTAGCTCTGTTAAAAAAAGTGCTATTGCTAACATGTTGTAAGTCGCCCTGAGTCTAAGGAGAAGGGCGGCATAAAAATCAATCAATCAAACAAACAAACAAACAAACAAATAAATAATATAAATAATATAAATAATATAAATAAATAATATAAATAAATAATTTAAATAATATAAATAAATAAATAATATAAATAAATAAATAATATAAATAAATAAATAAATAAATAATATAAATAAATAATATAAATAAATAATATAAATAAATAAATAATATAAATAAATAAATAATATAAATAAATAAATAATATAAATAAATAAATAATATAAATAAATAAATAATATAAATAATATAAATAAATAAATAAATACCACGCCCTACAGTGCTTTCCAGGCCTCTCTAAGCGGTTTTACAGAGTCAGCCTATCGTCCCCAATAATCTGGGTCCTCGTTTTACCGACTTCGGAAGGACGGATGGCTGAGTCATCCTTGAGCTGGTCAGGATCGAACTGCTGTCTTGGCTTGTGTGCAGAGTCAGCCTGCAATACTGCATCCTAAGCACCGCGCCACCACACTAGTACACGGAGCTCACGTGACGGTGGCCAATAAGGTTGTAAAATATGGGGTGGGGGACTTAACTGAATGAAGGTTTCACTTAACAGTAGAAATTTGGGGCTCAGGTTTGATCGTAGGTCGGTCACTAAAACGACGGTGTGTTTAATAGAATTCTGCAGAGAACATAGAAACATAGAAGATTGACGGCAGAAAAAGACCTCCTGGTCCATCTAGTCTGCCCTGATACTATTTCCTGTATTTTATCTTAGGATGGATCTATGCTTATCCCAGGCATGTTTAAATTCAGTTACTGTGGATTTACCAATCACGTCTGCTGGAAGTTTGTTCCAAGCATCTACTACTATTTCAGTGAGATAATATTTTCCCATGTTCATAGAATCATAGAGTCGGAAGAGACCTCCAGGGTCATCGGGTCCAACCCTCTGCTCAATGCCGGATTCATCAAACCAGCCCAGAAAGATTATTTTTATTAAAAACACTTCCCTCCTGAACCTTATTTAAACCAATTATTATTATTATTATTATTATTATTATTATTATTATTATTATTATTAATTAGATTTGTATGCCGCCCCTCTCCGCAGACTCAGGGCGGCTCACAACAACAATAAAACAATGTACAACAAATCTAATAATTTAAAAATCACTAAAAAACCGCTTATTAAAAAGCAAAAACATGCACACAAACATACCATGCATAAACTGTATAGGCCCGGGGGAGATGTCTCAGTTTCCCCATTCCTGACGGCAGAGGTGGGTTTGAAGGAGTTTACGAAAGGCAAGGAGGGTGGGGGCAGTTCTAATCTCTGGGGGGAGCTGGTTCCAGGGGGTCGGGGCCGCCACAGAGAAGGCTCTTCCCCTGGGTCCCGCCAAACGACATTGTTTAGTCAACGGGACCCGGAGAAGGCCAACTCTGTGGGACCTAACTGGTCGCTGGGATTCATGCGGCAGAAGGCGGTCCTGGAGATATTCCAGTCCGATGCCATGAAGGGCTTTATAGGTCATAACCAACACTTTGAATTGTGAACGGAAACTGATCGGCAACTAATGCAGACTGGGGAATGTTGGTGTGACATGGGCATACTTAGGGAAGCCCATGATTGCTCTCGCAGCTGCATTCTGCACGATCTGAAGTTTCCGAACATTCTTATTTAACCCTTTAACATATTTAAATGTTTCGATCCTGTCCCCCCCTTTTCCTTCTGTCCTCCAGACTCTACAGATTGAGTTCATCAAGTCTTTCCTGATACGTTTTATGCTTAAGACCTCCCACCATTTTTATAGCCCGTCTTTGGACCTCTTCAATTTTATCAATCTCTTTTTCTAACGAGAAGCGGGGCAGAGGGAAATTACCCCAAAGACACTTTTTGTGCTTAAGGAAGGGTGTTTGCCTGTTGCCGGGTTGCGAAAGTAAGGAAATCCGTGCTTTGCATCTTAATGAAATGCCCCAATTCACCTCTTTTATTTAATTATTTTGAGCCAAGAACATAACGGGACCGGAAGCTTTCAGCAAGAAGGGTCCCCAACCTCTCATTTGTGGTGGTCCAGTTTCTGCTTCCCAGCTTTTCAGGGCTCTTAATGAGGATAAAACTTTTTTTCGATTCCTGAATGGAAATGTTTGAAGTCCACAAGTCTTAAAGTTGCCACGGTTGGAGACCCTTGTACTAGAGCAAAGTGAAGTGATAGTTAGAAAAAAAAGCTTGCAGGATTTTAATTAGTTACCGTAGTAGGGAAAAGAGAGAATTATAATGTAGGATCTATCTATCTATCTACCGTATATCTGTCTGTCTGTCTGTATGTCTGTCTATCTGTCTATCTGCCTGGGATAAACATAATATACATCCTAAGATAAAATACAGAAAATAGTATAAGGGCAGACTAGATGGACCATGAGGTCTTTTTCTGCCGTCAGACTTCTATGTTTCTATGCCTATCTGCCTACCTGTCTACCTACATACCTACCTACCTATCTAATCAAACTTCTGTAAAATCAAACTGTCCACTTGGGAAGCAACACTGACTGACAATCATTTTCACATTCAACTTTGTACAGAACAAAGTATTCAAGGAGAATATTTCATTCATTCAAATCTTGGATGTGTTCTTTGAGTCTTCCCTTTATTTTTGTGAGCACTACAGTCATACCTCGTCTTACGAACCTAATTGGTTCCAGGGGGGAGGTTCGTAAGATGAAAAGTTCGTAACACGAAACATTGTTTCCCATAGGAAACAATGTAAAATCAATTAATCCGTGCAACGGAAAATAAAAACGCAAAAAACCGCTGCCGCCCAGCTGTCACCTTTTAAAACAGCCGGGGGGCTTCCCAGCGTCCTCCTGGCCCCGAACGCCAAACCCGAACTTCCAGGTTCGGCATTCGGGAGGCCGCCGAGAAGCCCCGCCACCTGGCTGTCGCTTTTTGAAACAGCTGGAAGTTCGGGCTTGGCGTTCGGGTCCAGGAGGACGCTGGGAAGCACCCCCGGCTGTTTCAGAAAGCGACAGCCAGGTGGCGGGGCTTCTTGGCGGCGGGTTCGTAAGAAGAAAAAAGTTCGTAAGAAGAGGCAAAAAATTTCGGAAGCCCGGGTTCGTATCTCGGGTTGTTCGTAAGACGAGGGGTTCATATCATGAGGTACCACTGTATATATATATAATGCAATACAATGCACAGAAAGGGAAGAAAGGAAGAAAAAAAAGGGAAGGGAAAGAGGAAAGGGAGGGGAAGAAAAGAAAGGGAAGGGAAGTAAAGGTAGGGAGGGAAAGGAGGAGAGAAGTAAAGGAAGAAAGAAAAGGGAGGGGAGAGAAGAGAAGGAAGAAGGTAAAGAAGAAAGGTAGAAAGGGAAGGGAAGAAGAAATGGAAGGAAAAGAAAGAAGGAAAGGAGAGGAGGGGTTGAAAGGAAAGGAAAGGAAGAAAATATATTGGGCACAAGAATAATGGGGAAAGATAATGAGATAAGGGAAGGGAAAGGAAAGAAGGAAAAAGGAAAGGAAAAGAAAATGTATGGAAGGCAGGAAAGAAAGAAAGAAAGAAAGAAAGAAATAAATGTTGGATGGTCAGAACCCACAAATGGCTTCTCCCTCTGCCAAGCATCTCTTAATTGTGGTTCACCCTAAACTTGGCATTATGCTCCATTGTAAACAAGCCTTTGGTTTCATCTACTCCACATTATTTCTGTGAAGGTAAGATGCCAGCATCCTATCACTCTCTCTCTCTCTCTCACACACACACACTCCTCCCCCCTCTCACAAGTTATAATGATTCCCACTAACTCAAAATTAAAACCAGCTGCTCAATTTGCAAAGCTGGAAACCAATAGTCCACTGTGGTCATTTTGGGAGTTGAAGCCTCCACATTTTCAAGCTGCCAAATCTGAGCCAAGCCCTGGCCTAGGCAATTTATTTATTTATTTATTTATTTATTGGATTTGTATGCCGCCCCTCTCCGGAGACTCGGGGCGGCTAACAGCAACAATAAAACAGTGTACAATAGTAATCTAATACTAAAAACGATTAAAACCCCATTAATATAAAAACCAAACATACATACATACATACATACCATGCATAGAATTGTAAGGACCTAGGGGGGAAGAGGATCTCAATTCCCCCATGCCTGATGGAAGAGGTGGGTTTTAAGTAGCTTACGAAAGGCAAGGAAGGTGGGCGCAATTCCAATCTCTGGGGGGAGTTGGTTCCAGAGGGCCGGGGCCGCCACAGAGAAGGCTCTTCACCTGGCTCCTGCCAAGCGATATTGTTTAGTTGACGGGACCCGGAGAAGATCCACTCTGTGGGACCTAACTGGTTGCTGGGATTCGTGCAGCAGAAGGCGGTCCCTGAGGTAATCTGGTCCGGTGTCATGAAGGGCTTTATAGGTCATAACCAACACTTTGAATTGTGACCGGAAACTGATCAGCAACCAATGCAGACTATGGAGTGTTGGAGTGACATGGGCATACTTGGGAAAGCCCATGATTGCTCTCACAGCTGCATTCTGCACGATCTGAAGTTTCCGAACACTCTTCAAAGGTAGCCCCATGCAGAGAGCGTTACAGTAGTCGAGCCTCAAGGTGATGAGGGCATGAGTGACTGTGAGCAGTGACTCCTGGTCCAAGTAAGGCCGCAACTGGTGCACCAGGCGAACCTGGGCGAACGCCCCCCTCGCCACAGCTGAAAGATGGTTCTCTAATGTGAGCTGTGGATCGAGGAGGATGCCCAATTCCCTGGGGTATCGTCCTGAACTAGTAAAGAAACCGTTTTGAGACCGGCTGTCTGCCAATCCTGCTGAGACGGAGGAATAATTCTGCATTCAATTCTCAGGGCGATGTTGAAGAAGCTTGTAGGGTGAGGTCATCATTTATGTCCCTCTGCCATCCGAGGAGGCTAAAGTGCTTTTCCTTCTGACCGGCAGCTGGAGATAAACACTGAAAGGCATTACCGACAGCAAAGGATTCTGTAGCTCAGTAGCACAGCTCTAATGGAGAATTCGGGATGGGATAGGATAGAATAGGGGAAGAATAGAATAGGATGGAATGGAATGGAATGGAACGGAATAGAATAGGGATGGGAGGGGGAATGGAGTAGAGGTAGAGTAGAACAGAACAGAACAACAACAACAGGAGAATAGGATTAGATAGGATCCGGCCCTATTTCTTCCAGGAGATTCCTAGAGAGGCCCCACGGAGGGTCCTCCCTGCCTTTTCCAGCCCTGTTTCCTCCCAGGAGAGTCCTAGAGAAGCCCCACAGAGGCTTCTCCCTGTCTTTTCCAGCCCTATTTCCTCCCAGGAGATTCCTAGAGAAGCCCCAGGAGGCTTCTCCCCGCCTTTTCCAGCCCTATTTCCTCCCAGGAGATTCCTAGAGAGGCCCCACAGAGGCTTCTCCCTGCCTTTTCCAGCCCTATTTCCTCCCAGGAGATTCCTAGAGAAGCCCCAGGAGGCTTCTCCCCGCCTTTTCCAGCCCTATTTCCTCCCAAGAGATTCCTAGAGAGGCCCCACAGAGGCTTCTCCCTGCCTTTTCCAGCCCTATTTCCTCCCAGGAGATTCCTAGAGAAGCCCCAGGAGGCTTCTCCCTGCCTTTTCCAGCCCTGTTTCCTCCCAGGAGATTCCTAGAGAGGCCCCACAGAGGCTTCTCCCTGCCTTTTCCAGCCCTGTTTCCTCCCAGGAGATTCCTAGAGAGGCCCCACAGAGGCTTCTCCCCGCCTTTTCCGGTTACAGTTTCAGAGGGTCGGGTTTGTAAGTGGAAAATGGTTCTTGAGAAGAGGCAAAAAAATCTTGAACACCCAGTTCTTATCTAGAAAACTTCGTAAGTAGAGGCGTTCGTAGGTAGAGGTACCACTGTATACCACTTCATAGTACTTTTACATCCCTCTCCAAGTGGTTTACAGAATCAGCATATTTCCCCATACAATCTGGGTCTTCATTTGACCTACCTCGGAAAGATGGAAGGCCGAGTCAATCTTGAGCCGGTGGTGAGATTCGAACTGCTGAACTACAGCTAGCAGTTAGCTGAAGTAGCCTGCAGCGCTGCACTGCGCCACCACTGAAATTTGGGATTCAGGTCTTGAGTTGAGGACTACTGTACACGTGTTTGCCCCCATTCAAAAAGGGAAATAGCAAAGTTTCTAGTCCTTATGACTTCTGGAAACCTTATTTACTGTATTTATTAATTGGACTTTTATTGCCGCCCCACTCTGAGGACTCTTATTGTGGGTGGTGGGTGGGGCAGGCTGCAATTCTCCTAGCTGAGTTTGGGCACTTTGACTCCCTTGCTGTGGCCTTCAGCAACCAGATAATCTGAGTAAATATTTACAATGTGGAGAGAACATTTCATGGCTTAATCTCCCTTGTCCCTTCCAGTACGTGTCTGGCTTTCAGTTTCCCATAGATTAGTAACCAGCCATCTGAATTTTTCCCTTCCTAATCTTTCTCTCTCTCTCTCCCTCTCTCTCTCTTTCTTCCTTTCTTTCTTTCTCTCTCTCTGTCTGTCTCTTTCTCTGTCTCTCTCTCTGTCTCCCTCTCTCTGTCTCTTTGTCTCTCTCTGTCTCTGTCTCTCTCTCTCTGTCTCTCTCTCTCTGTCTCTCTCTCTCTCTCTGTCTCTCTGTGTGTGTGTCTCTCTCTCTCTGTCTCTCTCTGTCTCCCTCTCTCTGTCTCTTTGTCTCTCTCTCTCTGTCTCTCTCTGTCTCCCTCTCTCTGTCTCTTTGTCTCTCTCTGTCTCTGTCTCTCTCTCTCTGTCTCCCTCTCTCTGTCTCTCTCTCTCTCTCTGTCTCTCTGTGTGTGTGTGTGTCTCTCTCTGTCTCTGTCTGTCTGTCTGTCTGTCTGTCTCTCTCTCGTACAAACACACACACACACACACAAACAAACAAACACACACACACAAACCCGAATGGATTTTTTTTTTCTCTTTGGCACGCTGGTCACACGGAAGTCCTTATCGGCAGAGAGGAAAAAGGCTAGAACGGGTCCCCAAACTTGGCAACTTTAAGACTTGTGGACTTCAACTCCCAGAATCCTCCAGCCAGCGTATAGATGGCGGTTTCTTTCCCTGCCTTCTGGTTCTTTGGAAAATAAGTTTACAGATTAACAGAGTTGGGAGGGACTCTGTAGGTCTTCTAGTCCAAGAATGATCAAGGAAATGGAGCCACCTCCCTTATGAAACCAGGTTGCAACGCCTCGGTCTCTTCAGCCTTGAAAGACGGCGTTTAAGGGGTGACTTGATCAAAGTGTATAAAATCATGCATGGGATAGAAAAGGTGGATAGAGAAAAATTCACAAGAATTTGTGAATGCTGGCTGGGGAATTCTGGGAGTTGAAGTCCAGATATCTTCAAGACCTAGAGAACATCCAAAGTCCCTTCCAACTCTGTTGTTGTTGTTGTTCTTGTTGTTAATTGTTATCCATAAGTTGAGGATTGGCAGTTCTGTTCTAGCATATATTTCAATAAATATTTTTTTAAAGTTTATTTTTTGGTTTTTACACAAATACAAAAATAAATATTGTTCACATTTGTCATTTACAGATCATAAACCATTCTATTACATTCCTTATTAACACATCTATACTGCTCAAAAAAATTAAGGGAACACTCAAAGAAACACAGCCCAGATCTGAATGAATGAAATATTCTCATTGAATACGTTGTTCTGTACAAACTCGAATGTGTACAACAGCAGGTGAAATTGATTGTCAATCAGTGTTGCTTCCAAAATGGATACAGTTTGATTTCACAGAAGTTTGATTTACTTGGAGTTATATTGTGTTGTTTAAGTGTTCACTTTATTTTTTTTGAGCAGTGTATATACAATATGTATTATTCAAAGGATAGGTGTGATAAGTAAAATAAATTATAGTAGTTAATTATACAGTATTTCCTCGATTTTCGTGGGTTCGAACTTCGCGAATAGCCTATACAGTACCACGGTTTTTCAAAAAATATTAATTAAATATTCGGGTTCGAGCTTCGCGAAATGGCTATACCATGGTTTTTCCTGCCCGATGACGTCATACGTCATCCCCAAACTTTTGTCCGCCTTTAATAATTTTTTTAAAATAAACTTTAATAAATAAACATGGTGAGTAATAATCTAAATGGTTGCTAAGGGAATGAGAAATTGCAATTTAGGGGTTTAAAGTGTTAAGGGAAGGCTTGTGATACTGTTCATAGCCAAAAAATAGTGTATTTACTTCCGCATCTCTACTTCGCGGAAATTCGACTTTTGCGGGCAGTCTTGGAACGTATCCCCCACGAAAATCGAGGGAACACTTATACCACGTTTTTCCCCGCCCGATGATGTCATACGTCATCACCAAACTAATAATTTTTGCAAACAAATAAGAAAAAAAATAATTATTGTTAATAAATAATTATGTTTATAAATATCAGGATCACTAAGTGTCTTATTCAATGGTGAGTACCAGTAATAATGGTGAGTAAATGGGAATGGGAAATGGTAATTTAGGGGTTTAAAGTGTTAAGGGAAGGCTTGTGATACTGTTCATACTGTTTCCGCATCTCTACTTCGCGGAAATTGGACTTTCGTGGGTGGTCTCGGAACGCATCCCCCGCGAAAATCGAGGGAACACTGTACTTATAAGTCAATAAAAATATCACTGATTAAGCTTGACAATATTTAAATAAATATTGTAGTGTTGGAAGAAAAGGCCAATACACAGGGACCTTTGTCCTGCCATAGTTGAAGGAGCAAAGTCTGTTAAACATGAAAAAAATCATCGGATCTGCCACCTCATCATTTTGCTTCTAATCCTGTAGCCGTTTTCTAGAGTCTCTGCTGCTTTCTGATAGAAGGAGAAATATCTCTCTCCGTCTGGATCGATTCATTGTTCTTTCTCTTTTTTCCCTTTTCCTTGCAGCTCGGTAAATGAGTATGGAAGATTATGACTTTCTCTTCAAGATAGTTTTAATCGGGAACGCTGGCGTGGGAAAGACCTGCTTAGTGCGACGATTCACACAGGTAAGAAGGCGTCTAACGTAGAAACGCTGTAGATATTTCTGCATAGCACGGAGAAAGGCCTGGATAGGATGCGACACATACACCCCGATTTGCTTGAGAGCTCTGTACAGGATTAGTAGCCATTGGCTTTTGATGGGAGGTGATATATTTTATTTTATATTTTATTTTATATTTTATTTTATATTATATTTTATATTGGTCAAAGCAATGTGCCACAAGGGTCTGTTCTGGGTCCTATTCTTTTTAATATGTTTGTGAGTGACATAGGGGAAGGTTTGGTAGGGAAAGTTTGGCTATTTGCCGATGACTCTAAAGTGTGCAATAGGGTTGATATTCCTGGAGGCGTCTGTAATATGGCAAATGATTTAGCTTTACTAGATAAGTGGTCAAAGTAATGGAAACTGCAGTTTAATGTTTCCAAATGTAAAATAATGCACTTGGGGAAAAGGAATCCTCAGTCTGAGTATTGTATTGGCAGGTCTGTGCTAGCAAAAACTTCAGGAGAGGATTTGGGAGTTGTGATTTCTGCAAAAAACAGCACAACGGGCAAACCAGAAGTCCATTTTTAAAAAAAAAAAACGTTCTGGTTTGCCGTTGGGCTGTAGGGGTAGTGATTTCTGACAGTCTCAAAATGAGTGAACCATGCAGTCAGGCGGTAGGGAAAGCGAGTAGAATGCTTGGCTGCATAGCTAGAGGTATAACAAGCAGGAAGAGGGAGATTGTAATCCCGCTGTATAGAGCGCTGGCGAGACCCCATTTGGAATACTGTGTTCAGTTCTGGAGACCTCACCTAGAAAGAAATATTGATAAAATTGAACGGGTCCAAAGACGGGCTACAAAAACGGTGGGAGGTCTTAAGCATAAAACGTATCAGGAAAGACTTCATGAACTCAATCTGTATAGTCTGGAGGACAGAAGGGAAAGAGGGGACAGGATCAAAACATTTACATATGTTAAAGGGTTAAATAAGGTTCAGGAAGGAAGTGTTTTTAGTAGGAAAGCGAATACAAGGACAAGGGGGCACAATCTGAGGTTAGCTGGGGGAAAGATCAGAAGCAACGTGAGAAAATACTTTACTGAAAGAGTAGTAGATGCTTGGAACAAACTTCCAGCAGACATGATTGATAAATCCACAGTAACTGAATTTCAACATGCCTGGGATAAGCATCCTAAGATAAAATACAGGAAATAGTATAACGGCAGACTAGATGGACCATGAGGTCTTTTTCTGCTGTCAATCTTCTATGTTTCTATATTATTTTATTATTTATTTATTAATTAGAATTCTATGCCGCCCTGTTCCTCAGACCCAGGGCAGCTCACAACAGAAATAAATACATAACATGTAGAAATCTAAATCTAAAAAAATACTAAAACCCCAATTTCTTAAAAAAAAAGTTGATCCCTTTCAGCAAACCAAACATATAAATCCATTTGTTGGCTGGGGCTAGATGTTGATCTTAGCGGCCCCAAGCCTGTTGGCAAAGATGGGTCTTTAGACTCTTGCAGAAGGCGGGGAGGGTGGGGGCAGTGCGAATCTCTGGAGGGAGTTGATTCCAAAGAGCCGTGCCACCACAGAGAAGGCCCTTCCACTAAGTCCTGCCAGGCGACATTGTCTAGCTGTAAAACTAGGTAGTTTTACGTTGTTAACATTATACAATTCTTTTGCCTCTGCAATTTGGAATATTGCATCAAGTAGGCTCCAATCTTGACATCTGCTCCCATCTACTGTCTTGTCTATCACATCCAAACGACACTTCTGCAGCAAGTAATCATTGTTTTAATTTTCACGTGCCTGTAAGGCCAACCGCCACACAAAGCAATATTATTATTATTATTATTATTATTATTATTATTATTATTATTAATTGGATTTGTATGCCGACCCTCTCCGCAGACTCGGGGCAGCTAACAACAATGATAAAAAACAACATGTAACAATACAATTTAATAAAACAACTAAAAACCCTTATTATAAAAACCAAACATACACACAAACAAACATACCATACATAACTTGTAATGGCCTAGGGGGAAGGAATATCCCAACTCCCCCATACCTGGCAACAAAAGTGGGTCTTTGGTAATTTGCGAAAGACAAGGAGGGTGGGGGTCGTTCTAATCTCTGGGGGGAGTTGATTCCAGAGGGCTGGGGCCACCACAGAGAAGGCTCTTCCCCTGGGTCCCGCCAAACAACATTGTTTGGTCGACGGGACCCGGAGAAGGCCAACTCTGTGGGACCTTATCGGCCGCTGGGATTCGTGCAGTAGAAGGAGGTTCCGGATGTATTCTGGCCCAATGCCATGTAGGGCTTTAAAGGTCATTACCAACACTTGGAATTTTGACCGGAAACCGATCGGCAGCCAGTGCAGGCTGTGGAGTGTTGTAGAAACGTGGGCGAATCTAGGAAGCCCCACGATGGCTCTCGCGGCCGCATTCTGCACGATCTGAAGTTTCCGAACACTTTTCAAAGGTAGCGCCATGTAGAGAGCGTTGTAGTAATCGAACCTCGAGGTGATGAGGGCATGAGTGACTGTGAGCAATGACTCCCTGTCCAAATAGGGCCGCAACTGCTGCACCAGGCGAACCTGGGCAAACGCCCTCCTCGCCACAGCTGAAAGATGATGTTCCAATGTTAGCTGTGGATTGAGGAGGACGCCCAAGTTGCGGACCCTCTCTGAGGAGGTCCATTACCCCCAGGGTAATGGACGGACAGATGGAATTGACCTTGGGAGGCAAGACCCACAGCCACTCCGTCTTGTCTGGGTTGAGCATCAATAATTGATTTCAGTTGCTTGTTCAAATCCATTTGGAGATCGCTGCTGAAATACAGAGGCTTCAATCTCTTCGATGGCTCGTAATGTTGAAAGCAAACCTTAAAACCCGTACGGGAACAACAAGGCATTTCTGCAGAGAGAATTAATACTTAAACCAGCTTCTTCTGCTATGGACAAAATGGGTTTTAGGGCCTTTTAAAATGTTGATAGATCAGGCTCCAGGTATACAATAATTCTGGGAAACTCCGGTGCCAACAGTCTGAAACGAGGGGGAAAAGGCTATTATTATTATTATTATTATTATTATTATTATTATTATTATGTCAGTACAACACAGCAAACAAGATCACTATGCTGGATTTCGTATTTCATCACCAGTCGGGCACTTCCCAAGCACCTAGGATTGCGTGATGTAGCGGCGAATTATGCTTGCCGATCCCAGTAAAGCGGCCTTTTGCAATTGACAGGTGGAGATTTTGTCAATTCCAATGGTTTTCAAATGTCCGCTGAGATCCTTTGGCACTGCGCCCAGTGTGCCAACTGGGGCCACTTTCACTGGCTTATGCCAGAGTCGTTGCAGCTCGATTTTTAGATCTTCGTATTTCACTAATTTCTCTAGCTGCTTCTCCTCAATTCTGCTGTCCCCTGGGATTGCGATGTCGATGATCCATACTTTCTTTTCCTCCACGAGTCACAATGTCTGGTGTGTTATGCTTCAGAATTCGGTCAGTCTGAAGTCGGAAGTCCTACAGTAGTTTTGCTTGCTCATTTTCGACCACTTTTTCGGGCTTATGATCCCACCAGTTCTTTGCCACTGGGAAATGGTAGTTCCGGCACAAGTTCCAGTGGATCATCTGTGCCACAGCATCATGTCTATGCTTGTAGTCAGTCTGTGCGATCTTTTTGCAGCAGCTGAGTATGTGATCGATTGTTTCATCTGTTTCTTTACAGAGTCTGCACTTTGGATCGTCTGTTGATTTTTCAATTCAGGCTTTGACAGCATTATTATTATTATTATTATTATTATTATTATTATTATTAATTAGATTTGTATGCCGACCCTCTTCGGAGACTCGGAGTGGCTCACAACAATAAAACACAGTACAAATCCAATGATTAAAAACAGTTTAAAACCCTTAATATAAAAACAATCATGCATCCCAGACAAACCATGCATAAAACTGAACGGCCCGGGGGAATCAATTTCCCCATGCCTGACAGCAGAGGTGGGGTTTTAAGGAGTTTGCGAAAGGCAAGGTGGGTGGGGTCAGTCCTGATCTCCGGGGGGAGTTGATTCCAGGGGATCGGGGCCGCCACAGAGAAGGCTCTTTCCCTGGGTCCCACCAGACGGAGAAGGCCAACTCTGTGGGACCTAATCGGTTGCTGGGATTCATGCGGCACGAATTGAGTATGACCTGGCTTAATTGTATGTCCGTTTGATTACGACCATAGCTTCTAGAGCTGGAAGTGTTGCCTAAATATTTTAATTTTCTTTCTTTCTTAAGGGACTTTTCCCACCAGGACAAGGAGCCACCATTGGGGTTGACTTTATGATTAAGACGGTGGAGATAAATGGTGAGAAAGTCAAGGTGAGTCCTTGTTTAACTTTCCGGTGTAAGCTTGGAATCGGTTCATCTTCCAAAAGTGTGTGTTGCAACTGAGGACAATTTAAAGGAAACATGGTATGCTTCCCATGTGGAACTGGGTCTCCAATCCAACCTCTTCTTAAAAACTTCCAGTGTTGGAGTACAGTGATCCCCCGAGTTTCGCGATCCCGATCATTGTGAATCGCTATATCGCGATTTTTCCACCCGATGACGTCACTCCCTTCCTTTCTCATCTTTCTTTCTCTCTCTCTTTCTCTATCTTGCTTCTTCCTCTCTCACACTCTCTCTCTTCCTCCCTCTCTCATCTCTTTCTTTCCTTCTCTCTCTTTCTCTATCTCTCCCCCTCTTGCTCTCGAGCGGCGGGCGGCACCCAGGGAAGGTTCCTTCGGCCGCCCACCCCATCTTCGGCTCCTCGCTGCTGCCGCGCTGCAAGCGAGCGGCAAGCGAACGGCAAGTGAGCAGCCGGGCGGGCAGGCGAACGGGCAAGCGGCAAGCGATCTTGGGGTTTCCCCTTTGCCTGGGCAACGGGGGAAACCCCATCTTCGGCTCCTCGCTGCTGCCGCGCTGCGGAGCAGATCAGCTGTTGGGCGGCCGAAGGGGTGTTCCCCACCGCCCACACGCAAACTCCACCATCTGCGCATGTGCGGCCATGGAAAAAGGGGCGCACATGCGCAGATGGTGTTTTTACTTCCGTGCCGCTACATCGCGAGATATCGATTATTGCGAGGGGTCTTGGAACGGAACCCTCGCGATAATCGGGGGATCACTGTATTCACAACTTCTGAAGGCAAATTGTTCCATTGATTACCCTCTTTCTTGGAGTAAATGATGCACCTCCCCCCCCCCCCCCAAAGCCCTAATTAGGTGCTAACAGTCTTCCCAGCTCTTACCTTGCAGGCTTTTCCATTGTTACTCTCTCCAAAGAATGTTTTCCCAGCCCTAAGTCTTTGCAGACTTTTTAAAAATGGTTCTACTTGCTCAGAATAAGTTTCTTTCCAGCCCTAACGAGGTTCTAATGATGTCCCAAGCTATCACTGGCTTGCAAACTCTTTCATTGTTACTCTCTCCAATTAAGTTTTTTTTAAAGCCCTAATCAGGGGATAAAATAATGTGCTGAAGCTGACCGGAGTAAGGACGCTAGCCAGATGAATTACCTGGTAAGCAGGTTTTTTCCCACCCATTTTTCTCCCCTGTAACTAAGTGTGTCTTATACTCTGGTGCATCTTATACTCCGAAAAATATGGTAAACGTTCTAACTATCAGGAAATTTCTCCTTAGTTCTATGTTGCTTCTGTCCTTGATTAGTTTCCACCCATTGCTTCTTGTTTTATCTTCAGATGTTTTGGAGAATAGCTTGACACCCTCTTCTTTGTGGCAACCCCTGAGATACTGGAAGACTGCTATCCTGTCTCCCCTGGTCCTTCTTTTTATTATTCATTCATTCATTCATTCAATTTTTATGCCGCCCTTCTCCTTAGACTCAGGGCGGCTTACAACATGTTAGCAATAGCACTTTTTAACAGAGCCAGCCTATTGCCCCCACAATCCGGGTCCTCATTTTACCCACCTCGGAAGGATGGAAGGCTTAGTCAACCTTGAGCCGGTGATGAGATTTGAACCGCTGACCTTCAGATCTACAGTCAGCTTCAGTGGCCTGCAGTACAGCACTCTACCTGCTGCGCCAGCCCGGCTCGTATTAAACTAACCAGGCCCAGTTCCTGCAATTGTTCATATGTTTTAGCCTCCAGTCCCCTAATCCTCTTTGTCGCTCTTCTCTGCATTCTTTCTAGAGTCTCAACATCCTTTTTGCATCGTGTTGACCCAAACTGGACGCCGTATTCCAAGTGTGGCCTTATTCCACGGCCTTATAAAGTGCTATTAATCTTTCACATGATCTTGATTCTCTCCCTCTGTTAATGCAGCTTAGAACTGTGTTGGCCTTTTTTTGGCAGCTGCTGCACACGGCTGGCTCCTATTTGTAGTGAGGGAGAAAGGGAGGAAAAGAGAGAGAGAAAAAGAAATCAAGAAAAGAAAGAAGGAAGGAAGGAAGGAAGGAAGGAAATGTGGGGTGACCAGTTGCAACAAAGAGGGAAAGAAAGAGAGAGAATGAGAGAAAGAAAGAAAAAGAAAGGGAAGGAAGGAAGGAAATGGGGATGATCAGTTGCAGCAAAAAAGAAAAGACAGAGAGAGAGAAAACAAGAGAAAGAAAATGAAAGGAAAGGAAGGAAAGAAATATGGGAAGATCAGTTGCAACAAAGAGGGGAAGAAAGAAAGAGGAAACGAAAGAAAATGAAAAAAAAGGAAAAGAAGGGAACCAAAAAAAGGAACGAAAGGATGGAAATTGTTTACTCTCTTTGCCCTTTCAAGCTGATTTATTTTAGAAACTTTGCCACTTTCTTTTTTTTTTTAAATAAATTTATTAAATATATACAATAAAAACCAAATACAGAAAGACAAAAGAGATATGCATATTGTACATTTTTTACACTCTAGTTATGTAGTAATTGGGGAGTGGGAGAAGGGGGTTGTGAAGGGAGGGAAGTAGATATAGAAGGAAGGAGGATAGGGAAAAGAAGGAGGGGGGGATAGAGAAACGAAAACCAGCGTTAGAGCTGGGTCTTTCATGATTTGCAGCCTGTAGTTTGAGCTCGTAGTTGGTGTGTTTTACCCTAAGGCTTTATCGATATGTTTTGAATGTAGTTTTTAGTGCCAATATATATAGTTCATTTAGGGGTTTATTTTCTTTGTAAAGTTGGAGTTCGTGTCGATCGATGTTTACAGTTTGTTGTTTCAGTTTGATGTTATGATTTGTGATGTAAATTGCTATTTTTTCAAGTTGTTTTTGTTGGATATTTTTCTTGATGAGTAATTTTTAGATAATTCCCTTTTTTTAACCAGAGGTACCATTTATCCCAAGCTTTGTAGAAATCTGTCTCATCCTTGTTTTGCAGTTCCATTGTTAGTTTGGACATTTCTGCGCATTCTGCGAAACTTTGCCACTTTCAAAACCGATCTTCAGAAAAATGTGTGTTTTTCTCATCTCTCTTTGGTCTTGTGTCCTTCAAGCAAGGGTGAGGGTAGTTTCCTTTCTTCTGGCTCATCAAAGCTGCTGTGATACGTTTGGGAGCTTAAGGGAAGGAGCCCATTCTTTCCACCCCAAAGCGTGTGTCTACCCCCTCCAATGTCCCAAAGCATCTGGAAGGGACCAGTTTGGGCTAGGCTTCCTTAAACAGAAGACTCATTAAGTGCTGACTTTATAATGGCTCCAGCTAAGCTTGGCTTGGCACGCAGTGTTTAGCATCTGTGGTTTGTTTTCCTTCAGTAGGAATCAAGTTGCTTTTTAAGTTGTTTTGAGTTCTCTTGCTAAAGCCAAGCACTGCCCTCAACACTTCACCAGCAAAGCTGAAATAACAGCCTCTCTGCTCAGGCAGAATTGCTGAAAGGGCATTTGGAGACTATTTACTGTGTTCAACACTTTTGAGTTATTTCTGGGAGTTGAAGTCTTAAAGGGGCCATAGTTCCCCATTCTGGCTGAGGAATTCTGGGAGTTGGAGTCCACACGTCTTAAAGGGGCCATAGTTCCCCATGTTGGCTGAGGAATTCTGGGAGTTGAAGTCTTAAAGGAGTCATAGTTCCCCATGCTGGCTGAGGAATTCTGGGAGTGGAGTCCACACGTCTTAAAGGAGTCATAGTTCCCCATGTTGGCTGAGGAATTCTGGGAGTTGAAGTCTTAAAGGAGTCATAGTTCCCCATGCTGGCTGAGGAATTCTGGGAGTTGAAGTCTTAAAGGGGCCATAGTTCCCCATTCTGGCTGAGGAATTCTGGGAGTTGGAGTCCACACGTCTTAAAGGGGCCATAGTTCCCCATGTTGGCTGAGGAATTCTGGGAGTTGAAGTCTTAAAGGAGTCATAGTTCCCCATGTTGGCTGAGGAATTCTGGGAGTTGAAGTCTTAAAGGGGCCATAGTTCCCCATTCTGGCTGAGGAATTCTGGGAGTTGGAGTCCACACGTCTTAAAGGGGCCATAGTTCCCCATGTTGGCTGAGGAATTCTGGGAGTTGAAGTCTTAAAGGAGTCATAGTTCCCCATGTTGGCTGAGGAATTCTGGGAGTGGAGTCCACACGTCTTAAAGGAGTCATAGTTCCCCATGTTGGCTGAGGAATTCTGGGAGTTGAAGTCTTAAAGGAGTCATAGTTCCCCATGCTGGCTGAGGAATTCTGGGAGTTGGAGTCCACACGTCTTAAAGGAGTCATAGTTCCCCATGTTGGCTGAGGAATTCTGGGAGTTGGAGTCCACACGTCTTAAAGGAGTCATAGTTCCCCATGTTGGCTGAGGAATTCTGGGAGTTGAAGTCTTAAAGGGGCCATAGTTCCCCATTCTGGCTGAGGAATTCTGGGAGTTGGAGTCCACACGTCTTAAAGGAGTCATAGTTCCCCATGTTGGCTGAGGAATTCTGGGAGTTGAAGTCCATACGTCTTAAAGGGGCCATAGTTCCCCATGTTGGCTGAGGAATTCTGGGAGTTGAAGTCCACACGTCATAAAGGGGCCATAATTATCCACCCCTAGGTTAAAAGATGAAGATATATTATTAGTCTGTTTCATGCCCTGCTTGGATATCAGGTATTAGTAGTCAGTCTGTCTACCGCTCCATTGATTTAGTCTACTGCCTGTGTAATTTATAGTTAAGGGGCCATGATAAGACTTGCATAAATGTTCTGTAAAATAGCAAATACTGCAATTTTAATACAGGTACATTTGATGGACGGCTAATGGCCAGAGAACAACAGTTATTGTTGAAAAGGAAATGCAATCTTTTGCTTGCTTGGGGAAAAAAAATAGTTTTGCAGTTTGGGGGGGGGGGGAAATATGGCATACATTACTTTAAATCACTCTCCGTAACAAAACTTAACTTTAAGTTGTTGCTGTTGGCTCTCGTTTATTAATCATATTAGCCCATAGCTCTGGAAACTTTAATCGGAGGGATTGGCCGAATTCATTGTATATTTAAGCTTTTTCTCTTTCCAAGAAAAAGAAAATCAAGTTATTAAAATTCTGTCAAACCAACAAACAATGGGTCAAATCAGCATTAGCGCCCAATTTTTTTAAAATAAGAAAAGGACTAAAAAAAAAGTGAGGCCAGATTTTTTTAAAAAAAGGATGCAGAGTTCGTTCATCCAGCTAAAACCTTTATAACAGTGATGGCCACTGTTCCCTCTAAGCTGCGCGCGCCGGCAAAGGTTTTTCTTATTTTGAATGTTCCGGGCGGGCTGGCAGGGGAATGGGGAGCGCTCATGCCTGCGCGCCCGACATTGAAAATCACCTTTGCCAGTGTTCGCTGTGAGAAGAACAGAGAGAGAACGCGAGAGAGTGAGAGCAACAGACGGAGCAAGATAGAGAGAAAGTGAGAAAGAGAGAGAAAGAGGGGGGAGAGAAAGAGATAGCAAGAGAGAGAGAACAAGAGAGAGAAAGAGTGAGAGAAAACAAGAGAGAAAGAGTGAGAGAGAGAGAAAGCAAGAGAGAGAGAAAGAAAACTAGAGAGAAAGTGAGAAAAAGAGAGAGCAAGAGGGGGAGAGGGAAAGAGAGAGAGAGAGATATGAGAGGAAGGAAGAGAGTGAGAGAGAGGAAGAAAGCAAGAGAGAGACAGAAAGCAAGAGAGAGAGAGAAGAGTGAAAGGGAGAGAGAGAGAGAGAGAGAAATGATAGAAAAAAGGGGAGAAAAAAGAGAAATGAAAAAATAATTGAGGCAGAGAATGACGGGAAAGAGAGAGAAACAGAGAGAGAAGTGACTCTTGATTTAAAGCATATGGTAAAAGCACTTAAATAATAACAGAGACAAAAAAAAACCAGCCCTCACCTGTTTTTATTAATAGTTATGTTTTTGGTTTTGCTGGTTGTTTTAGTTTTAATAGTAATGGATTTTGGTTTTTTTAAATTATTAATTTCTTTTAATAAAAGAGAAGGGATTTTTTTTCTTGTTTGTTTATTTATTTATTTATATTCTTATTTTTTTTTCTATGCCGCCCAGTGCCTAGGGGACTGCCGCTCAGACACTATACTTTTCCGCCCACAGCGAAAAAAAATTAGAGGGAACATTGGTGATGACGAACCTTTTTTTCCTTGGATGCCGAAAGAACATGCGCGTGTGCTATCGCACCCGTGTGAGTGCCTACACCCATAATTCAATGCCTGGGGAGGGTGGAAACACCTTCCCCCGCCCCCTCTGGAGGCTGGAACGGCCTGTTTCCCAACTTCTGGTGGGCCTAGTAGGCTTGTGTTGTGCCCACCCAACGTTCGAAGGGTTTCCCTGGAGCTGGGGGAGAGCAGAAACGCCCTCCCCCATTCCCTCGGAGGATTATTATTATTATTATTTATTAGATTCGTATGCCGCCCCTCTCCCTAGACTTGGGGCCGCTCACAACAATAGCAAAGACAATATAAAAACAAATCTAATAATTTAAAAAACACTAAAAAACCCATTATTAAAAGCAAACATACACACAAACAAACATACCATGTATAAACTGTATAGGCCCAGGGGAGATGTGTCAGTTCCCCCATGCCTGACGGCAGAGATGGGTCTTAAGAACTTTACGAAAGGCAAGGAGGGTGGGGGCAGTTCTAATCTCCGGGGGGAGCTGGTTCCAGAGGGTCGGGGCCACCGCAGAGAAGGCTCTTCCCCTGCGTCCCGCCAAACAACATTGTTTAGTCAATGGGACCCGGAGAAGGCCAACTCTGTGGGACCTTACCGGTCGCTGGGATTCGTGCGGCAGAAGGCGGTCCCGGAGATATTCTGGTCCGGTGCCATGATCTCTGGAAGCCAAGTCAATCAAACTTCTGTGAAATCAAACTGTCCACTTAGGAAGCAACACTGATTGACAATCAACTTCGCATGCTGTTGTGCACATTCAACTTTGTACAGAACAAAGTACCTGTATTCAATGAGAATATTTCATTCATTGTCATTGTCTTCTGCCGCATGAATCCCAGCGGCTGATCAGGTCCCACAGAGTGGGCCTTCTCCGGGTCCCGTCGACTAAGCAGTGTCGTCTGGCAGGGCCCAGGGGAGGAGCCTTCTCTGTGGTGGCCCCGGCCCTCTGGAACCAACTCCTCCCGAAGATCAGAACTGCCCCCACCCTCTTCGCCTTTCGTAAGTTCTTGAAAACTCACCTTTGCCGCCAGGCAAAAGGAAATTGATACCTCCCCTAACTACTTGGTTTATGTATGGTTTGATTGGGTTGTTTTTAAATACATTTGTACATTGTTTATTATTGTTATGAGCCGTCCCGAGTTTTCGGATACTGTTCTGTTGAGCTCTCTGCTAGAATCCTCCGGAAAATTCACCGATACAAATTTCAGACACACACAGGTTTGAAAATTCAAAACAATGTTCTTTATACCGAAAATTCAAAAAAACTAAGCACTCTTTTTGTATAGCAAAGAGCACTCGTCATCAAACAAACTATTTGTACAAGTCCCTTATCAGTTCTGAGATACTTAGCTTGCAGCTGTGAGGCAATTCACAGTCCTTCTTCTTTCACAAAGTGAAACACACTTTGCTCTGGTTTAGTTTCGAAGCGGGGAAAAATCAGCACACAAAGGTTAAAGTCAGCAAAGCACTCACGAAACACAATGATCAGATAATCCTCCACAATGGCCAAACCCACAGGCTGCTATTTATAGCAGCCTCACTAATTACCACAGCCCCACCCAACCACAGGTGGCCTCATTTTCTTTGATAATAATCTCTCAGTTGTTGCTGCCTATGCATCGCTCTCCGCATGCGTGGCTGTATCATTAACTCTTGTTCTGAATCCAAGGAGGAGCTAGATAATTGATCTCCTTCTGAGCTGTCTGCCACACTCTCCTCCTCCCTGTCACTCATGTCTTCTTGGTCAGAGGAGCCTTCATCAGCAGATTCCAACGGGGGGGGGAGCAAAACAGGCCTGCGGCATGTGGATGTCTCCCCCACATCCACAGTCCTTGGGGCAGGAGCTGGGCCAGAGCTAACCACAACAGATACAAATCTAATAAATTGAAATTGAAATTCAGATCTAGAATGTTTTATTTGAGTGTTCCCTTTATTTATTTATTTTGGAGCAGTATATATATTAATTTTTAAAAGTTTTAAAAGTTTTGAAAGAAATAAAGGTGGTATGGATGGACTTTGAAAGGTTTAATGCTAACTTGGGTTTTTTTCTCTTCTCCCCCCCCCCCCCCCAATACCCTTTGTTTTTCCTCTCTTCCCTGTTTTGGGGGAAAACAAAAGCTGCAGATTTGGGACACGGCAGGACAAGAAAGATTTCGTTCAATTACGCAGAGCTATTACCGCAGTGCCAACGCGTTAATCCTGACCTATGACATCACCTGCGAAGAGTCCTTCCGATGCCTCTCCGAATGGCTGCGGGAAATTGAGCAATATGCCAGCAATAAGGTCATCACCGTCCTAGTCGGTAAGAGACATCGGCATGTTTATCCGATACCAAGGATCTGTCAGTCACAATCGGCCAGGGAGCAAGGTGGTTCAAATGATTTCGGGTTTAATGCATGCTAAACGCTCCCGACAAGAATCTGAACTACTAACAGTCAAAGCAAATTAGCGGTAGATAAAAGTCAATGGAATTCAAGGTGGGCTTGGCTTCAGGACTTTTTCAATCCTGTCTAATTTCTCCCTCTCCTGTTTGGTTTCACTTAATCTTTGCAGATCCTTTTTTCAATTGTTGGCTTCATGACTTTCTCCCTCCTTGTTCTATTCTGGGCAGTTACAGCTTTCCAGACTCTCTGCAGACAGGGCAATTCTACTCCAAGGAATTTAGCAGAGAAATAACAGTTGGCTAGCGTAACATGGCTGGAACCCCAAATCCCAACTGACTCCACTCCACAACATTGAAACTCCACCCCGAATTTCCCATGAGCCATCCTTAAATACCTATGGGGAGTGGTCAACAATTCCCTGGAGTTAACAAACTACAGACTGTTGTGTATACTCCTGTTCAGTTTGAGGATTGTGCAGATTCTGGTTCAGATAGTGTTTATGAATTAGTGGCAGGGGGCCTCTTTTACAGGCAGAAGAAGAAGGGGGAGACCAACCACAGGACATTCCTATGAGTTCAGATTCAAGTGAAGGAGAGATAGATGTCAGATGGGTAAATCCTTCTTTCAGACGCTTGCAAAGGAGGAGGCAGCAGGTGTCAGGGAAGAAATATTAGGAGAGGAACGGGTTAATTAATTAAGTAATTAATTCGTCACGTCCGGGTGTCAGCGGAGGTGGAGTTTTCAATCTGTTATGAATCAATATGGAGGTGTCTTTCTGCAGCTCTGAATGTAATCTTTGTTTTATGTGTTTTTAATTGTAGTTTTATTACCCTGGGCTCATGCTTCCTAGCCATGAATTTTAAGATGAATGGAGGAATGCTTTTTTTATACTGTCTTAACTACTAAAGACTGAGATAAAAGAGACTGCATGCCAATATGACCCAGTTTGTAACAGAAGGAAGAAAAATAAATATGTTTTGTTTTTACAAATCTCTGCATTCAGCAAGCCTTTATTCCAATTTACAGTGGCCTTAGCCGGAGATCAGAACACAGACTACAGTGTTCCCTCGATTTTCGCGGGGGATGCGTTCCGAGATCGCCCGCGAAAGTCGAATTTCCGTGAAGTAGAGATGCGGAAGTAAATACACTATTTTTGGCTATGAACAGTATCACAAGCCTTCCCTTAATACTTTAAACCTCTAAATTACAATTTCCCATTCCCTTAGCAACCATTTAGATTATTATCATGTTTATTTATTAAAGTTTATTAAAAAAATATTTGTTAAAGGCGGACGAAAGTTTGGCGATGACATATGACATCATTGGGTAGGAAAAATCGTGGTATAGGGAAAAAACCCGCAAAGTATTTTTTAATTAATATTTTTGAAAAACTGTGGTATAGACTTTTCGCGAAGTTTGAACCCGCGAAAATCGAGGGAACACTGTACTTCCTTTTTCCATACAAGTATTCTTGTCTTTTTCTTAGTCTTCTAAAGCGGGCATCTAACAAAGGCTCATGGTTTTCCTCCTCCTCCTCTTCATCTGACCCTACTGTCATTGGCATATCTTCCACCTCTGGTGGTCCTTCAGGTTCATCCATGTCTATCTCTCCCTCACTCTCTGCATCAGATGGCAAAACCACTGGCCCAGTGTACAAAGATGGGCCTGGCTCATCCTCAGAATCTCTCATTATCAGAGTTGGTCGAGGATCACTCACAATATTCCCCTTGTTTGGTTTCACTCAAGTCTTTGCAGATCCTTTGCTCAATTGTTGGCTTCACGACTTTCTCGACCCCGTCTTAATTTCTTCCCCCTCCGGTTTGTTTTGTCTAGGAAACAAGATTGATTTATCCGATAAGCGAGAAGTCTCCCAACAAAGAGCCGAAGAGTTTTCCCGAGCCCAGGATATGTACTATCTGGAGACGTCGGCAAAAGAATCGGATAACGTGGAAAAACTCTTTTTGGACTTGGCTTGTCGGCTGATCAGCGAAGCCAGGCAGAACACCCTGCTGAACAATGTGGAGTCTCCATTGCCGGGCGAAGGGAAAAGTATCAGTTATTTGACTTGTTGCAATTTTAACTGATCGCGTCCGAACCCCCAGGAGTTACGGCTGTTCCTTCTACACGCCTCTCTCTCCGGAGGCGAAGGCTGCTATGACCCGGTCTGATTGGTGGAGATAGTCAGACACCCGATCATGAAGCACGCCAGGCTGGTCCTTTGTCTGCAGGGTCAGCCTAGAATATAACCTTCCCACCCCCTATTTTTAACACATTTCCCAACCCGGAACCTCAAAATTTGAGAAGAGATTAAGATTCAAAATACGTGCTAGGTTACGGCTGACCCAGGTCATGCTTTTCATTTCTTGGGAGCATCTGGAATCCTTGGAAATCCAGGATGAATTGTGCCTGCCTTTTTAAACATCTTCACAGAAGGAAGTCGAGAGGCGCGTTAGAAAAACGGCGGTGGGCCGCCAACTAATTTGACGACGCTTGTATATAAACCGAGGACCCCGAGTGCCATTTTGTACGGCACAAACTCGCGAGGTGTGCGTGTGTGAAATTTTTTTGTTCTTTAAAAAAGAACCGGACCCCCCTAAGTATTAACGCATCTGTTCCGGGATTTTGATAAAAACGTGGAAGTTAAAAAGGGATACGTTATTTGTTGGTGATCAACAGATCTTGAGATTGGATGGCTGTCCTTTCGGTTCCTGTAATTCCCGGAGCTAAATTTCCTGTGTTCTCCAGAGTCAGGTGTGTCCTTGGGAAGCTGTCGATCGTAAATACAGCAGCCTTTTGGGTTAGTTCATGCCCACGTGGGGCACTGCTCGTTCCGAGACCAATGATACGAATTTAAAAATTGGCCACTAGCTATCCGCACACCTCTGATCGAATAAGCTTTGCCTCTCAACCGAGTATTTGTTTGATCATTTTGCCATAAGGTGAGGCTTCCAAACCCATTTTGGTTTCTTGCTAGCAAAGAGCTGAAGTATTGTTCATACTGCTCCACCGGTTTTTGGGATGTAGCCAAAATGATGTGGTTGTTTTGACAGAACGCTGCAGCGCTGAGTGCTATATACCTATGCACAAATGTCCATATGTAGGGTGTACTCTGTCATTGAAGCATTGGAGGAATGGGGCATGAATGCCGTTGTGTTTCTCCTTGGAAGGTCTTAAAAAATCCTTCTTGAAATGAGCTGTTCAACGTAGCAGGCTGAATTCTGCTTTTAATTCTGCCACTAGCACCAGCTATGGAATTTGCTTTATTGGAAAAGATGTGTATAGTTCCGAAAGGTTTTTCTATATGGTTGAGTGGAGGGGGTGGGAATAGCACGTTCTAAACCTTTCAGACTTTTATCGGGGCTACGATCGTCTTGCAGAATACGTAGCTCTGCGAAGCAATTTTAAAAGGCAGAAAGGCAAACTCACAATTCCCACGGTCACTCGGAAATTTGTTTGTTTGCTGTACTTGGGCTTAATTCTTGTGTGCGTACGCAAAGAACAGTGTGTAGGCAATACCCTTGAACCAAAGCCCTCAGCGCTGGAAGGGACGATATACACAAAGGTTTTTACCATGCAGAGTTTGCAAATTCAGCACTCCGACGTCGAAGGAGTCAATGCACATTTTCTCATCGGTGCTTCATTGGCATGCCTTGAAGAGAGACAAACTGGAAGGCAGTGGACTCACATCAGATTATTAAGATATTGCATTACACAGCTGGCTGTTCCGCATTTAGCATCGTTTAATTTAGTAATTGGAAGAAACAAATGGAAGTTTTGGTCTGGCGTTATATGAAGAGGTGATTCTTATCCAAGGGGCACATCAGCCTCTGGTAAAAGCAGTGGTATCATAAATTCAAGAGGGCCGGCTGGTACAATATATTTTGGGGGATAGAATTGTGCTCAAACTATGACTGATGTCCCCTTTTGCATTAAAATAAAGCTGCTAAAATTTTAGCCTTTTTGAGAATAAAGCTGACATTTTAAAAGTGTGGCATTTTCCCCCTTTTCTTGCTGTTTTCTTTTTTTAAACCCAACATTACTGTGACAAAAATCAGAGTTATCCCTTTTTTTGTCTTTGTGTGGGTGTGTGTGTGTGTGTGTGTGTCGGAGGGGAGGGTAGAGCTCGGGGGGGTGGGGGGGGAATGCTAAGCGTCAGAATCGACAACAAGCAGCGGGCTTCTCTATCTCTCTCCCCCAGAAACATAGAAGATTGACGGCAGAAAAAGTCCTCATGGTTCATCTGCCCTCTTATACCGTGTTTCCCCCGATAGTAAGGCAGTGTCTTACTATCTTTTTACCCCCAAAAGCCCCACTGTGTCTTACTTTGGGGGTATGTCTTATATTGTCCTGGGCACCGGGCGGCTCGTCTTCGGGCTTTGGCCCGGGCGAGGCCTCTTCTCCTCTGGGCGGGCGGCGTTAGGCGTCCACCCACCCCCAGCCCCATACCGCTTTACGGGCCGGACGATTGGGGGGGGCGGGGAGACGCGAGGCAAAGGAAGTGAAGGGAACTACGGGCGCCGGGAAGGCGCGGAGCCAGGTGCGAGCATCGCCTTTGCCCGGGGAGCCCCGCTAAGCCTTCTGCGCCTGACTGGGCGAGGCGAGAGGGAAGAAGGAGAAGCGCCGTCCTTCGCCTTGCCGCGGCGCCACCGCCTCTTCCCCGGCTTGGCAAAGCGAAGGACGGCGCTGGTCCCCGCTAAGCCTTCTGCGCCTGACTCGGCGAGGCGAGAGGGAAGAAGGAGAAGCGCAAGTGGATGCAGAACGCCCGGGAGGCATTTATCCGCCCGGGAGGTATTTATCCGTCCTTCGCTTTGACGGCGCTGGTCCGAAGCGAGCCGAGCGGGCGGACCAGCGCCGTCAAAGCGAAGGACGGATAAATGCCTCCCGGGCGGATAAATGCCTCTCGGGCGTTCTGCATCCACTTGCGCTTCTCCTTCTTCCCTCTCGCCTCGCCGAGTCAGGCGCAGAAGGCTTAGCGGGGACCAGCGCCGTCCTTCGCTTTGCCAAGCCGGGGAAGAGGCGGTGGCGCCGCGGGAAGGCGAAGGACGGCGCTGGTCTGAAGCGAGCCGAGCGGAGGGGAGCGCCGTCCTTCGCCTCGCCGCCACCGCCTCTTCCCCGGCTTGGCAAAGCGAAGGATGGTGCTGGTCCGAAACGCCACAACCCCCTTCAGCGGAAGATGGAGAATTCTCGCTCGCAGGAAAAACAATCCAGGCTCGCCAACCCGGAAATGCGAGGCGAAGGACGGCGCTGGTCATCGGGCTCCCCCCCCTGCAATACCCCCGTGTTTCCTCGAAAGTAAGACATATGTCTTACTTTCGGGGTATGGCTTATATTAGCCAACCCCCCTGAAAGCCCCCATATGTCTTACAATCGGGGGGGTCTTACTATCGGGGAAACACGGTACTATTTCCTGTATTTTATCTTAGGATGGATCTATGTTTATCCCAGGCATGTTTAAATTCAGTTACTGTGGATTTACCAACAACGTCTGCTGGAGGTTTGTTCCAAGCATCTACTACTCTTTCAGTAAAATAATATTTTCTCATGTTGCTTTTGATCTTTCCCCCAACTAACCTCAGATTGTGTCCCCTTGTTCTTGTGTTCACTTTCCTATTAAAAACGCTTCCCTCCTGAACCTTATTTAACCCTTTAACATATTTAAATGTTTCGATCATGTCCCCCCTTTTCCTTCTGTCCTCCAGACTATACAGATTGAGTTATGAAGTCTTTCCTGATACGTTTTATGCTTAAGACCTTCCACCGTTTTTGTAGCCCGTCTTTGGACCCGTTCAATTTTGTCAATCTCTTTTTGTAGGCGAGGTCTCCAGAACGGGACACAGGATTCCAAATGTGGTCTCACCAGCGCTCTATGCAGCGGGATCACAATCTCCCTCTTCCTGATTGTTATACCTCTAACTATGCAGCCAAGCATTCTACTTGCTTTTCCTACCGCCTGACCATACTGTTCACCCATTTTGAGACTGTCAGAAATAACTATCCCTAAATCCTTCTCTTCTGAAGTTTTTGCTAACACAGAACTGCCAATACAATACTCAGATTGAGGATTCCTTTTCCCCAAGTGCATTATTTTACATTTGGAAACATTAAACTGCAGTTTCCATTGCTTTGACCATTTATCTAGTAAAGCTAAATCATTTGCCATATTACACCAGAAGCAGTGTTCCCTCTATTTTTTGGGGGGTGGGGAAGTATAGTGTCTGAGCGGCAGTCCCTTCGGGACTGAGCAGCACAGAAATAATAAATAAACAAAAAAACAAACAAATAAAAAACGCACCCTGTTTTGCCTCAGAGAATTTCAAAATAAAATACTGTACTGTGTGTCTATAACAGTGAGCTCATAATAGGGCAACTCTATCAATATCAAAATGCCACTTAAATAGTTGAGCTAGTTTCAAACTAGATTTTGATTTTCTTTCTCTCTTCCTTACTCCCATTCTTTTTCTTTTCCTTTCCTTTTTTCTATCTGTTTCTCTCTCTTCCTCTCTCTCTCCTTCCCTCTCACTCTTTCCCTCTCGGCTTCTGGGCAGGTTTGGAAAACTCTGAGTTGATGATGATTTTTAAGTGAGCGATTGCTCACTGCTCAGCTTAGAGGGAACTATGACCAGAAGCCGCCGCCTGCTTCCCTGAGGCAGCTGTATTGTCCATGGCTGCTCCGCCCGGGCAGCTTCGCCTTGAGATGAAGAAGCTCTGCGGAAAGTTTGTGCGCTTGCCACTCGCCTGCCTCGCTTGTCCCGAGGAGCCTCTTTGGGTCAAATCCCACAATGGCTTGGTGGAGGTGTGTGTGTGTGGGGGGGGTTGAGCTGGGGGGGGGAAAAATGCAACAGCAGCCAAACTTCTCTATCTCTCTCCCCCTTTGCCCAGTCCCTGGCCAGGGTGCTCCCTCTCCTGTTTGCCTCCCTCTTCCCGCACTTCCTCTGGCGGGGGTGGTGGAAAGTCCCTTCATTGAGAAATAATTTGCATGCTCGCAAGACGCCAGAGGGGAGCGTCTGAAGGGTCCCTGCATGCGCTCGGACCATCGCAGCACCCGAGCGCTGTCAGCAACTCGAGTATAAGTCGAGGTTGGATTTTTCAGCACATTTTTGGATTTATACTCGAATATATACGGTATTTATTAGACTCCGGCAAATCAGAAAAGTTCAAGGTGGCCATATGACAAAGGAAGACATAATGCCAAAGATGACAAATTCATTCAATTTTAATATTCTAGGAAAGAGTCCATTAATACTCTATTGCAGGGGGCCCTCAAATATGGCAACTTTAAAGACTTGTGGACTTCAACTCCCAGAATTCTCCAGCCAACTGGGTGGAGAATCCTGGGAGTTGAAGTCCACAAGTCTTTAAAGTTGCCAAGTTTGAAGATCTCTGCTCTATGGGATATAATCAATTCCTTAAAATGATCCCACGGAATATGAACAAACCTTGTTGGCAATCCTTTTCACTACTGAATGCCGAAATGAGGGTGCGCATATGCTGGAAACCAGAAGAACAACTGACTGGTGCGCATGCGCGTACCGGGAACACGATCCTCCAGTTTTTGGCACATGCATGCGCACCAGCCATCTGGTCTTCTGGTTTCTGGCGCACATGAAACCAACAAAGACCTGACCTGTGCACATGGGCATTCAGGAAATTGGAAGATAATTTTCCTGGCACGCGGATGTGCACCAGGTGGCGCTCTTCCAATTTCCGGGGCTCCGATGTATATGAAGACAAGATGGCTGGCGCACCAGAACCCAGAAGAGCAACAGATTTGCATGCCTGGAGAGATAGCTCTGTGCACAGCGGTGGGCTGCTAGCCGGAATGCTAAACTGCACTTGGGGCGGCGGCTCGTAAGTTCTTGCGGGGCCAGCGCGATTTTGCTGCTGCACCTGTGTAGGTAGCAAAATCACGCACGGAGCCGCAGTTGCACCCGTGTTTCGGCGAGGTGTTTTTTTGCTTCCGCGCATGCCAAAACACGGGCGCACCTGTGGCTCCGTGCATGATTTTGCTACCTCCACAGGTGCAGCAGCAAAGTGGTTCTAGCCCCGCAAGAACTTACGACCCATGGCGGTGAGCGCATTAGCGTTCTGGCTCGTAGCCCACCGTTGTGTGTGCATCACTTCCAGCACACATGCTATAGGTTCGCCATCAGGGGCATTATACAGTATACAGTAGTACCTCTAGATACGAGCTGCTCCACATGCGAGTATTCCAAGTTACAAGCCGAGACGCGAGCAAAATTTCTGTTCGACACCCGAGCTCAAATTCGGCATACGAGCCGAGCTTCCACTAGGTGGCGCAAGAATTCCTTGCTTCCAGTTATCTCAGCGCGAAAAACAAAGTCTAAAGGTATTCGTTCGAGATGCGAGTTTATTGACTTACGAGCTCGGGTCTGGAACGAATTAAACTCGTATGTCGAGGTACCAGTGTAATTTCTTTTTAAAAAACCTAATCTTTTGGTGTCACAAGCCCAAATTTACAACTATATTGAAGTGGCACTTCAAGTACAACTGTGACCAAAAAGACGTTATTCCAAAATCCAAGGTGTCTTCAAGAGGTTGGCCGTGATTCAGTGGCCTCCAAGTTGGACAGCTCTTCATGACTGGAGAAGAGTTCAGAAGACCAGTCTGCGATATGAGGCACGGGTGAAGGTGTAGGTGGTAGGTTAGGTCTACTGAAGTCTACCAAAGGTGGTTGCCCAGGCGATTCGTCGAGGACTGGAAGGCCAAGCATTGTTCTCCGTTGACGCAAAAGTTGGCCTTCGACACCAGCTTCTCTCGGTTGCTTTTTAGGAAGAAATCTGACCTTGGCTAATTTGGAAATATTTCTTGGACTCCAGGATCCTCCTTGCTTTTCAGATAGAGGAAACTCCTCCATAACTCCACTGTCACTGTGAAGCCTGGTGAAGCTTTTCGTCCTCTTCCTTCGCCACGATTTTACGTCCTGATCTTGGACTTTCCCCGAGGGAGGAGTCACTTCTTGGCCACCAACTTGGGCCGAGGGATGACTCCGAAGTCCACACGGGCTGTCCGTGTCAGCTTCTGCATTGCTGGACCTTGTGAACGGCGAGAATTTGCTGACGAGCTGTCTCACTAAAGAGTTTTTAGAAGAGAGCCTAGACCTTTGACACCTGGCCTTGTCCCAAGGCAATTTATTCAGGGGCAGTTGGCTTAGAAGGGGCCCTTCCCCTGCAGGCAGGTTCTCTGGATGAGAAGACCTTGCAAGGGGAACAGAGCAGGGACCAGGAGTGAAGTCTAGGGTACCCACCAGGCTGCATTCCGGCTTGAACCCGGAGCCAGCAATCGGAGTACTTGTTTGGGGGACTGAGACATCCGTTGTATCATAGAACGGTAACGCCAAATGGGTAGCAGTCCACCTAGCATTGCCCTTACCTTGCCTTGGCATGGATTCTGATGTTCTACAGATTGAGGTCGGCGTGCCAGTCGACAATGTGATTATCTGGGGCCTGCACAACGTCACTGGGCTGTTTTTCATTGATCCCCCAGTGCTAATGTCAAACAGATCTGCCGAAGCATCAAAATTAGCCTCGGGGCAACTGGAACCCACCCGCGGGACCCTTCCTCTCCAAAAACAGTCTGGTTTTTCTGCAGGCAGCTCGTTCTCTTTATTTTCGCCTGATTTTTCACAGAGAACCAACGCAGCATGCTGCCCTTGACCGCTTGGGAGATTGGCAGGGGAGCTGTGGTCGTCAAGTTTGGCAAGAAATTCAATCAAGGAGGTGGTTTCTGGAGCAGTTACACCACCTGTAGCATCAGAAGAGGAGGAAGCAAGGTGGTCCTTAGGTCTCTGGCGGGGCAAAGGGCGCCGGGGATTTGCTAGACCATAGCTGGACTGGATGCTAATTTTGCACGAAGAATCTTTCTGCTCTAATGCCAAGGGGCCTTCCGATATATCGACATCTTTGCCTTTTGCGAAAGGACTACTTCCTAGTTCGTCCCTAGAGGTGAGACCAGACTTCCTACCTTCATGTACATCCCCCTTATCCTGCGTCAACGCTTGGGCCCTGATACCATAAACCGATTGGTTGTGTGATATCATAAATCCATCTTCTCGCTTTACCAAGCTGGCTTTACGTGCATATAAGGCTGCAGAATGTTCTGTGTCTTCCGATGAGGTGGACGACCAAGTAAGTCCGAACGAGTAAGGCCAGAGGCTTAAGAAACCATCCCTGCGACTTGATTGAGTCACATCCAAATCGTCAGAGAGATGGAGGCCGTTGAATTCTCCGCTTGGGTGATCAGGCGCCAGGACGTGATCCGGAGGCCGTAAAGCCCCATCACTCTGCTTAAACAGAGAACTTCGCTGCTGCTCGATATAGTGGATAACGGTGTATCCCACAAGCCCGGGGTGAGGTACTTTCAGAGCTTCTCTCTGCTTGGTGGCCATTTTGCAATAAGTTGTCAGAAGGGACAACATAGGGATTGTCCAACACCAAAAACAAAACCAAAACAAACAACTAAAATAAGTTATTATTATTATTATTATTATATATTATTAGATATGCTCGCCGCCTCTCCGAAGACTCGGGGCAGCTCACAACAATAAGAACCTAAGAAGAGCCATGCTGAATCAGGCCAAAGCCCATCGAGTCCAGCATTATTATTATTATTATTATTATTATTATTATTATTATTATTATTATTATTATTTATTAGATTTGTATGCCGCCCCTCTCCGAAGACTCGGGGCGGCTAACAACAATATAAAAAGACAATGTAAACAAATCTAATATTAAAAACAATCTAAAAAACCCCAATTTAAAAAACCACTCATTCATACAAGCATACCATGTATAAATTCTATAAGCCTAGGGGGAAGAGAAATTTCAATTCCCCCATGCCTGACGACAGAGGTGGGTTTTAAGGAGCTTGCGAAAGGCAAGGGGGGTGGGGGCAACTCTGATATCTGGGGGGAGCTCTGTGTCACACAGTGGGCCACCAATTGTCAATGGGGATCTTGAGCAGACTTGCTGACTCCTGGAGAGGGTTTATGCCAGAGGTGTCAAACTCAAGGCCTATGGACTGGATCCGGCCCGTGGGGTGCTTTGATCTGGCCCGTGAAGCCACCCTGGAAACTATAAACGACTGGCTCACGGTGCCCCTGCCAGCGAAAAAATTTAATGAACTCAATCTGTATAGTCTGGAGGACAGAAGGGAAAGGGGGGACATGATCAAAACATTTAAATATGTTAAAGGGTTAAATAAGGTCCAGGAGGGAAGTGTTTTTAATAGGAAAGTGAACACAAGAACAAGGGGACACAATCTGAGCTTAGTTGGGGGAAAGATCAGAAGCAACGTGAGAAAATATTATTTCACTGAAATAGTAGTAGATGCTTGGAACAATCTTCCAGCAGACGTGGTTGGTAAATGCACAGTAACTGAATTTAAACATGCCTGGGATAAACATATATCCATCCTAAGATAAAATACAGGCAATAGTATAAGGGCAGACTAGATGGACCAGGAGGTGTTTTTCTGCTGTCAATCTTCTGTTTCTACATTTCTAAAATGGAGCCTCCTGGCATCCTTCTGTCAGAGAAAATGGACTGTAGCCTCCCCAGGTTCCGTTTTTGGCCATGATGACCACTTGCAGTCTTCTGCCAGTGAAAATGCAGCTCAGGGAGGCTGTTGCAGCCGAAAACGGAGCCCAGGCATGCTGTACACGGCCCGAATTCTGTTTTCGCTGGTCGAGAGCTGCAGGAAGCTGTTGCGGCTGAAAACAAAGCTTTGCCGAGTGATATTTACTTACTTATTTATTTTTTATGCCGCCTTCTCCTTAGACTCAGGGTGGCTTGCAACATGTTAGCAATAGCACTTTTTTAAACAGAGCCAGCCTATTGCCCCCCACAATCCGGGTCCTCATTTTACCCACCTCGGAAGGATGGAAGGCTGAGTCAACCTTGAGCCGGTGATGAGATTTGAACCGCTGACCTGCAGATCTAGCAGTCAGCTTTAGTGGCCTGCAGTACTGCACTCTACCTGGTGCGCCACCCCTCTCTGAGGACTCGGATATCAAGCTGGCCATGGCCACCTCAAGGTCGAACACAACCCTGATGTGGCCCTCAATGAAATTGAGTTTCACACACCTGATTTATAGCATTTAACAGTTCTTTCTTTCTTTCTTTCTTTCTTCTTTCCTTCCTTCCTTCCTTCCTTCATTTTTTAATGCCGCCCTTCTCCTTAGATTCAGGCACCTTACAACATGTTAGCAATAGCACTTTTTAACAGAGCCAGCATGTTATGCACGAAGATGATAGCTCTGTACAATTTGGGACACAACATGATAAACATGGGAAGGTGCAGCTGGACCGAGATAGGATCAACGTTCCAATTACTGGCACTGTTATTTCAGCCTCTTAAATGCCAATTACGAGGACGCCCATAGTTTAAAGCAGAAACCTGACCAGGCACACCCAGAAGCTTGCCCAACAACGTAAATGATCAGTCATGCTTAAATTGCATGTTTCCTAAAAAGGTTTATTCCGAGCACAACCGTCACCTTAATCCTGAAGACAAACTTCTTCCCAACAAAGCAAGTTTCGACGGCATGAAACAGTGCACCAAACACGCCTTCGTTTTCGTCCTCTCCTGCTTCATGGGTCAGCTCTTCGATGTACCTTGACGGAGAATAATTGAATTTCTAATTTAATAACACTATCACAACTCATTTAAAAAAAAACACGTTATAACTCAGGAAACCAAGCAAGCAAATAAACAAACAGAAATGTTTCATGTACCTTGTGAACATCTCCCACAAGCCCTTTAAAAAACCCAGCCCAAGTTCTTGAAATCAGGATTTCGAGGCACCCATTTAAACAACCCAATTTCTCTAGGGCAGTGATGGGTGAACCTTTTTTGGTTAAGATAAGATACAGTATTTCTCTCTTTTTAAATGGTGCAGTTTTTTTTGTTTTGTCTTTGTTTTTTGTCTGCTTTTTTGTACCTTTTTGATGACTTGCTTGCCTGTTTTACTACTACTATTATGATTATATATATATTGTAAATTATATTTGTAAATACAGTACAGTAGTACCTCTACTTAAGAACGCTTCTACTTAAGAACTTTCCTAGATAAGAACCGGGTGTTTAAGATTTTTTTGTCTCTTCTTAAGAACCATTTTCTACTTAAGAACCCGAGACTGGAAAAAATTCCCAGGAAATTTGAGAGCAGCACAAAGTTCCGGACAGTTTTCTGCCATTCCCCCTTTAATCCCGGCCATCTCGGGCTTTTCTGGGCTGCCAGAGGAGCCTTTCGGTGGCGCTTAAGGAGGCTTTGGCAGCCCAGAGCGAACAAAGGCGCTTGGAGAGGGTTTAAACCTCTGCCAGCACCCAGAGAAAAGATCATAAATCCATCTTCTCCATTCGCTCTGGGCAGCGACTGTCCTCCTCCTCTTCCTCCTCCTCCTCCCACCCGAATTCCGAGGTTTTATTTCTTTCCTAATGGGTTTGCACGCATTATTTGCTTTTAAATTGATTCCTATGGGAAAAATTGCTTCTACTTACAAACTTTTCTACTTAAGAACCTGGTCACGGAACGAATTAAGTTCTTAAGTAGAGGTACCACTGTACATTACGTTTGTAGCTTTTTAAAATAATAACATTTTAAAAATTTGAAAAACCCAAAAGGGGGTCTATGGGTGTGCCCACACCCCTTCTCCCCCCCACACATGCACATCCCCCCCACTGCCCCCGTGCATACGCACAGGCCTTCCTGATGTCTGGTAGGCAGTGGTGGGTTACTACCGGTGTGGTCCAGAGAGCCGCACCGGTATGAATCCACTAATTTTTGGCTATTTTTAAAAAATGGTGTCTCCATGTGGAACCAGCCCTCCCGCCCACTCTTGTCTTAATGGTGACCTTAATTTAATATCAAGTACAGTGGTGCCTCTACTTACGAACTTAATCCGTTCCATGACCAGGTGCTTAAGTAGAAAAGTTTGTAAGAAGAAGCAATTTTTCCCACAGGAATCAATGTAAAAGCAAATAATGTGTGTCATTGGGGAAACCACAGGGAGGGTGGAGGCCCTGTTTCCTCCCAGGAGATTCCTAGAGAGGCCCCACAGAAGCTTCTCCCTGCCTTTTCCGGCCCTGCTTCCTCCCAGGAGATTCCTAGAGAGGCCCCACAGAAGCTTCTCCCTGCCTTTTCCGGCACTGCTTCCTCCCAGGAGATTCCTAGAGAGGCCCCACAGAAGCTTCTCCCTGCCTTTTCCGGCCCTGTTTCCTCCCAGGAGATTCCTAGAGAGGCCCCACAGAAGCTTCTCCCTGCCTTTTCCGGCCCTGCTTCCTCCCAGGAGATTCCTAGAGAGGCCCCACAGAAGCTTCTCCCTGCCTTTTCCGGCCCTGTTTCCTCCCAGGAGATTCCTAGAGAGGCCCCACAGAAGCTTCTCCCTGCCTTTTCCGGCCCTGCTTCCTCCCAGGAGATTCCTAGAGAGGCCCCACAGAAGCTTCTCCCTGCCTTTTCCGGCACTGCTTCCTCCCAGGAGATTCCTAGAGAGGCCCCACAGAAGCTTCTCCCTGCCTTTTCCGGCCCTGTTTCCTCCCAGGAGATTCCCAGAGAGGCCCCACAGAAGCTTCTCCCTGCCTTTTCCGGCCCTGTTTCCTCCCAGGAGATTCCCAGAGAGGCCCCATGGAGGCTTCTTCCCGCCTTTTCCGGCCCTGTTTCCTCCCAGGAGTTCCTAGAGAGGCCCCACGGAGGCTTCTCCCTGCTTTTTCCGGATCTGTTTCCTCCCAGGAGATTCCTAGAGAGGCCCCACAGAGGGTTCTCCCCACCTTTTCCGGCCCTGTTTCCTCCCAGGAGATTCCCAGAGAGGCCCCATGGAGGCTTCTCCTCACCTTTTCTGGTTACAGTTTCGGAGGCTCAGGTTTGTAAGTAGAAAATGGTTAGTGGGGAGAGGCAAAAAAATCTCGAACACCCGGTTCTTATTTAGAAAGGTTCGTAAGTGTAGAAGCATTCTTAGGTAGAGGTACCACTGTAGCTCAGTCCCTTTCTTTGATGGATGCAAAGCCTCTCTTTTGTACAGTTTTTCATTGGACCAGCTGCAGACATAATGGCTAATGAAACCAAAGCCTTCCCTTTTACATCACTCCTTTAGCCACACACATTAAACTCTGCTACACATTGGCCTTTCCCTTTTTGTTCGTTATATACAGGTAAAACCTCTGAAAAGATAACCCTACAGCCTACACTACTAAGTTCATACCCCAATAATTGAACGATTGTCTCTGAAAACTTCCCCTCAAAATATGAGGGGGAAGCACACTAGAACTATTTGCTAGTGGCAGAATAAGCACATTTATAAAAAAATAAAGCCATATTGAAGAACAAAAATATTTTAAAGAAAACTAAGTCAAAACTTGAACTCTCAAAGTGCAGATGTGACAATGAAAAAATATACTGCTCAAAAAGATAAAGGGAACACTCAAATAACACATCCTAGATGTGAAATATTCTCCTTGAATACTTTGTTCTGTACAAAGTTGAATGGGCAGAACAACATGTGAAATTGATTGTCAATCAGTGTTGCTTCCTAAATGGACAGTTTGATTTCACAGAAGTTTGATCTACTTGGAGTTATATTGTGTTGTATAGGTGTTCCCTTTATTTTTTTGAACAGTGTATTTTTAAAATAAAAATACAGGAATTTGACCTGGACTTGGTTTATATTTTTTATGACTATTACATTTTATTGCTATTTGTTCACCCATTTATTGGATTAACAATTTAAAATAATTAAAACTGGATTACTAAAATTACACAGAGAAGCAATGTCAAGGTGAATCAAGAGCGCCATCTGATGCTAAGAGGAAAATTGTACACCTATGGGTATATTTTATCTTTGTTGGATTATAAGGATTTACTTCAAATTTACTTTAAACCTCAAAAATACAAAACTGCTGAGCAAATAAAGGTGATTGCATCTGGTGCTAAGAGGAGAACTCTGCAACTTTGGGAATTTTTACTTTTGTTGGACAAAATTGCTAAGCAAATAAAATAGATTGGAAGAAGCATGGAGGAGCCCCTGGATTCTTCTTTTAAAATTGGTCTGACTGTAAAATGGAAATAAGTAGAGATGAAGATATGGAGCAGACATACTGTTGTGGTTAGCTCTGGGCCAGCTCCTGCCCCAAGGACTGTGGATGTGGGGGAGACATCCACATGCTGCAGGCCTGTTTTGCCCCCCCCCCCCCGTGGAATCTGATGATGAAGGCTCCTCTGACCAAGAAGACATGAGTGACAGGGAGGAGGAGAGTGTGGCAGACAGCTTAGAAGGAGATCAATTATCTAGCTCCTCCTTGGATTCAGTACAAGAGTTAATGATACAGCCACGCATGCGGAGAGCGATGCATAGGCAACAACAACTGAGAGATTATTATCAAAGAAAATGAGGCCACCTGTGGTTGGGTGGGGCTGGGGTAATTAGTGAGGCTGGTATAAATAGCAGCCTGTGGGTTTGGCCATTGTGGAGGATTATCTGATCGTTGTGTTTCATGACTGCTTTACTGACTTTGACCTTTTGTGTGCTGATTTTTCCCCGCTTTGAAACTAAACCAGAGCAAAGTGTGTTTCACTTTGTGAAAGAAGAAGGACTGTGAATTGCCTCACAGCTGCAAGCTAAGTATCACAGAACTGATAAGGGACTTGTACAAATTACCAGTTTGTTTGGAGACGAGTGCTTTTTGCTATACCAAAAGAGGGCTTAGGTTAAGTGAATTTTCAGTATAAAGAACATTGTTTTGAATTTTCAAACGTGTGTGTGTCTGAAATTTGTACCTGTGAATTTTTGGGAGGAGTCTACCAGAGAGCCTGACAGAACACATACCAAGACATTAAGGATATCGTAAGAAAACAAAGTAAGGAGATGATGGAAGTATCTGGTGGTATGGATTATATAGAGCAGTGGTTCTCAACTTTTCTAATGCCACGACTCCTTAATACAATTCCTTATGTTATGGTGACCCCAACCATAAGTTTACCGCCAATTCTCCCAATAGAGCTTTAAGATGATTGGCAGGAAGGCCAGAGGGACACTCCCGCTGTAAACACCTGATTGGTCGGATTGTAAAAATATGTTCCAACGTGTCAGAATAGAACACCATGGGAAATTTGTTTTAGGCAACCCTTATGAAACGGTTATTCAACCCCAAAGGGGTCCCGACCCCTAGGTTGAGAACCACTGGTATAGAGTAAAAACTGGAAAATATAATACAAGGAATAACAAGTATAGATCAGAACTACAAAGAAAGAATGGAAAAACCTGAAAGAGTGGAGGAGACAACAGAATTGGGAAATCAACAAGAAGATAATAATGGGAGGATAATAGTAAAATTAATGGTGAAAAGGGGATTATTGCAGAAGGAAAATATTTTAGAAGACATGAAAAAGAAAAGGGAGAATCAGCAAGATAGTTGGAGAAAAGAAGGGGCTGGAACAGGTAGTCATAGAACAAAAGAACAAGGGGAAAAGACAAGGGGAGAAAGTTAGAGACTACTGTACAGTCAAAATACAGATTTAAAAGCAGATGAAAAAATGATCTGAAAGAAGTGTATGGGATACAACCTAAAAACAAGAGATGATTAAAAATTTGGGTGAGGATGAAAGATGTGGGATAAAGGGGAATGAAAAGAAAGGGAGTATGAAGCAAAACATTTTATGAAAGCTTTTTAATAATGTTTACGAATATTAGAATTATGCAAGTTGAATAACTATGTAGTGTAAGAGATAAACATTACTTTTGAATATTGATTAGGAATGTAGCAAAGTAATTTATAGTATTACTAGAATTGTATAAATGGAAAAATTAGCTTGTATTAATAGTAAGATTACAAGGAATGAAGAATTGGAGAAAATATATACATAAAAATTGTGAGCAATAAAGAAAAGCCAGAGAATGGATTATGATTGATACACAGAAAAAATGAATAATGAAAAAAGGAAAGATCATGTCTTTGATTATTTGAATGATAGGAGAAGGGGGGAAAAGAGGGATAAAATAGAGAAAGAAATATAAGGAAGAAAAGAGAAAAAAATAGATATTAAAATGGTAGAATTGTGATAGAATTATGAGAAGGGTTATAACTGACAGATGATAGCAGACATTATGTGTTAAAATTAGAAATGAAAATAAATTATAATTATTAAGAATGTTATGATTATTTGCATTGATATGTATGAAACCCAGAAAACAAACCATTCATGACATGAGATGTATAAAAATTTTTAAAAACTTAAAAAAAAACCCAAGGACATTTTACTTGTGAGCAAAGCACAAAGGCTGGGTGAACCTAGTTACAATAAGATAGGAAAAATTTACTGGTTTCTGGCAATATTCTTAAAAATCCCTTATTCTTTATCTGTTGCTCGACTTTCTCTGCAACAGCAATTATCAAATCTGTCAAATATTTTAAATAAACTGGACAACCTTAAGCTGTTGGGAAAAATTATTACCTGCCTGTAACTCATTTTCAGTACAGAATTTAAATGTTCTGGGCAGGAATCCAATAGTTACATTTTCTTTTGCTATACAGAATTGGTGTTAATGAACATATTCCAATGTTCCTATAAAAGAGATGAGAAAGGTGAGGGGTAATTTTCCCCAGGTTAATCATGAATTCAGGGAAATGTGATCTCGAAGAGTTTATAGACTCAAGTTGAGAATGTTTTTTCATTGAACACACTAACCCTGCCACAAATGTTATAGCTCTGCGAATTTAATTGCCATTATTAATATACACCAGCTTGGTATCCAGGCAGCAAACTGAACAGCAACTGTTCTGAGATATAATTATATCACTCAAATAGATGGAAGGAGCAGGCTCACGCTTCTCGGCGAAGCAATTCCTTTCTTTACCTTTGCAGGCCTTTCGCTGTAACTCCAAAATAGGCATCTAAGCAGCTTCCAAATACTGTGACCTTAAAAACATCACAAGTGTCGGCTACCTCCAGCGAAAGTCGGTATCTGTAGTTTGCCTCTTTGGTGTCGCCCGAACCACCACACTTCCGGCAATTGTATCTGACAAAAGAAAGACAATGAAGGGATTTAAATTAAATTAAATTCAATTCAATTTATTAATTTGTATGCCGCCCCTCTCCGAAGACTCGGGGCGGCTCACAACAATAATAAAAACAATATTCCATCAAAAACAAATCTAATATTAAAAAGCACATAAAATCCTATCATATTTAAAAAGCAAACAACATATACATACCCAAACATAAATATAAAAAAGCCTGGGGGAAAGGTGTCTCAACTCCCCCATGCCTGGCGGTATAGATGGGTCTTGAGTAATTTACGAAAGACAAGGAGTGTGGGGGCAGTTCTAATCTCCAAGGGGGAGTTGATTCCAGAGGGCCGGGGCTGCCACAGAGAAGGCTCTTCCCCTGAGGCCCGCCAAACGACATTGTTTGGTCGACGGGACCCGGAGAAGGCAACTCGGTTGCTGGCATTCGTGCGGTAGCAGGTGGTTCTAGTCCAATGCCATGTAGGGCTTTAAAGGTCATAACCAACACTTTGAATTGTGACCGGAAACTGCAGCCAATGCAGGCCACGGAGTGTTGCAGAAACGTGGGCGAATCTAGGAAGCCCACGTTTCTGCAACATGTTGTAGGATCACATGAAAAGTCTCACTGTTGCAGTAGGCCTAAGGCAGGGCTGTCAAATTCGATTTTCATTGAGGGGCGCAGAGGGCCGGGTTGGGCGTGGCCAGCTCGAGATCACTGGTGTCGGGGGGGGGGGGGACCTGGGGTGGCCAAGTGTTAATGCAGGACTTCCCTCAAACCCCCCCCCCACTCTCTTTCTTTCCTTCCCTTTTCCCTTCCCCTCTTCTTCCTTGCTCTCTTCCGCTAATGGGTCACAGCCAGTACGGCTGGGATCGGGGCACCGGTAGCGGAAAGGGAGATGCGCATGCATTTCCGTGCCACCGATGCATGGACCCACGCGAGATTTGGCTTCTGCGAATGCATAGCAAGCAAAATCTCACGCAAGGACGCTCTCGTGCATGAGATTTTGCCTATTTTCGGTGATTTCTTTGCTTCCATCAGCAAATGAATAGGCATAGCAACCAAATCATCCAATGGAAGCTAAACAGATCTGAGTCTGTGCAGAGAATCTAAACTGCGAAGCTTAAGGCTAGTTGTGGCTGCACTCTCCACTCTGCGCTCTCTGCTGAAATGAAACTAACTGTTCTCTGTCTGTAACTGCTTGAAGAAGAACTCTGCTGATATTGTAAATTCACCTGTTATGTTTACAAAGAAGTTAGTGCTGAATAAATCATCTGTGTGTGCTCCTGGTTTTGATTTTGCAACAAATTTTAACAGGGAGCCCGTTTTTTCCAGTCAGACTGCTCAGGCCATCATCACAGCAGCCCCCTGACCAGAGTGAAGTTGAGCTGGCCACGCGCCCTTCCCAAGTCAAACACAATCTTGATAATGCCCTTGATGAAATCAATTTTAACACCCCTGGTATAAGTTGAGGACTAACCATAATTCTTGAGAGGGAGCATACCGTTTGAATTGCAGTGATACTTTGGAAAAGCAACTGTGACATGATGGATACACAAAGCTTTTGTTCTGGATGGAAATCACAGAGGCTACCAGGAAGTGTCCACCATTCATGTGCTTTCACAATTATCTATGAGAGCAGGGCAAAAAAAATACAGTTTTAGATAACCCCGTGTATGCAGTTATACAATGGAAATAGTTCTTACCCTAGAAACACCTTACACCAAATGTTTATTTGTTGGCTAACTCACTGGGTGTTCTGACCTAGGCTTCCCCAGCAGCAGAAAGCCAAGTCCTTGTCCCAATAAACCCCTTTTATTTGATTTACATTGAATTCCTCTCCAGCAGAGTCTTTCCTCTCCCATCTTTCAAGATAGTTCATAATTACTGAGCTTTATCAGGCTTGGAGTGGCCAGGCCGATATCTTTGAGACCTCACGATTCTTGGCAAGAATGCAGGAACGAATTGTCTTCTGCAAACAGCCCCCCTTTAGCTCCTCTTTTATTCACTATGGAAGGGGCCATTCATTGTCCACCTGTGGCCTTACTTCCAAGTCGACCCTTGGTCCTTAGCTGTTCTCTTCAACTGGCAACTCTGTACATGAGCACATTGGGAACAGGCTCCAGCTGTTCTTCAGTCCCACTTATCTCCAACTTCTAAGGTAGCTGATAACTGTCAGATGGCCCTGGCCCCATTTCTGCCTATGACGCGGAGTCAACAACACCATCTAACCATCTTATCCTCTGCCTTCCTCTTTTTCTTTTAACGAAAGAACCTGGTTTAGCATTTAAAAGTAATTAATCATGGAATTATTCAGGTTCCTACTCAAAACTGGAACCTGCAATACTACTAATACTTACAACACTACTAATAGTACTAGTAATTCTAATACTACTAATAATATAATACTAATATTAGTAATACTATTAATAATACCAATATAATAACAATACTAATGCTAGTAATACTACTACTACTACTAATAGAACAATACTAATACTAGTAATACCAATACTAACAAACTAATAATGATAATAGTAATACTATTAATAATACTAATATAATAATAACAATACTAGTAATACTAATACTAATAATGCTAATAATATAATACTAATATTAGTAATACTAATACAATAACAATACTAATACTAATATTAGTACTACTATTAATAATACTAATAACAATACTACTACTACTACTACTACTACTACTACTACTAATAATAATAATCATAATAATACTTATGAGGTAATTGAGGCGACTATTCACCCACCGCTGCCTTTGAATAATAGAAACACACCTTCCAACAGGGACACCGCTTCTTCCGGAAACTATCTCGAGGTTCAGAACGGAAGTGACGGCATCGGGTTATTTTCTTCCTACGCGCCAATCAGCGAGGAGCGAGGAGGACAGCTGTTCAAACGCCCGCCCACTACTTTTTTCCCGCCTCAACTCAATTTCTCCCCTAGCCCCGCCCATTCTCCCGTTTCTAAGCCAATCGGAGGGCTTCGCCGCTTCTCCCTTTGCCGTAGCAACCACGACGGGGGCTGGGGGAGGATAAAAAGGGCACAGCCTTCGCTTTCGCCTCAGGCAGCAACCAATCGCAGGAAGCCTCCGAAGGCTCACTCGAATAGTCGAGTGGAAGGCGTGGCTTCTTTTAGAGAGGAGCCGCTCATTTGTCCGTCCCGGGCTCTGGGCGGAGTAAGACGACTTTCGGTCCCGCCTCCTTCCCGCAACCCGGGTATAAATAGGACAGAAACCGCGGCAGTCTTGATTTCAGACGGTCACTTCGTGGTCATGCGGGTGTCTGCGGGGCTGTGGGGCGGGTGGCTCTTCTGCCTTGCCTGGGTCGGTGATTTCGGGCGCGGCCGGAGCATCTTCGCCCATCCTCGCCTCCACACGGTTTCCCGTCCCGATGCCTCCCGGCTCTTGGGGCTTCGCGCTTACCGCACTTGCTATTTCGCCCAGAAGGTAAGGCAGAAAGAGCTGGGCGGCTTCCTCTCGAGCCCCTTTCGTCGCAAAACATTCTTCCCCCCTTTTAAATCATGGCTTTATCCAGTGGCGGGGAGTTCCGAAGGGGGAAAAGACTTGCAGCCACAAAGTTGCAGCATAAGAGAAGCCAGCAAAAAGCAATCAACCCAATGGGACATAATTTGCCTTTTATTTTATTTTTTATTTATTTATTTTGTCCAATACACAATGAGGGTTTTAGTGGATGTATATCTATTTACACATAGTAAAATACATGATGAAGGTTATAGAGGAGATACTCATAGTAAAATATATCTAATAGAAAAGAAGATATAGTAATAGAACATATCAATGAAAGAATAGAAGAAGAGATATAGGAATAGAAGAAAGGTATAGGAGATATAGGAGAGCAAAAGGACAGGGGACGGAAGGCACTCTAGTGCACTTGTACTCGCCCCTTCCTGACCTCTTAGGAATCTGGAGAGGTCAACTGTGGATAATCCAAGGGTAAAGTGTTGGGGGTTTGGGGATGACACTATGGAGTCCGGTAATGAGTTCCACGCTTCGACAACTTGGTTACTGAAGTCATATTTTTTACAGTCAAGTTTAGAGCGGTTAATATTAAGTTTAAATCTGTTGAGTGCTCTTGTGTTGTTGTGGTTGAAGCTGAAGTAGTCACCGACAGGCAGGACGTTGCAGCATATGATCTTGTGGGCAATACTTAGATCTTGTTTAAGGCGTCTTAGTTCTAAACTTTCTAGGCACAGGATTGAAAGTCTAGCCTAGTAGGGAATTCTATTTCTAGTGGAGGAGTGAAGGGCTCTTCTGGTGAAGTATCTTTGGATATTTTCAAGGGTGTTAATGTCTGAGATGCAATATGGGTTCCAAACAGAACTCATCTACAAAAAGATATGGATAAAATTGAACGGGTCCAAAAACGGGCTATAAAAATGGTGGAAGGTCTTAAGTATAAAACTTATCAGGAAAGACTTCCTGAACTCAATCTGCATAGTTTGGAGGACAGAAGGGAAAAGGGGGGACAGGATCGAAACATTTAAATATGTTAAAGAGTTAAATAAGGTTCAGAGGGAAAGTGTTTTTAGAGCAGTGTTTTTCAACCAGTGTGCCGCGAGACATAGTCAGGTGTGCCGCGAAGAAGGAAGCTCAGGTTCCGGTCTCGCAACTTTTTGTTGAGAGAGTGAGAGTGAGAAAGAGAGAGAGAAAGAAAGAGAGAAAGAGAGAGAAAGAAAGCAAGAGAGTGAGAGAGAGAAAGAAAAGAGAGAAAGAGAGAGAAAGCAAGAGTGAGAGAGAAAGAAGGCAAGAGAGAGACAAAGAAAGAGAAAGAAAGCAAGAGAGAGAGAGAAAAGGAGTGGAAGGGAGAGAGAGAGAGAAATTAGCAAAAAGGGGAGGAAAAAAGAGAAATGAGAAAATGATTGAGACAGAGAATGAGAGTAAAGAGAGAGAAACAAAAGAGAGACTCTTGATTTAAAGCATATGATAAAAAGCACCCAAAGAATAAGAGAGAAAAAACCCCAGCCCTCACCTGTTTTTGGAAATGGTTCAAGAGTGTGTATACACACACACACACAAGGGTGGGGAGGAGACAGGGATGGAAAGAGAGAGGAGAGTGTCTTAGGGTGTCATTTTGTGTCATTTTGGTTGGTGGTGTGCCCCAGGATTTTGTAAAAGTAAAAAATGTGCCGCGGCTCAAAAAAGGTTGAAAATCACTGTTTTAGAGAATGAGAAAGAAGAGAGAGAATGAGAGACATAGAAGATTGACGGCAGAAAATGACCTCCTGGTCCATCTAGTCTGCCCTTATACTATTTCCTGTATTTTATCTTAGGATAGATATATGTTTATCATGGCATCGGACCGGAATATCTCCGGAACTGCCTTCTACCACACGAATCCCAGCGACCGATTAGGTCCCATAGAGTTGGCCTTCTCCGGGTCCCGTCGACCAAACAATGTTGGTTGGCAGGACCCAGGGGAAGAGCCTTCTTTGTGGCGACCCCAACCCTCTGGAACCAGCTCCCCCCAGAGATTAGAATTGCCCCCACCCTCCTTGCCTTTCGTAAGCTACTTAAAACCCACCTCTGCCGCCAGGCATGGGGGAACTGAGATATTCCTTCCCCCTCTCAGGCCCATACAATTTTTGCATGGTATGTTTGTATGTATGTTTGGTTTTAATAAGGGCTTTTAGTCATTTTTAATATTAGATATGTTTCATGTTGTTTTATTGTTGTTGTTAGCTGCCTCGAGTCTGCGGAGAGGGGCTGCATACAAATCTAATGAATGAATGAATAAATAAATAAATAAATGTTGAAATTCAGTTACTGTGGTTTTACCAACCACATCTGCTGGAAGTTGTTCCAAGCATCTACTACTCTTTCAGTCAAATAAAGTGTTAAAATTCATATCTCTAGTTTAATTAAAAGAAGGACCAGGGGAGACATGATAGCAATCTTCCAATGTCTCTGGGGTTGCCACAAAGAAGAAGGAGTCAAGCTATTCTCCAAAGCTTCTGAAGGCACAACAAGAAGCAATTGGTGGAAACTAAACAAGGAGAGAAGTAACTTAGAACTAAGGAGAAATCTCCTGACAGTTAGAACAATTAACTAGTGGAACAGCTTGCCTCCAGAAGTTGTAAATGCTCCAACCCTGGGAGTTTTTAAGAAGATGCTAGATAGCAATTTGTCTGAAATGGTGCATGGTTTCTTTCCTAAACGGGGTTGGACTAGAAGACCTCCAAGGTCCCTTCCAACTCTGTTATTATGATTAATCAAAGGGAGAAGAAACTTAGGAGGAATTTCCTGACAGTTAGAACATTTGTTCAGTGGAACAGCAAGTTGTGAATGCTCCAACCCTGGAAGTTTTAAAGAAGATTTGTTGATTGATTGATTGATTTTGTCCATTACACAATGAGGGTTATATTGGGTATACATATAGTAAATATAAAATGAAGGTTATAGAGGATATACTCATAGAAAAGTATATATAAAAAAGAATAGAAGAAATAGGAATAAATTGTATGTATGTATGATATGTTTGTGTGTATACTTTTTTATATACTGGGGTTTCTAGGCTTTTTAATGTAAAATTGTTATTTTAGAATAGAATAGAATAGAATTTTTTTTTTTTATTGGCCAAGTGTGATTGGACACACAAGGAATTTGTCTTGGTGCACATGCTCTCAGCGTACATAAAATAAAATATACATTTGTCAAGAATCATGTGATACAACACTTAATGATTGTCATAGGGGTCAAATAAGCAATGAAGAAGCAATATTAATAAAAATCTTCGGATATAAGCAACAAGTTACAGTCATACAGTCAACATGGGAGGAAAAGGGTGATAGGAATGATGAGAAAAACTAGTAGAATAGAAGTGCAGATTTAGTAGAAAGTCTGACAGTGTTGAGGGAATTATTTGTTTAGTAGAGTGATGGCGTTCGGGAAAAAACTGTTCTTGTGTCTAGTTGTCTTGGTGTGCAGTACTCTGTAGCGACGTTTTGAGGGTAGGAGTTGAAACAATTTGTGTCCAGGATGCGAGGGGTCAGTAAATATTTTACCCGCCCTTTTTTTGACTCGTGCAGTATACAGGTCCTCAATGGAAGGCAGATTGGCAGCAATTGTTTTTTCTGCAATTCTGATTATCCTCTGAAGTCTGTGTCGGTCCTGTTGGGTTGCAGCACCAAACCAGACAGTTATAGAGGTGCAGATGACAGACTCAATGATTCCTCTGTAAACTTTAAACTTTAATATTAGATTTATATTAGTATATTGTTTAATATTATATTAGTATATTGTTTTTATCATTGCTGTTAGCCGCCACAAGACTGCGGAGAGGGGCGGCATACAAATCTAATAAATAATAATAATAATAATAATAATAATAATAATAATAATATGCCGCCCCACTCCGAAGACTCAGGGTGGCTCACAACAATAATAGAAACAGTATAACAATGGGACAAATCTAATAATAAAAATATATAAAACCCCCAATAATTAAAAACCATACAGCACATACATACCAAACATGAAATATAAAAAGCCTGGGGGAGATGTCTTAGTTCCCCCATGCCTTGCGATATAGGTGGGTCTTGAGTAACTTGCGAAAGACAAGGAGGGTGGGGGCCGTTCTAATCTCCGGGGGGAGTTGATTCCGGAGGATGGGGGCCACCACAGAGAAGGCTCTTCCCCTGGGGCCCGCCAAATGACATTGTTTGGTCGCCGGGACCCGGAAAAGGCCAACTCTGTGGGACCTTATTGGCCGCTGGGATTCGTGCGGTAGAAGGCGGCTCCGGAGGTATTCAATGAACGAATAGAAGAGATATAGGAATAGAAGAAAGGTATAGGAGATATAGCTATTTGTCTGAAGTCGTGTAGGGTTTCCCTGTCTAAGCAGGGGGTTGGACTAGAAGACCTCCAAGGTCTCTTCCAACTCTGTTGTTGTTGTTGTTGCTGCTGCTGCTATTATTATTATTATTATTATTGTTATTGTTATTACCAAAAACCCCCACAAGGACCACTCTTTTGAAGACCCTCATACAAACCTCAATTGGAACCTTTCTTCTCTTTATTTTTCCTTCCTAGAGATTGATTGAATTGAAGAAAAGTCCATCTTCTTCTTTCCAAAACTAAAAGGAAATGTTTTTTTCCATCGTTTTTAAAGCTCAGCATCTATGGGGAGGGGTGGGTGGGCTTGTCTTAAACTGGAAGGATGGATATATATAGCCTGATCTTCTTAGATATTTTTAGCATTAGCGGTAATATTATTTTTTTTCCCAATCTGCCCAGCAAACCCTAACTTGTCTGTATAAATCATGAAAGTATTAAAAACTTTCAAAGCGGGGAAAAGAATACAAAGTAAAACAGAATATCAAAGAGAAAGCAAAGAAGCTGCAAGATTCGGTTGAAAAGATGCCAAATGTTCAGTTAGAAGTGGCGACAGCATATGCCACTGATTGGAAAGTTAAATGGCAGTTTGTGATTTCCTAATAGAGATCTGTGAAGCAAGCAGATGAAGTTGCAAATATTTCGAACCTTCACCATCCTGCAACAGATGAATTTTCATCCCAGGCTAATGTAAGAATTGGCTCACAACGAAGTGTGTGCAAACTTTCAAAGTGTGCCAATCTTCCCACAGATTCCTTTTTTAAAAAATATTTTTTTAGTGTAATGTAAAACAGCTCTCCCCAACCTTTGTGGCTTGGTGGCTAGCTTGGGGGCAGGGGAATCGGGCGAGTAGCAGGTGTACATGGGCATGTGCAAACAGCTTGACTTGTGCAAATAGAGTTGTGCAGATGTGTGCATGCATGCACACTGATTCACCATTCATGTGCCCCAGTTCCAAATAAACCATATTGGATCGCAGCCCATGATGGGGTTTGGGGAACCATTACTTTAAAAAAAAGACCTGTATTTTTTCATATAAGACTCAACTTTTTCCTCCCTAAAAGAGGCTGATAATTTCTGTGCATCTTATACTCTGAATGTAGCTTTCCCCCCCAGTCCTAACTAGCTGCTAAGGATCTTCCCAGCTCTTACCTTGCAGGTTCTTTCATTGTTTCTCTCTGCAAAGAATGTTTTCCAAGCCCTAAGTCTTTGCATGGTTTTTTCCATTGCTCTAACTTGCTCCAATAAGTTTCTTTCCAGCCCTAAACAGGTGCTAACGATGTTATCAGCTCTTACCCTTTTGCAAGCTCTTTCCTTGTTACTCTCTGCAAAGAATGTTTTCCAAGCCCTAAGTCTTTGCAGGGTTTTTTCCATTGCTCTACTTGCTCTGAATGTTTATTTCCAGATGTTAATAATGTTCCCAGCTCTTTCTGGCTTGCAAACTCTTTCATTGTTACTCTCTCCAAATAAAGTTTTTTTAAAGCCCTAATCATGGGGTAAAATAATGTGCTGAAGCTCACCAGACTAAGGACACACTAGCCAGATGAATACCTGGTAAGCAGATTCTTTTCCCTATTTTCCTCCCCAAAAACTAAGGCAGGTCTAGAAACATAGAAGACTGACTGCAGAAAAAGACCTCATGGTCCATCTAGTCTGCCCTTATACTATTTCCTGTATTTTATCTTACAATGGATATATGTTTATCCCAGGCATGTTTAAATTCAGTTACTGTGGATTTACCAACCACGTCTGCTGGAAGTTTGTTCCAAGGATCTACTACCGGTACTCTTTCAGTAAAATAATATTTTCTCATGTTGCCTTTTATCTTTCCCCCAACTAACTTCAGATTGTGTCCCTTTGTTCTTGTGTTCACTTTCCTATTAAAAACACTTCCCTTGTGAACCTTATTTAACCTTATATACTACGGTGCGTCCTATACTCCAGAAAATACGGTACTTTTAGCCACTTTGCAGTTGAAGTGTGAAATCAAATTAACTGGGGACTAACATGACATTTTTTTAAAAAAAATAGAACTTTTAGATTACTAAGCAGGTTTTTAAATCATTTAATATTAAACCCTGAATCTGAATTTGGTTTTGTATTTTGTACTTTTATATGTTGTAAACTGCCCCGAGTCCTCAGATAGGGGTGGCATATAAGTCCAATAAAGAAAGAAATAAATTTGATGTGTCCTGCCTTCAGCAGAAATGAAATACAGTGTTCCCTCGATTTTCGTGGGGGATGCGTTCCGAGACCGCCCGCGAAAGTTGAATTTCCGCGAAGTAGAGATGCGGAAGTAAATACACTATTTTTGGCTATGATCAGTATCACAAGCCTTCCTGTAACACTTTAAACCCCTAAACTGCCATTTCTCATTCCCTTAGCAACCATTTAGATTATTACTCACCAAGTTTCTTTATTAAAGTTTATTTTAAAAAATATTTATTAAAGGTGGACGAAAGTTTGGTGATGATATATGACGTCATCGGGTAGGAAAAACCGTGGTATAGGGGGGGGGGGAACGCAAAGTATTTTTTAATTAATATTTTTGAAAAAACGTGGTATAGACTTTTGGCGAAGTTCGAACCCGCGAAAATCGAGGGAACACTGTATATATATATACACACTGCTCAAAAAAATAAAGGGAACACTCAAAGAACACTTCCTAGATCTGAATGAATGAAATATTCCTGTTGAATACTGTACTTTGTTCTGTACAAAGTTGAATGTGCTGACAACAAAATGAAATTGATTGACAAAGTGGACAGTTTGATTTCACAGACGTTTGATTTACTTGGAGTTATATTGTGTTGTTTAAGTGTTCCCTTTATTTTTTTGAGCAGTATATATATCCTTGATTTATTTTTGTGTGTCTTAGCAGGCGGTTGGTATGGCATAATTTATTTCAGCTACCATAAATCTGTAATTAATATGGAAGTGGCCTGCAAAATCGTCCTCCTCGATCCACAGCTCACATTAGAAAACCATCTCTCAGCTGTGGCGAGGGGGGCGTTTGCCCAGGTTCGCCTGGTGCACCAGTTGCGGCCCTATCTGGACCGGGACTCATGGCTCACAGTCACTCATGCCCTCATCACCTCGAGGCTCGACTACTGTAATGCTCTCTACATGGGGCTACCTTTGAAAAGTGTTCGGAAACTTCAGATCGTGCAGAATGCAGCTGCGAGAGCAATCATGGGCTTTCCCAAATATGCCCATGTTTCACCATCACTCCGCAGTCTGCATTGGCTGCCGATCAATTTCCGGTCACAATTCAAAGTGTTGGTTATGACCTTTAAAGCCCTTCATGGCATCGGACCAGAATATCTCCGAGACCGCCTCCTGCCGCACGAATCCCAGCGACCGATTAGGTCCCACAGAGTGGGCCTTCTCCGGGTCCCGTCAACTAAACAATGCCGGTTGGCGGGTCCCAGGGGAAGAGTCTTCTCGGTGGCGGCGCCGGCTCTCTGGAACCAACTCCCCCCGGAGATTAGAACTGCCCCTACTCTTCCTGCCTTCCGAAAACTCCTTAAGACTCACCTTTGCCGTCAGGCATGGGGAAACTAAACATCTCCCCTGGGCATGTTAATTTATACATGGTATGCTTGTGTGTGTGTTTGCTACTACATGGGGTTTTTCTTAAATCGTTAAATATTTAAGAATAAATATTTAATTGGATTGTTGTGACTGTTTTTACTTGTTGTGAGCCGCCCCGAGTCTTCGGAGAGGGGCGGCATACAAGTCCAACTAATAAATAAATAAATAAAAATAAATAAAATCAGTTGCATTTTAAGCTGCCCCAGCTGTGCAAGCAATTTTTTTTAAGGACCTAATCTAGCTATGATTTTTTTATCTGATATCTTATGACCATCTTGTTCTAACCAGGAACAAAAGAGGCCTCTGTCCTTAGGGTGTGGTGTGCCTTGCCTTCTCTTCGCCAACCTCATATCTCTGTAAACTTGTAAAATTACGCCCTTCGAAAATCTTGTATTTTTATAGTCTTGTGAACCCTCGTGAGATTTCAGAAATTTGGGGAAATGAAGAGGGGGGTGAGGACTTAATAAAGAATCTGTGTAAATTTCCCAGCTTTTTAAATTTAAGAGATGTGGGAATTTGCACTCCTGCTTGTTCCCGGCAGTATCTGTCAGAGTTAACATATGGCTTTAATAATAACAACTTGTTTTATGAATGTGTTAATTCTAATAATGCTAATAATGAATTCCATAGCATAATTTATTTGTTTGTTTGTTTAATTTTTTTATTTATTTATTTAATTTGTTTGTTTGTTTGTTTGTGTGTTTATTGGATTTGTATGCCGCCCCTCTCCGCAGACTCGGGACGGCTAACAACAATGATAAAAAACAACATGTAACAATCCAATTTAATAAAACAACTAAAAACCCTTATTATAGAAACCAAACATACACACAAACATACCATACATAACTTGTAATGGCCTAGGGGAAGGAATATCGTAACTCCCCCATGCCTGGCGGTATAAATGAGTCTTGAGTAATTTGCGAAAGACAGGGAGGGTGGGGGCCATTCTAATCTCTGGGGGGAGTTGATTCCAGAGGGCCGGGGCCGCCACAGAGAAGGCTCTTCCCCTGGGGCCCACCAAACAACATTGTTTCGTCGACGGGACCGGAGAAGGCCAACTGGGACCTTATCGGCTGCATTGGCTAAAGGCTTGGGTGTTTTATTTGTCATTATGTGGAAAAGAGTAGATATAAACTGCAATAAAGCCATCCTTGTCCTCTCATATACTGTAGCTGATAATATATCAGTAAAAGTCTTTTTTCTTTTCCCTTTGCTACTTTGCTATAATCAGTGGGGTCTTTGGTGCTCTCTAAGCTGGGTAGTTTTCTTGCAAATGTTTCATTACCAAACTAGGTAACTACAGTGGTTTCTCTACCTACAAATGTCTCTACTTATGAACTTTTCTAGATAAGAACCGGGTGTTCAGGATTTTTTTGCCTCTTCTTAAGAACCATTTTCCAAACTTACAAACCCGAGCTTCTGAAACTGTAAGCTTTAGAAAAGACAGAGAGAGGCCTCTGTGGGGACTCTCTAGGAATCTTCTGAGAGGAAACAGGGCCGAAATAGGTGGGGAGAAGCCTCTGTGGGGCCTCTCTAGGAATCTCCTGGGAGGAAACAGGTCTGGAAAAGGCATGGAGAAGCCTCCGTGGGGTCTCTCTAGGAATCTCCTGGGGGGAAAACAGGTCCGGAAAAGGCGGGGAGAAGCGTCTCTTGAGCCTCTCTAGGAATCTCCTGGGAGAAAACAGGGCCAGAGAAGGCGGGGAGAAGTGTCTGTGGGGCCTCTCTAGGAATCTCCTGGGAGGAAACAGGTCCGGAAAAGGCGTGGAGAAGCCTCCGTGGGGCCTCTCTAGGAATCTCTTAGGAGGAAACAGGGCCGGAAAAGGCGTGGAGAAATCTCCGTGGGGCCTCTCTAGGAATCTCCTGGGAGGAAACAGGGCCGAAATAGGTGGGGAGAAGCCTCCGTGGGGCCTCTCTAGGAATCTCCTGGGAGGAAACAGGTCTGGAAAAGGCATGGAGAAGCCTCCGTGGGGTCTCTCTAGGAATCTCCTGGGGGGAAAACAGGTCCGGAAAAGGCGGGGAGAAGCGTCTCTTGAGCCTCTCTAGGAATCTCCTGGGAGAAAACAGGGCCAGAGAAGGCGGGGAGAAGTGTCTGTGGGGCCTCTCTAGGAATCTCCTGGGAGGAAACAGGTCCGGAAAAGGCGTGGAGAAGCCTCCGTAGGGCCTCTCTAGGAATCGCCTAGGAGGAAACAGGGCCGGAAAAGGCGTGGAGAAATCTCCGTGGGGCCTCTCTAGGAATCTCCTAGGAGGAAACAGGGCCGGAAAAGGCGTGGAGAAATCTCCGTGGGGCCTCTCTAGGAATCTCCTAGGAGGAAACAGGGCCGGAAAAGGCGTGGAGAAGCCTCCGTGGGGCCTCTCTAGGAATCTCCTGGGAGGAAACTGGGCCTCCACCCTCCCTGTGGTTTCCCCAATCGCACACATTATTTGCTTTCACATTGATTCCTATGGGAAAAATTGCTTTTTCTTACAAACTTTTCTACTTAAGAACCTGGTATTAAGTTTGTAAGTAGAGGTACCACTGTACTTCACTGTCCACTGATGACATTACCTAGTTTGGTAATGAAACATCTGCATGAAAACCACCAAGGAGCCTACAGTTCAACGCTGAGCTAAAAATCTTGTTTAATTATTGGTATCAGTATAATCTCTCTTTTATAACCACTCTTGATCTTCTGTATGTACGAGGGTTATACGGAAAGTAAGGTTACAAGGCACATAGCTCTTGTGGGTAATGTTCGCGGGGGAAGTTGGTATTACTAGTGGTCAGTACATCATCGACTGGCGTTGTGGTGAAGGTTAGAGATGAGCGTCCTCACTCCATTTCCCTCCAAGGGCGATGCACGGAGTCTTGGTGGATAATCAACTAAACATGAGCCAACAATGTGCAGCAGCAGCTAAAAAAGCCAACACAATCCTGAGCTGCACTCCAAGACCAGGGAAGTCTTAATACCACTCTACTACGCCCTGGTCCGACCATACCTGGAGTACTGTATTCAGTTCTGGTCACCACACTTCAAAAGAGACATTGAAACTCTGGAGAAGGTGCAAAAAAGAGTAACCAAGATGATTAAGGGACTGGAAACCAAGACTTACGAAGAGAGACTGAGGGAACTGGGCATAGATAGCCTAGAGAAAAGGAGGGCCAGAGCAGACATGATAGCAGTCTACAAGTATACGAGGGGTTGCCACAGAGAGGAGGGGATCACTTTATTCTCCAGGGCACCAGAGGGCCGGACGAGGAACAACGGCTGGAAGCTGACCAAGGAGAGATTCAACATGGAGATAAGGAGGAACTTCCTGACGGTCAGAGCGATCAACCAATGGAACAACCTACCAGCGGACGTTGTGAACTCCAACACTCTGGACATTTTTAAGAGAAGATTGAACTGCATTCGCTGGCTGGGGAATTCTGGGAGTTGAAGTCCAAATAGCTTCAAGCTGCCAAGGTTGGGAAACACTGCCATAGACAACCAACACCTTGGATTGGGCCCAGAAATAAACAGGCAACCATTGCAGCTTGTGTGTTATACATGGCACGCTAGAGGCCTCTAAATCTCTGCCACTGCAACCTGTGCCACCTGTAGCTTCCAGATAGTCTTCAAGGGTTAACCCCATGTAGAGCGCATTGCAGTAATCTAACCCTGAAATTTATCAGGGTGTGAGTGAGGCAGATATTTCCACACCAAGTGACCATAACTGGAAAAAACCACAACCCCACACTGGAGTAAAACAATAGCCTTTGAATAGCTGGGAAAGTACGGAAGTTGTTGTTTGTATATTCCCAGTGAAATTTTATTTCTATGCACTTATCTACAGGTCACACTGCAGATTTGACTTCTTAAGGATGTCCGGATATGAAGAACTTCCTGCCCAATTGACAGTCGTCGCCCCCTCTTCAAGACAGTGGCTAGCATCATAAAAAAGCTCCAGCAATTATCGAGCCATTGTAAATTTCCTTATAATAATATTTACGTACACGTAGTAATAATCTTTCAGCTTGCAATATTTACGTGTGCATAGTCATAGTAATTAATACATACACACAAACACACACACACGGACACACACACATATATGCCAAATACCACTCACTCATCATGAAATCTTCAGAACAGTGAAGCCTACAAACTTGGCACATATGTTCCTATCGGCTTCCAAGTGCTTGCTAAGAAAAGGTTTTTCAAAATGACCATCAGATCAGCAGAATGCAGCCGCGAGAGCCATCGTGGGGCTTCCTAGATTCGCCCACGTTTCTGCAACACTCCGCGGCCTGCACTGGCTGCTGATCGGTTTCCGGTCACAATTCAAAGTGTTGGTAATGACCTTTAAAGCCCTACATGGCATTGGGCCAGAATACATCCGGAACCGCCTTCTACCGCACGAATCCCAGCGGCCGATCAGGTCCCACAGAGTTGGCCTTCTCCGGGTCCCGTCGACCAAACAATGTCGTTCTTCTCTGTAGCGGCCCCGGCCCTCTGGAATCAACTCCCCCCAGAGATTAGAACGGCCCCCACCCTCCTTGACTTTCGCAAATTACTCAAGACCCACCTTTGTCGCCAGGCATAGGGGAGTTAAGATATTCCTTCCCCATGGCCATTACAAATTATGCATGGTATGTTTGTGTGTATGTTTGGTTTTTTATAATAAGGGTTTTTAGTTGTTTTATTAAATTGGATTGTTACATGTTGTTTTACCATTGTTGTTAGCCGCCCCGAGTCTGCGGAGAGGGGTGGCATACAAATCCAATAAATGAATGAATGAATGAATGAATGAATAAATAAATAAATAAATGTAACACACTCTGATGCTAAGGAGTTAGACATTCCACTCCCCTTCCCCACCTGAAAAGAACTCTCTTCCAACTGCCAGTTGCCTTATATTAACAGGCTCTGATGCTAAGAAGTTACACATTCTACATAAATTTTCAAGCTTTGTCAGTGTGTCAAGCCTGGACGTTAATTACTCATTAATTTTCAAGCTTTAACTGTCAAGTTATCAAACCCGATCACATAGTATCATAGCGAAGCAATGGGATTGGCTCTCCCAGTCATGAATATCTTAACACAGTACTCTTCCCCATAGTAAATTTTCTAATCTGGTTTCAATCATCTTTTTTATTCTGTCGGCCCCCCAAAACCTTTTTCGGAGAGGTAGTCCTTGATGTAAGACCACAATTAAGGCCAAAATTCCGGTCGGTAAGCAAGACACTAATAGCAATAGCACCTAGACTTGAGTATCGCTCAAAATGGTTAAGTGAGTTTTTCTCCATTTCAAGATCTTTTTTCCGCCACAGTTGTTAAGCAAATCTAGATTTTCCCCCATTGACTTTGTTTGTAACCTGGGAAGGTTACTGTTCTGTCGGGCTCCCTGGTAGACTCCTCCCAAAAATTCACAGGTACAAATTTCAGACACACCCACGTTTGAAAATTCAAAACAATGTTCTTTATAATGAAAATTCACTTACACCAAGCCCTCTTTTGGTATAGCAAAGAGCACTCGTCTCCAAACAAACTGGTAATTTGTACAAGTCCCTTATCAGTTCTGTGATACTTAGCTTGCAGCTGTGAGGTAATTCACAGTCCTTCTTTCACAAAGTGAAACACACTTTGCTCTGGTTTAGTTTCAAAGCGGGGAAAAATCAGCACACAAAAGGTCGAAGTCAGTAAAGCAGTCACAAAACACAACGATCAGATAATCCTCCACAATGGCCAAACCCACAGACTGCTATTTATAGCAGCCTCACTAATCACCACAGCCCCACCCAACCACAGGTGGCCTCATTTTCTTTGATAATAATCTCTCAGTTGTTGTTGCCTATGCATCGCTCTCCGCATGTGTGGCTGTATCATTAACTCTTGTTCCGAATCCAAGGAGGAGCTAGATAATTGATCTCCTTCTGAGCTGTCTGCCACACTCTCCTCCTCCCTGTCACTTATGTCTTCTTGGTCAGAGGAGCCTCCATCAGCAGATTCCACCGGGGGCAAAACAGGCCTGCAGCATCTGGATGTCTCCCCCACATCCACAGTCCTTGGGGCAGAAGCTGGGCCAGAGCTAACCACAACAGTTACGGATGGTGATCACATGACCTTGGGACAGGGCAGCCATTTTAAATACATGCCGGTTGCTAAGCAACCATATTTTGATCACGTGATCCTTGGGATGCTGCCACGGTTGTTTACTGTGAAAACTGGTCATAAGTCAGTTTTTTTCAGTCACACTGTTACTTTGAACAGCCATTAAACGAATGATTTTAAGCAGAGGACTACTAAAAATGTGACGTTCGTTCTGGCCGGGAAATTCTTGGCATTGAAATCCACCATCTTAAAACAGCTGAGGGTGGATAATACTGTGCTGATCTGTATTCCCAGGAGGAAGGAGAATGACCGGAGTGGAAGTGGGAAAAATTCTGTGTGGGTAGGTTGTTAGTGAAGTGGGTGCAGAAGGAAATGTCTTCAGGAACTGGTTCTACAGCTAAAGGAAGGGTTGGTTTTTGGTTTTGTGCAGAAAATCTTAACAAGCTGCAGATCTCTTCAGATGGTAACCAGGAATTTTTAGAGCGTGTTTAAGTAGTGTGACATCACATCTTGTGAGAGTTAATTCTTCCTTCCCTTCCCTTCCTTTCCCCTTTCTTTGTTTCTTTGTTTCTTTCCTTCTTTCTTTCCTTCTTTCCTTCTCCCTTCTTTTCCTCTCTCGCTCCCTGTCCTTGCTTCCTTCCTTCCTTCCTTATTTTCTCTTTCTCTCTTTCTCCCTGTTCTTCCTTCCTTCTTTTTCTTTCTTTTTTTCTTTTTCCTTTCCTTCTCCCTTCTTTTCTCTTTTTCTCTCGCTCCCTGTCCTTCCCTCCTTTTCTCTTTCTCCCTTTCCCCCTGTTCTTCCTTCCTTCTCTTTCTTTCTTTTTTCTTTCTTTCCTTCTCCCTTCTTTTCTCTTTCTCTCTCGTTCCCTGTTCTTCCTTCTTTCCTTCCTTCCTCTTTCTCCCTGTTCTTTCTCCCTGTTCTTCCTTCCTTCCCTTTCTTTCTTTCTCTTTCTCTCTATTTCTTTCTCCCTTTTCTCTTTCTTCTCCCTCCCTTCCTCCTCCCTTTCTTCCTTCTTTCCTTCCTTCCCTCCCTCCCTCTTCCTTCCTTCCTTTCCAAAAGCCATGGAATGTAGAGGTTCTCCTGATTTTATCAGATTTCTTTTTTGGGGGAACCCACCTACACATTGCCTTTTAGCAAATGCAGCAACATAGATGAGTCCAAAATAAATTGTAATTCAATCTACAGGTGGGTTGCCCCGTAGGTACAATTCTGACAAGCTTGAGAACATTTGTCAGCTTTGTGTTGAAAAGCAACTCACGCCATTTTTGTGTCTGCTGTTCGGAGCTGCATGCAAGTTGGACAGGGTGGCCACATCAGTTGAATAAATAGATTTATTTTTGTAGAATGGCCCAGCTCCAAAGTAGGAACTGACAGATCGGTACCCTTATTTGGTAAACAAGACAAATTATTTATGATTTTGTTTAAAACACACATGATCCCTAAGCTAAATGCAGTATGTGCAGATTGCTAATGAAAACACCATTCAAAAGTTCCAGCAGGAAATCATCTGCTCATGAAAATCCCTTTGTCCTATACTGGGGGAAAAAATCACACTGCCCTGAATGGGGAATCAGGGAACCTTTGATAGTCAAAAAGAAAGTTTGATTTAATGCATTTTTCAGAGTATAAGATGCCCCTTTTTCCTCTCTAAAAGAGGCTGGAAAATTCAGGTGAGTCTTAGACTCTGAATGTAGCTTTATTCGAAGCTTTTCCCCCCATCCCTTACTAGCTGCTAAGATCTACCCAGTTCTCTTTTTTTAAAAAATAAATTTTTATTATAATTTATTTATTTTATTTATTCAATTTATATGCCGCCCTTCTCTTTAGACTCAGGGCAGCTTACAACATGTTAGCAATAGCACTTTTTAATAGAGCCAGCATATTGCCCCCACAATCCGGGCCCTCATTTTACCCACCTCGGAAGGATGGAAGGCTGAGTCAACCTTGAGCCGGTGATGAGATTTGAACTGTATTGACCTTCAGATCTACAGTCAGCTTCAGTGGCCTGCAGTACAGAACTCTACCTGCTGCGCCACCCCGGCTCTCTCCAATACAAGGATTAAAAAGAGCAGGCATATAGTATTGTACATATTGTATCATTTCACAGTATAATTATTATTTGTGTAGTTGTTGTACTTAAATTCTAAAATACCTTATACAGAGCTGCCCCTAGTTTCCCCTCCCTCCCCGTTGAACTGTTAGCCTCACAGTTCTTTTTTTCTTTTGATATCAATATACAGCTTATGGCATCAGCGGTTGTCAAACATTTGTTCTATCATACAATTAATCTAAAGTCAGATAGATTTGATCTTAATTTTGTGTCTCGGATTGATTTTAAGAACATCTAGTTTATTTACTACCATTTTTTTTTCTTGTCTCGACCCAGTCATAATTTTTTTTCCAAATTTCATAATATTTTAATTCTTTATTTTTAAGTTTTTGGGTTAATCTGTCCATTTCTGTACAGTCGTATATTTTTTTTTATCATTTCTCTTTCTGATGGTGTTTCTTCTTTTTGCCAATTTTGTGCTATTGTAATTCTAATTGCAGTGATCATGTGTTGTATTAAATAATAATAGTCTTTTTTAAGTTTTTGATTTATTATGCCTAGAAGAAAGGTCTCTGGTTTTAATACCAGTTTAATTGTGGTAGTTTCGAAGATCCATCTTTGCAGTTTTTTCCATGTCTTTTTTATTTGGGGACATGTCCACCATAAATGAAAGAAGGTCCCATTTTTATTTTTACACCTCCAACAATTTGGTTTCAAGTTTGGATATATTTTGGCTAGTCTAGCTACCCAGTTCTTATCTTGCAGGTTCTTTCATTGTTACTCTTTGGGAAGAATTTTTACAAAGCCCTAAGTCTTTGCAGGTTTTTTTTTCATTGCTATAATTTCTTTCCAGCCCTAACCAGGTGCTAACAAGATTCCCAGCTCTTACCGGCTTGCAGGCTCTTGCATTGTTACTCTCTGAATAAGGTTTTTTTTAAAGCCCTATCCAGGGGATAAAATAATGTGTTGAAGCTGACCAGACTAAGGATGCTAGGCAGATGAATATTTGGTAAGCAGATTCTTTTGGGGTTATCTTTGAAGAGTGTTTGGAAACTTCAGATACCCCAAAATGTAGCCGTGCGAGAGGTATTGGGCCTTCCAAGACATGCTCATATCTCGTCATCACTCCGCGGACTGCATTGGCTGCCGATCTGTTTCCGGACACAATTCAAAGTGTTGGTTATGACCTATAAAGCCCTACACGGCATAGGATAAGAAGGATAAGATCTGCAAACACAACAGAGTTCATTAAATTAGGTCTCCCCATAGATCTGCATGTTCACAAGAATATAAAGCCCTATATGGCATTGGACCAAAATATCTCCGAGACCGCGTTCTGCCGCACGAATCCCAGCGACCGGTGAGGTCCCACAGAGTTGGTCTCCTTAGGGTCCCACCGACCAAACAATGTCGCCTGGCAGGATCTAGGGGAAGAGCCTTCTCTGTGGGGGCCCCAGTCCTCTGGAATCAGCTTCCCCCCGGAGATTCGCACCGCTCCCACCCTCCTCACCTTCCGAAAGAGTTTAAAAACTCATCTTTGTCGCCAGGCCTGGGGTTATTACATTGTTGAATGAATTGTTAATGGAAGTTTTTTTAAAAAAATTAGAATTTTAAGGATTGTTTTTTATGTATATTAATTGGATTGTTTATTACTGTCTCTTTTATATGCTGTGAGCCGCCCGAGTCCTCAGAGAGGGGCGGCATACAAATCCAATTGAACTTGAAACTTTTTCCTATTTTCCTCCCCAAAAACTAAGGTGCGTATTATACTCCGAAAGATACGGTACCTTGATTGTTACTCAGGGTCCATGTTGCACAACTGTTTATGAAACCCTGCCTGCATCTTATCTTCAGCCATTCCTTCGTAATGATCGGGAGTCTTATACAATATGTGGGAACATTACCACACCCGGAAACTAAACGTTGCGCCATGCAGTTTAAGTGGAACTATTCCTGAAACTCTGGTTTGCTAGATGGCTCTTTGCTGAAGGATCACTGCATTTCTTCCTTATCCAAAGAGGTCATCTTAGATCAGTGGCTTTCAAACATTGGCAGGGTTAAAAATGTTGGGGATGTCAACTCCCAGAAGATTTACAAAGGGCATCAGATACAGGTCGGCCTCGAGCGACCACCATTTATTTATTTATTTATTTATTTATTTATTTATTTGTTTATTTATTTTTTATTATTTATTCTTTGTTTATTTATTTATTATTTATTTATTTGTTTATTTATTAGATAGATAGATAGATAGATAGATAGATAGATAGATAGATAGATAGATAGAGTTGGAAGGGACCATCTTGACCAAAAAAATGTGTTTATTTTGGAGTCATACAAAATAAAATCCAGTGTTGGATGAAGTATTATTTATTTATTTATTTATTTATTTATTTATTTATTTATTAGATAGATAGATAGATAGATAGATAGATAGATAGATAGATAGAGTTGGAAGGGACCATCTTGTCCAAAAAATGTGTTTATTTTGGAGTCATACAAAATCAAATCCAGTGTTGGATGAAGTATTATTTATTTATTTATTTATTTATTTATTTATTTATTAGATAGATAGATAGATAGATAGATAGATAGATAGATAGATAGATAGATAGATAGATAGATAGATAGATAGAGTTGGAAGGGACCATCTTGACCAAAAAAATGTGTTTTATTTGGAGTCATGCAAAATCAAATCCAGTGTTGGATGAAGTATAATGCCACATTGGTGCTCCACAGGGCAAAATGGGATGTTTATCTACTTAATAAATTGTGCATCCCATTTATTTTTGTAGGTTTTCTCTCAAGTCTCAACTACCTAAATTATGTTGGTAGTGATAATTTGTGTGGTTAATTATGGAAACAAACCTTCTGCCTGTCAATGGCTACTTCAGCTTCAACCACAACAACACAAGAGCACGCAACAGATTCAGACTTAATATTAACTGCTACAAATGTGACTGTAAAAAATATGACTTCAGCAATCAAGTCGTGGAACTCATTACCTGACTCAGTAGTAACAACCCCTAACCCCCAACATTTTCCCCTTAGACTATCCACGATTGACCTCTCCAGGTTCCTAAGAGGTCAGTAAGGGGCGTCCATAAGTGCACCAGTGTGCCTTCCGCCCCCTGTCCAATTGTCTCTCCTTATCTCATTTATCTTTTTTTCCTTTCATATATCTTCTCCTCTATTTTTATATCTTTTCTTCTATCCTTTTCTTTATATATATTACTACATGTCTATTCTCTTCAATATGTATTGTGTATTGGACAAAATAAATAAATGAGTAAAAATAAATAAAATAATTGCCTTCTGACCTTCCTACTCCTCTTGGTTTCACTTTGCCTTAGCCTACACACACCTACAAACTCTTGTCAATTAACACAAATAAAACAATTAGTGGGCAGTTGGGCAGGGTATTGGGCAGTTTCAGTACCAGAATAACAAAATCAGAAAGCAAAAATATCATAAATAGGTTATGTCACCGCAGAATATTGCAACTGGCCATAAAGATGCACTAATTTCCCAGCATCCAAAATGCAATCATGGTTTTTACTGTCGGAACTCCAGAACTGGGACTAAATAGCATTTTTTTTAATGCAGGGAGGTGTAACTTGGAATGGTCATTAAGTGAGGACTGCCTGTAGTGCAAATTTTTTTGGGGGGAGGTTAATTTTCCATGTGAGCTGTAACGATGATAATTTCATATTTTAATTTTAAAAAGCGCCAGAATTCATCTGTCTCAAAATGTCTGTCAGAACCTAACGCAATGGTATCTGAAATGGTGTAAGTCAGTTATAGCGAACTTAGTTACTTACTCACTCATTCATTTATTAGATTTCTATGCCACCCTTCTACTGAGACTCATTCACGGCTCACAACAGATGTAAAATACAGACATATAAGAAATCTAAACTTAAAATAGACTCTGAAACCCCAATTCTTAAACCCAGTCATCCATATTCCATGACCTATAAAGCCCTTCATGGCATCGGACCAGAATATCTCTGGGATCGCCTTCTGCCACACGAATTCCAGCGACCGATTAGGTCCCACAGAGTTGGCCTTCTCCGGGTCCTGTTGACTAAACAATGTCGTTTGGCAGGCCCCAGGGGAAGAGTCTTCTCTGTGGCAGCCCCGATTCTCTGGAACCAGCTCCCCCCGGAGATTAGAACTGCCCCCCCCTTGCCTTCCGTAAACTCCTTAAAACCCACCTTTGCCGCCAGGCATGGGGGAATTGAGATATCTCCCCCGGGCCTATACAATTTATGTATGGTAAGTTTGTGTGTATGTTTGATTAATAATGGGGTTTTTTTTAAATGGTTTTAAATTATTAGATTTGTTATATTGTTTTATTACTGTTGTTAGCTGCCCCGAGTCTGCAGAGAGGGGCGGGATACAAATTTGATAAATGAATGAATGAATGAATGAATGAATGAATGAATGAAATGAAATGATAAAATAAAATAATAAAATAAAATAAAATAAAATAAAATAAATAAATATTCATCCTATCATACCATATACATTGAGTCATTGCCTGGGCTAGATGTTAAAAATTCAATAGCCCCAGGCCTGTCAGCAGAGGGCAAACCTTAAGACCTTGCGGGAGGCCAGGAGGGTGCAGGCAGTGCAAATCTTTGGAGGGAGTTGATTCCAAAGGGCCGGGGTCACCACAGAGAAGGCTCTTCCCCTAGGCTCTGCCAGACGACATTGGCTGGCTGATGGGACCTGGAGAGGTGGCACGTGGACCCATATCTGCCGGCACATGATTGTTGCCCTAGCCTCCGGAGCCTGGGGAGGGTAAAAAATGGGCCTACTGAGCCCACCAGAAGTTTGGAAAAGGGTCGTTTCTGGCCTCCAAGGGACCTCTGGGGAGCGGGTGAGGCCATTTTCGTCCTCCCCAGGCATTGAATTATAGGTGTGGGCACTTGAGGAAAAAAAGGTTCCAATCACCGGTATAGCTTTTCCTGCTTGAGCAGAGGTCTGGAGTGGACTAGAAGACCTCCAAAGTCCCTTCCAGCTCCTGTTCTATTCCGTTCCATTCCATTCCATTATCATTCCTCCACTCCACTCTATTTCTACTTTATCTTCTACTTCTGCTTCTACTTAACTCTACTCTTCTATTATTATATTATTACTTGTATTATTTCTATATTTCTATTTCTATATTTCTATATTTATATTTCTATATATTTCTGTTTCTATTATTTCTATTTCTATTAGTTTTATTTCTATTATACTGCTCAAACTTAAACAACAGTATATAACTCCAAGTCAATCATACTTCTGTGAAATCAAACTATCCATTTAGGAAGCAACACTGATTGACAATCAATTTCACATGCTGTTGTACACATTCAACTTGGTACAGAACAAAGTATTCAATGAGAATATTTCTTTCAGATCTAGGATGTTATTTGAGTTTTCCCTTTATTTTTTTGAGTAATATATTATTTCTATATTTCTATTTCTATATTTCTATTTCTATATTTCTATTTCTGTTTCTATTATTTCTATTTCTATTACTTCTATTTCTACTCCACTCTAAAATCTGATTCGCTACAGTTCTGCAAAGTTTGACAAAAAAGTTTTGTCAGTTGAAAATGTTTTACGAAAAGTTTTCTCATTCCCTGGAGCTCTTGGGTGATGGTTCTGCATCATATTTTGGGATAAATTCAACATACTTGATAAACATACTCTTTGTAGCAAGGGGTATGGACTAGAAAAGCCAAAAAGTTTCGTAAAGCTTCTTGTAGCCACAGTGTTTGGAAGCTGTTGAATTGTCCTATTGTTCCATTAAGTATGCTTTGTAAATATGGCGCTACTTCAAAAAGGCACCAATGTTTGTTCTTCCTAGAACTCTTCATTTGACCCAGGACGTTTGGATTTGTGCCAGAAAATTTGCAGAGAAAGCTATAAAGTTAGAGTAGCTACTAGCAGAACTGAATAAATGTTGGGGTTTACGGTCAGTTGCACAACCAAGCCAGACGCTCAGCCTGGATTTGGTATTTTGTCCCCCTATCGAGTCCTATCCCTGAGACAGTCCAATGTGGATGTTTGATGGTGTATAACAGACCTGGGCAAAGTGCGGCCCGGGGGCCGGATGCAACTCGCCCGCTGTTTGTGACCGGCCCGTGGAGGTAGGAAGGAAGGAAGGAAGGAAGGACAGGGCGAAAGAGAGAAAGAGAAAAGAAGGAAGGAAGAAAGGAAGAACAGGGAGCGAGAGAGAAAGAGAAAAGAAGGAAGGAAAGGAAAGGAAAGGAGCCGGGGTGGCGCAGCAGGTAGAGTGCTGTACTGCAGGCCACTGAAGCTGACTGTAGATCTGAAGGTCAGCGGTTCAAATCTCATCACCGGCTCAAGGTTGACTCAGCCTTCCGTCCTTCCGAGGTGGGTAAAATGAGGACCCGGATTATGCTGGCTCTGTTAAAAAGTGCTATTGCTAACATGTTGTAAGCCGCCCTGAGTCTAAGGAGAAGGGCGGCATAAAATTGAATGAATGAATGAATGAATGAATGAATGAATGAATGAACAACAAACAAACAAACAAGCAAACAAGGAGAAATGGAGGAAGGAAGGAAAGAGAAATTCTCTTTCCATGCCCTTTTGCAAAAGTCCAATAAATGCTCATTTTTTAATTGTTCATTGGTTTCCTTTGCCTTTCCAAGAAATTTAAAGCAATCCCCCCACCCCACCTCTCAGGGGAGAAAAAGGGAGGAGGAAGAAAAGGAATCCAAAGCTACTTTCAGGCAAAGCCTCCACTATGTTTTCTCAACTGACAATGTAGGTCAGTTGAAGAGAGGCACCTGGAAGGAATATTTTGAAAGAGAAGTAAAGAACTGCCCAAAAGCAGAAATAAAAGGCAGAGAAAATCAGAGAGACAGAAGGAAGGAAGGAAGGAAGGAAGGAAGGAAGGAAGGAAGGAAGGAAGGAAGGAAGGAAGGAAGGAAGGGGTGGGCAATTAATTTATAATTATAATATAATTATAATATATAATATATATATAATATAATATAATAAATATAATACTCAGGGGAAGAGCCTTCTCTGAGGCGGCCCCGACCCTCTGGAACCAGCTCCCCCCGGAGATTAGAATTGCCCCCACCCTCCTTGCCTTTCGTAAACTCCTTAAAACCTACCTCTGCCGTCAGGCATGGGGGAATTGAGACATCCCCCCCAGGCCTATACAGCTTATGCATGGCATGTTTGTGTGTATGTTTTGCTTTTAATAAGGGGTTTTAGTTACTTTTAATATTAGATTTGTTGTATATTGTTTCATTATTGTGAGGCGCCCCGAGTCTACGGAGAGGGGCGGCATACAAATCTAAATAATAATAATAATAATAATAATAATAATAATAATAATAATTTATTAGATTTGTATGCCGCCCTTCTCCGAAGACTCGGGGCAGCTCACAACAATAATAAAAACAATGTTACAGTGGAACAAATCTAATATTAAAAGAGAAAAAGACATATATACCCTATCATTTAAAATCAAAGAACACATACATACCAAACATAAAATATAAAAGCCTGGGGAAGGTGTCTCAGTTCCCCCATGCCTAGCGATATAGGTGGGTCTTGAGTAATTTAAGGGTGGGGGCAATTCTAATATCCGGGGGGAGTTGATTCCAGGGGGCCGGGGCCGCCACAGAGAAGGCTCTTCCCCTGGGGCCCGCCAAATGACATTGTTTAGTCGACGGGACCCCGAGAAGCCCAACTCTGTGGGACCTTATCGGTCATTGGGATTCGTGCGGTGTTGTTGTTGTTGTTGTTATTATTATTATTATTATTATTATTATTATTATTATTATTTCCGCTAACGGATCGCCGATCCCACCCGTACCGGTGCAACCCATTATGGATTGAACCCTTTTGTGCCCTGTCAACTGAGCTGCGTGGACGCAATCTCCCGATAACATCTGTCGGCAGCGAAGTCTGCCTTTGCACTTAAAACCCGAGAGTGACTCACAAAAAAAGAGGAAGCTGGCATCCGGATGTCATTAAGAGACATCCATCCCTTAGTTTATCAGCACATCAGGATGAAAAGAGCTGGAAGTTTAAAAATAGTTGGGCGCTGCGGCACCAAATGTCTAGCAAGAGAACGTTCTGTGTCCCCCGTCCCCCCGTTGCCTTCAAGGTTGTTCGAAGGACTTGTCAGGGAGAATAATTTGGGGTTCCAACTCGAGCAGGTATAAATAAAAATGAGATCTAGACAGCTGTGAGAAAAACTGAGAAATATTTATTTACTTACTTACTTACTTACTTACTTACTTACTTACTTACTTACTTACTTACTTACTTACCGGTACTTACTTACTTACTTACTTACTTACTTACTTACTTACTTACTTACTTACTTACTTACCGGTACTTACTTACTTACTTACTTACTTACTTACTTACTTACTTACTTACTTATTGGATTTGTATGCCGCCCCTCTCCGTAGACTCGGGGCGGCTAACAACAATGATAAAAACAGCATGTAACAATCCAATTCAATAGTAAAATAACTAAAAAAACCCTTATTATAAAAACCAAAAATACATACAGACATACCATGCGTAAATTGTAAAGGCCTAGGGGGAAAGGATATCTCAGTTCCCCCATGCCTGACGGCAGAGGTGGGTTTTAAAAAGCTTACGAAAGGCACTAACTGGTCACTGGGATTCGTGCAGCAGAAGGCGGTCCCTGAGATAATCTGGTCCAGTGCCATGAATTTGTAATGTATTTATTCTTAAGAGCAAAAAACCAACAACTCCAAATCCCCAAAACCCAGCAGTTTACCTTTAGGGACTGGGGGCTGAGAAATGGGATACAGCAGCAGATTTTTTTTATAGCAGGGAGGGCTTGCCCAGAGCGTGGAAGTGTCTATGTGCTGATTCCAGGGTGACACTTGAGTGATATGTGCGCGTACATGCGTGTGGGTATACTGTAGTTAGTTATAGTTTATAGTTTATTAGATTTGTATGCCGCCCCTCTCCGAAGACTCGGGGCGGCTCACAACATAACAGTGATACAATACATTACAAATCCAATACTAGAAAGTTAAATCAATTTAAAAAAAACATTAATGCATAGTAAAATCCTTAACTATACAATCATATACATTCAACCTACTCCATCATACAGTAAGGCCAAAAACATAATAAAAAGGGGGAGAAGGTGGTAATAAAAAATACGACTTTAGTAATAGAGTTGTTGAAGCGTGGAACTCATTACTGGACTCTATAGTATCATCCCCTAACCCCCAACATTTTACCCTTAGACTGTCCATGGTTGACCTCTCCAGATTCCTAAGAGGTCAGTAAGTGCACTAGAGTGTCTTCCGACCCCTCTCCTATTGTCTCTCCTATATCCCATATATCTTCTCTTCTATCCCTATATCTTTCGTCTATTCTCTCATTGATTATTATTTAATAATAATAATAATAATAATAATAATAATAATAATAATAATAATAATATATTAGTCTTCGGAGAGGGACGGCATACAAATCTAATAAAATAAATAAATAAATATATTATTATTATTATTAATAATAATAATAATAATAATTAGATTTGTATACCGCCCCTCTCCATAGACTCGGGGCGGCTCACAACAATAATAGTACAATACATAACAAATCTAATAATTAAAAAGTCACTAAAAAACCCTTATTAAAAGAAACATACACACAAACATACCATGCATAAACTGTACAGGCCCAGGGGGAGATGTCTCAGTTCCCCCATGCCTGGTGGCAGAGGTGGGTTTTAAGAAGCTTACGAAAGGCACGGAGGGTGGGGGCAGTTCTAATCTCCGGTGGGGGAGCTGGTTCAAGAGGGTCGGGGCCGCCACAGAGAAGGCTCTTCCCCTGGGTCCCGCCAGCCGACATTGTTTAGTCAACGGGACCCGGAGAAGGCCAACTCTGTGGGACCTAATCGGTCGCTGGGATTCGTGCGGCAGAAGGCGGTCCTGGAGATATTCTGGTCCGATGCCATGTAGGGCTTTATATTCTTGTGAACATGCAGATCTACTGGGAGACGTGATTTAATGAACTCTATTGTGTTTGCAGATCTTATCCTTTGATATGTGGATTGGGTCAGGGTAACCTTGGTCCACAGCTGAAGGTAGAGCAACGTATCTCAGCTGTGGCTAGGGCAGTGTTTCTCAATTATTTTCGGTTAACGCCCCCCCAGGAAGAAAATATTTTGCACCCACCCTAAACTCCACCGGAACAATTGTTTGCAAAAGTCAGCACGTTTTTGCTGAAAAAACTCAAGCGGCTTATCAGCATGATTGGGATATACAGTGTTCTCTCAATTTTCGCGGGCGATGCGTTCCGAGACCACCCGCGAAAGTCGAATTTCCGCAAAGTAGAGATGCGGAAGTAAATACAGTACACCATTTTTGGCTATGGACAATATCACAAGCCTTCCCTTAACACTTTAAACCCCTAAATTACCATTCCCATTCCCTTAGCAACCATTTACTCACCATTATTACTGGTACTCCCCATTGAATAAGACACTTAGTGATCCTGATATTTATAAACATAATTATTTATTAACAATAATTTTTTGTTATTTATTTGCAAAAATTATTAGTTTGGCAATGACGTATGACATCATCGGGTGGGAAAAACCGTGGTATAGAAAAAACCCGCAAAGTATTTTTTTAAATTAATATGTTTTGAAAAACCGTGGTATAGGCTATTCGCGAAGTTCGAACCCGCAAAAATCGAGGGAACACTGTAATATCTTTAAGTGATGCCTTAATTTATTTGGCTTCATGCTGTCCGCTGCCAACATTTTTGGACACAGTAAACATAGCGGTCTTTCCTCGTCTCCTACCATAGTCACAGTAAAGATAAGCACTACAGATGCTTCGTCCTATTTCCTCCATCTTAACTTTCAGGAGACTTACGTTTGTCTCATTATCTCCGTCTCTCTCCTCCTCTCTTTTCATCCCTGTTGAATATTTTTCCATGGTGTCTCTTAAAGGTTTGTGATATGTACTTTATATCTCCTACCCTCTACTCTCTGCGGCAAATAACCCCATGTTCTCTGGGGTCATGCGCCCCCCTTGCCATCGTTCCATGCTCCCACCCAGGGGGCCCTGCCCCACTATTTGAGGAATACTGGGCTAGGGGGGACATTTAGATTAGATTAGATTAGATTTATTGGATTTATATGCCGCCCCTCTCCGCAGACTCGGGGCGGCTCACAACAATAGCAAAAACAGTACATAGTGACAAATCCAATGCCCACCAATCCAATTACAATTTTAAGTTAAGAAATTCATAAAACAATCCCAATACAGTGATCCCCCGCTCGTTGCGAGGGTTCCGTTCCAGGACCCCCCGCAACGAGCGGGTTTTCGCGAAGTAGCGCTGCGGAAGTAAAAACACCATCTGCGCATGTGCAGATGGTGTTTTTAACTTCCGCAGCGCTAGCGAGGAGCCGAAGATTGGGGGCGGCGCGGCTGTTTTAAAACGTCCCCGCCGACATGGGGGGCTCGCTAGCACCCCCCTGCACCCCCAACCCGGGTTTGGGGGGGGTGCTAGCGAGCCCCCCATGTCGGCGGGGACGTTTTAAAACACCCGCGCGGCTTTCCAATGAGTCCCGAAGACAAACGCGGAAGTTTGACGTTTGTCTTCGGGACTCATTGGAAAGCTCCGATCGTTTTAAAACAGTTGCGCCGTTCTCCGCTGACTCCTGGCGAACTTCCCCGCTTTAGGAGTCAGCGGAGAACGGCACGCCTGCTTTAAAACGATCGGAGCCGGCCGGCTCCGATCGTTTTAAAGCAGGCGCGCCGTTCTCCGCTGACTCCTGGCGAACTTCCCGGGCGAAGGGCGAAGGGCGGGCGAGCGGGTGCTGTGGGGGGCTTCGCCCTCCCGCCAGCAAGAGGGGGAAGACCCAGGGAAGCCGCCCAGCAGCTGATCTGCCGGGCACCATCTACGCATGCATGCCCATAGAAAAAAGGGCACGCATGCGCAGATGGTGTTTTGACTTCCGGGTTCAAAAATCGCAAATTACCCTGTTCGCAATGGTCGGGGACGCAATAACCGGGGGATCACTGTAATAATATTTTCTCACGTTGCTTCTGATCTTTCCCCCAACTAACTTCAGATTGTGTCCCCTTGTTCTTGTGTTCACTTTCCTATTAAAACACTTCCCTCCTGAACCTTATTTAAGCCTTTAACATATTTAAATGTTTCGATCCTGTTCCCCCTTTCCCTTCTGTCCTCCAGACTATACAGATTGAGTTCATTTAGTCTTTCCTGATACGTTTTATGCTTAAGACCTTCCACCATTCTTATACGTATGATTTTGTACACACTGAAATTTCCTTGGATGGAAATGTCTCAGGACATTAAAAACAAACCACAAAGCTCAGATTCTTTATCTCAATTGCTAACTTGCAGAGCTGATCCGATGTTCCTGTTTGGGGCAAAAAGGAGACCCGGGGGATTTTTATACGTGGTAGAACGGATGTAGCTACAGAAAAAGTGGGAACCCTGAAAAAACGACAATAACACATGAGCTGCTTTGCCCCAAGAGGAAAGACGACACCATTTCCTTCTTCAAACCCAACCTTTTGAAATAGGTTTTCGAAGACGATTCTTTGAAAAACAGTTGTTGTAGCAAAACAAAGAATTACAGGAATTAAGGGTGACTTGATATGTTTTCTCTATATAAGGAGATATCATTTCCCTTTTCGGAAACGGCTTGTTGAAATGGGTGAGGGGAAACTCAGGCTGGGATAGAACAGGGATGTACTACAGGCTACTTCTGCTGATCACCAGCTGCCATTAGTTTGGCAGTTTTCCAAGGTCGGTAAAATGAGGACCCAGATTAAAGCACTGTGAAGCGGTGTATAAATCTAAAGGCTAAAGGCTATTGCTAAATCCAGCAGGTTCTGACAGGTTCTGGAGAACCAGTAGTGGAAATTTTAAGTAGTTCAGAGAACTGGCAAATACTACCTCTAGTTAGCTCCAATGAGGGGTGGGAATGGGGATTTTGCAGTATCCTTCCCCCAGGAGTAGGGAAGGAGTGGGGATTTTGCAGTATCCTTCTGCTGGAGTGGGGAGGGAATGGGGAATTTGCCAGTACCCTTTGCCCAGGAGAGGGGATAGGATGGAGATTTTGCAATACCCTTCCCCCAGGAATGGGTTTTTTGAAATATCCTTCCCCCGGGAGTGGGGAAGGAATGGAGATTTTAGAATATCCTTCCCCTAGGAGTGGGAGGGAATGGGGATTTTGGAATATCCTTCCCCCAAGGGTGGGGAGGGAACGGGGATTTTGCAGTACCCTTCCCCCAGGAGAGGGGATAGGATGGAGATTTTGCAGTACCCTTCCCCCAGGAATGGGGATTTTGAAATATCCTGCCCCCAGGAGTGGGGAAGGGATGGAGATTTTAGAATATCCTTCCCCTAGGAGTGGGGAGGGAATGGGGATTTTGGAATATCCTTCCCCCAATGGTGGGGAGGGAATGGGGATTTTGCAGTACCCTTCCCCCAGGAGAGGGGATATGATGGAGATTTTGCAGTACACTTCCCCCAGGAATGGGTTTTTTTGAAATATCCTTCCCCCGGGAGTGGGGAAGGGATGGAGATTTTAGAATATCCTTCCCCTAGGAGTGGGAGGGAATGGGGATTTTGGAATATCCTTCCCCCAAGGGTGGGGAGGGAACGGGGATTTTGCAGTACCCTTCCCCCAGGAGAGGGGATAGGATGGAGATTTTGCAGTACCCTTCCCCCAGGAATGGGGATTTTGAAATATCCTTCCCCCAGGAGTGGGGAAGGGATGGAGATTTTAGAATATCCTTCCCCTAGGAGTGGGGAGGGAATGGGGATTTTGGAATATCCTTCCCCCAAGGGTGGGGAGGGAATGGGGATTTTGCAGTACCCTTCCCCCAGGAGAGGGGATATGATGGAGATTTTGCAGTACACTTCCCCCAGGAATGGGTTTTTTGAAATATCCTTCCCCCGGGAGTGGGGAAGGGATGGAGATTTTAGAATATCCTTCCCCTAGGAGTGGGGAGGGAATGGGGATTTTGGAATATCCTTCCCCCAAGGGTGGGGAGGGAACGGGGATTTTGCAGTACCCTTCCCCCAGGAGAGGGGATAAGATGGAGATTTTGCAATACCCTTCCCCCAGGAATGGGGATTTTGAAATATCCTTCCCCTGGGAGTAGGGAAGGGATGGAGATTTTAGAATATCCTCCCCCTAGGAGTGGGGAGGGAATGGGGATTTTGGAATATCCTTCCCCCAGGAGAGGCCTAGAGGTGGAGCTCTCACCTCCCAATCAGGAGGCTGTGAGTTCGATCCTAGGTAGAGGCAGATATTTCTCTCTCTCTCTGGGCACAATTGAGAATATTATCTGCTGAACAAAACTCCTGTCGCATTGGTGACAGGGAGGGCATCCGGCCATTAAAACAGCCTGCTTGCTCTAGCTAGTTGCCCAGAGTCCATTCCACAACGGATGACGGGCATCGTTAAAAGATGACGGTAATAATAATACAGAAATGTACTTTACTTCACTTCACTTCTATGCCACCCGAAAGACTCAGGGCAGCTTACAACAATACAAAAATACAAATTACAACAATAAAGAAGTCAAATATAAATATTTAAACGATTAAACCCCAGTTATAAAACCCACAACTCAAACAATCCAATCAACACACAAACATACCATTCAGTGTAATTCAGCCATGACAGATGTAAATGTTCATGGCCCCCATAACTCATAACTTTGAATGGCTCACTAAACAAATGGGGGCAAGTGGTGGACTACTAGTATCTTGTATAAGGTAGTAAATAAATTGTGGGGGTTTTTTTCCCCTAATCTGGAAGGAGGGTTTTCTGCTTTTTTGCTGATTCCTGATTCTTTGATTCACAAGGGTTAATGAAGCTAGTTTTTGCCATCTGGTAGCTGTTGCCTTCCTAGCTGGGATGAATATTGTCTACAGAGCTGTGTGCGATTCAGCTTTCACTCCATTTCCACTTCTGCTTTTTTAAAAATATTTTTTGAAACTGCTATTTTTGTTCCAATGGGCTGCTGAAACCCTTTGCTCTTTTCCTGAGCCACCTGGAGGAAAGAATAACTATTGAGAAGCAGGCTTCCTGATTGCATGAAGGGGAAAGTCTTTTTCAGAGTGGTTTCATTTCTCCTTCTCTTGTCTAATGTTTAAATTACATTTAAATTCTCCTTCTAATGTTTCAAATTAAATGTTTAAATTGATTTGTTAATAAATTCCAATTTATTAACAGAGCCATGTTAGCACATCTGGAGAAACCCGAATCTGATGGGTTTCTCCACCCAGTTTAAAGTTCAACCCCTTGTTCCCACACCCACAAGTTCATCGCATAGCCCACTCTGGTTCTGCCAACGTCTCCTATCCTCCCATCAACTTCCAGGCAGGTGCTGAACAAAGGATGACCTTGAGTATCTAGAAAAAAAATTGTTACGGCGGGCTGCTACTCCACCCCCTCCTGCAACCGCCCTTCCTAAATTCCCACAGTCGTATTACATTCTACATCCTATTTTGTGGCAGGCCAAAGATTCCAACTCAAACGATGGCTTTGGCCTGATCTGAAGCTCCATCCGCGGGATGCAGGTAGCATAGAAAGCCCGCATCCTTCCAGCAGTGGTGGGCAGCCACTTACCTCGCTACCTGAACATTCCTCAGCGGCTGGCACGTGCCACTGACATGTTCACACGCCGTGCTCTCTATGCAAGATTTGGCTTCTGTTCATGTGCAGCAAGCCAATTCTTGTGAGATTTTGACTATTTTCAGCGATTTTTTTAAATTTTTTTAAATTTTTATAACAATTTTATTTAACATACAAACATTTAAACATCAAAGAAACAACATTAAACATTTACAATTTATATGTATACAAAATTTATCTTTTACAATTCTATTTTTACTATACATTTTTCTTAATTTCCACCCAGTTGTATAATTTCTCCCACACTCTGTAATAGTCCTTATTTTGTTGGTTTTGTATCTCGTATGTTAATTTGCTAAATTTGGCGCAGTCTAATATTTTTTTCATCACCATTTCTTCATTTGGGGTCTTTTCTTGCTTCCATACTTGTGCAAATGCTAATCTTGCAGCTGTGAGTATATGATTTATTAAGTAATAATTTTCTTTACTATGTTTGCCTCTAATTATTCCTAATAAGTACATTTCTGGTTTTATCTCAAGTTTATAATCCAATATTTCTTCCATCCATGTCTGAATTTGGGTCCAAATTTTTTTTGCTTCCTTACATCACCACCAAATGTGGTAGTATGTTCCTACCTCTTTTTTGCACTTCCAACATTTGTTGCTTACATTCACATTTATTTTGGCTAAGTGCGCCATCGGAAAAACATTTTATAGAGATTTTCTTTGTAAGGTGTTGATAGCATCATCTTGTAGTTTACTGACCATAGTTTTTCCCAGTCTTCCAGTTGGATCGCATAGCCAAAGTTGGTCATCCAAGCTATCATATTAGGTTTAACTATTTCTTCGATATTTTCGTAGTTCAGTAGATATTTTTGCTTCTGTGCACAAATTAAAAAACGCCGGAAATCGACATCTCACGAGCATGAGATTTTGACTATTTTAGCCAGTGTTTTTGCTCATGCTCAGAAGCAAAAAACCAGTGATTTTCCCCAGAAATCTGTCGGTTGTGCTATTTCTGGGCCATTTCCGCTACCCGGATGGCGCCCCCTCATGGTGGGAGGAGCCTATGACTGCCTTCTAGTCCATGGAAATTCTTTCCTTCACGGAACTGGTCCCTGGTTCCCAAAAGGTTTGGGGGTGACTGTCCTAACTGCCATGTTTACTAACTTTAACAAACTGTCGCAATTCACTTAACAAACATGGTAAGGAAAATCCTAAAAAGGGGGCAAAGCTCACTTAATTAATTTCTCACTCGGCAGCATAAATTTTGGACTCACTTGGACGGGGTCCTAATTTGAAACTATCTGTGTTTTTCTGTTGTCTATCTATGTTTTTTTTTAAATAAAATTCCCTCCCCTGTTGTTTCAGATCGATCACTTTGGTTTTGCTGAGGACGGCACATTCAAGCAGCGCTACCTCATTGCAGATCAGCACTGGAAAAGAGACACCGGGGTGATCCTTTTCTACACCGGCAATGAAGGGGACATCGCCTGGTTTGCAAATAATACGGTAAACTAATCACACTACCAGGCTCTGTAGCAACTTTGACATCTGCCTAGTAAACTCGCGAGATTCGTTTTTCTCACCATAAACTTCTGTAACTAGACTGGGTGGTTTCTCTGTGTCATGTAATATATGTGGGTGCATACATAATTTTATATTCATTCATTCATTCATTCATTTATCTTGTCATTATTATTATTATTATTATTATTATTATTATTATTATTATTATTATTATTAATTAGATTTGTATGCCGCCCCTCTCCGTAGACTCTACATGTTTATGTAGTGTAAAACTGGAGGTGATGACCCTTTAAGAGTTCTGTGCAGCAAAATTTAATTGTTAATGTATGACAATTGATGTACATTCAAAACCATTCCATTCATTCTATATACTTCTATATTCCATTCCATGTATTCTATATTCTGTTCTATTTTATTGTGTTCCATTCCGTTCCATTCTATACATTCTATATTCCTATTCTGTCCTGTCCTATCCTATCCCATCCCATCCCATTCCATTCCAATCCAATCCAATCCTTCCCTTCCTTATATTTTATATTCTATATTCTATATTCTATTCTATTTTATTTTGTTCCATTCTATTCCGTTTCATTCTATATATTCTATATTCTATATTGCCATTCTAGTCTATTCCATTCCTCCTCTCCTCTCCTCTCCTCTCCTCCCCTCCCCTCCCCTTCCCTCCCTCCCCTCCCTTCCCTTCCCCTCCCTTCCCTTCCATATTTCTATTCTATTCTATTCTATTATTTTTCCCCTTTTCCTTCTTTTTCTTTTTCCTTTTCCTTATTCCTATTCCAGGCTTTTTTTACAGTATAAACGTTTGAAAGATCATTATTTACTTAATTTTTTTTTTTTAAAAAACCAACCTGACCATCTTTACTCTTTCCCAGGGTTTCATGTGGGATGTGGCTGAAGAACTGGATGCCATCCTGGTTTTTGCCGAACACAGATACTATGGGGAATCCTTGCCTTTTGGAAATAAGTCATATGCCGTAAGTATCACTTCCAATTCAAGGAGGAATCACTCAAGAAAGGATTAAGAAGGAGAGGAAGTAGATTTTTGGAGAAGGCTAAAGGAGGAGAGGCAAGAGAAAGAGGGAAGGTTGGAGAGACGGGAAGGAAGGTAGGGGGGAGAGATGGCATGGCTGCTGAGGCATTCTGGGAGTTGAAGTCCACAAGTCTTAAAAGTGGCCAAGTTTGTAGACACCTTCAACTCCTAGAATTCCCCAGCCTGCATGGGTTGATCAGGAATTCTGGGAATTGAAGTCATAGAAACATAGAAGATTGACGGCAGAAAAAGACCTCATGGTCCATCTATTATTATTATTATTATTATTTATTAGATTTGTATGCCGCCCCTCTCCGAAGACTCGGGGCGGCTCACAACAACAATAAAAAACAGTATAGACCAGTGATGGGCAACCTTTTGAGCTTGGTGTGTCAAAATTCACCAAAAAACTGAGCATAACTCAGGTGGTGTGTCACCTTGAGAAATAAACATAATTTTGTGATATTTATAGTTTAAATAACAAATATGCATAATTATCTTTCTCTCTCTTTCCTGTCATTCTCTGCCTCAATCCTTTTCTCATTTCTCTTTTTTTTCTCCCCTTTATTCTATCATTTCTCTCCCTCTCTCTTCCTATCTTCTCTCTCACACACTCTCTCTCTCTCTCCCTTCTTTTCTTTCCTTCTCTCTTCCTTCCACTTTTTTCTCTTTCTCTCTCTCTTTTCCTTCCTTCCCCTCTTCCCCTCCCTCTCTTTCTCCCTCTCTCCCTTTATATTTATCTCTTCCTTCCTTCCTCTCTTCCTCCCTTTCTCTCTCCCTCTCGTTCACTTTTCTCTCTTCCTCCCTTTCTCTCTCCCTCTCGTTCACTTTTCTCTCTTTGGCGAACCCCCAAACTGTTCAGATTCAAGAAAAAGCTTATCAAGGGGGGTGGGGGGTTGTAAAAATCTAGTTATGAGCCACCAAAGGAGGAAGCAAATGGCGTGACGTCCACGCAGGGTTTTTTTTTTCAGACTCTCTTTTTTGCGAGCCCGGCATGATTTTTTTTTGTTACAAATTAATAACCCGGAAAGGGTTTACCTTAGCACCGTCTCCTGTAACACCGTTCTGGTAGGCGAGCAGGGAGCAGAGGGGCGAGGGCAGTGTTCCCTCTAATTTTTTTTTGGGGTGGGCGGAAAAGTACAGTGTCCGAGCGGCAGTCCCTTTGGGACTGGGGGGCATATAAGTATAAATAAATAAATAAATAAATAAATAAATAAATAAATAAATAAATAAATAAATAAATAAATAAATAAATAAATAAATAAATAAATAAATAAATAAATAAAGTGTGGGCGTGCGCTATCACACATGAGTGAGTTCTTGCATTCATAATTCTATCCTTTCTATGTCTCCCTCCCTCTTTCCTTTCTATCTCTCCCTCCCTTTCCTCCCTCCCTCTTTCCTTTCTATTTCTCCCTCCCTCTTTCCTTTCTATCTTTCTCTCCCCCTGCCTTTCTCCAAGCCCTTCCTTTTCCCTCTCCCTCTCCTACTACCCCTCACCTCCTTTCTATCTCTCCCTCCCTTTCCTCCCTCCCTCTTTCCTTTCTATCTTTCTCTCCCCCTGCCTTTCTCCAAGCCCTTCCTTTTCCCTCTCTCTATCCTACTTCCCCCTCTCCCTCCTGTCTATCTCATCCTCCCTCTTCCCTTTCCCCCATTCTCTCCCTCTTCCTTTCTATCTTTCTCTCCCTCTTTCCTTCTATCTTTCTCCCTCTTTCCCTTCATCTCTCCCTCTCTCTTTATCTCAATTCCCTCTTTCTCCCTGGGCTGCTGTGCCTGCCCTGCAGCCCTACCACGGACGGACTGCCTTAGCATCGCCCCCCCCCACACGCTGCAGCTGGCGGACCATCAGCGGCACCCCCCCCCCCCACATGCTGCGTTTCTCCCTCTTTTCCTTCATTTCTCCACGCACACGCTGGCAGCACACGCGCACACACCCCACACACTCTGCGTTTCTCCCTCTTTCCCTTCATCTCTCCACGCACACGCTGCAGCTCCCGGACCATCAGCGGCACACACACGCGCGCACACACACCCCACACGCTGCATTTCTCCCTGCCTTTCTCACTCTTTTCCTCTTTCTTTCTTGCTCTCTCTCACTCTCTCTTCCTTCCTATATTCTCTCTCTCTCCCTTCCTTTCTTTCCTTCTCTCTTCCTTCCACTTTTTTCTCTTTTCCTTCCTTCCCCTATTTCCCTCCCTCTCCCTCTTTATATTTATCTCTCCCTCCCTTTCTCTCTCCCTCTCATTCACTTTTCTCTCCCTTCCTTCCCTCCCTCCCTCCTTCTGTCCTCTCCTCTTTCCCTCCCTCTCTTTCCCTTCTTTCTCTCCACATCTCCGGCGTGCAGCTGGCTTTGCTGACCGGCACAAGTCTCAAGCCAGCTGCCCCGGAAAGCCAGGAAGGTCCTCCTGCCCCCCCCCCACCGAAAAAAACCCAGAGGTCTGCCGCCACCAGCCTGAGCCTCCCGTTGCTCCACTCGGCTTCGCTGTGGACCTCCGTTGTGTTTTCGGGGGGAGGGAGCGGCGGGAAAGCCCTGTGCCGGCCAGGAAAGCTGGCTTTCCGAGAAAGCAGTGCGCTTTTCAAATGCACTGCTTTCTTACAACTCTTTCCTGGGCAGGGGGGAGGGAGGAGGCCTGAAATAGGCCTGCAACCCCTCCCCTCGCTCCCAGCGGCCCCTGCGAGCCAACCACCATTCGTGGTGGGCTCCGACGCTTGGCGCCCCGCCAATCAGCTGGGAGGCGGCGCCCCGCCCCCCCCAGCTGAAACTGATGTTGGGCCGGGGCGATTCTTCCCCGGCCGGACAGGCATGCTTGTGCTGCCAAAGGCAGCGTGTGGGCAAGCCTGCGCTCTGCGCAGGCGCACCCAGCTGGGAGGCAATTGCACTCCCTAAAGCTCCGTTTCTCCGGCGGCCGCGTGTCACCAAAAATGGCTACGCGTGTCAGTGCTGACACGCGTGTCATAGGTTCGCCATCACTGGTATAGACAATGGAACAAATCTAATAATAAGAATTAAATGAAAAACCCCAACTGTTAAAAAGCCATACAACATATACATACCAAACATAAAATATAAGAGAGCCTGGGGGAGATATTCCCCCATGCCTGGCGATATAGGTGGGTCTTGAGTAACTTGCGAAAGACAAGGAGGGTGGGGGCTGTTCTAATCTCCGGGGGGAGTTGATTCCAGAGGGCCAGGGCCGCCACGGAGAAGGCTCTTCCCCTGGGGCCCGCCAAACGACATTGTTTGGTCGACGGGACACGGAGAAGGCCAACTCTGTGGGACCTTATCGGCCGCTGGGATTCGTGTGGTAGAAGGCGGTTCCGGAGGTATTCTGGTCCAATGCCATGAAGGGCTTTAAAGGTCATGACCAACACTTTGAATTGTCTGCCCTCATACTATTTCCTGTATTTTATCTTAGGATGGATATATGTTTATCCCAGGCATGTTTACATTCAGTGACTGTGGATTGACCAACCACCTCTGCTGGAAGTTGGTTCCAAGCATCTACAACTCTTTCAGTCAAATCATATTTTCTCACATGGCTTCTGATTTTCCCCCCGACTCACCTCAGATTGTGTCCCCTTGTTCTTGTGTTTACTTTCCTATTGAAAACACTCCCCTCCTGAACCTTTTTTAACCCTTTCACATATTTAAATGTTTCGATCATGTCCACAAGTCTTAAAAAGTTCCCAGGGTTGGAGACCCCTGGTCTAAGGAACCTCTTCTTTTGATGGGCAGGCAAGGTGAGTAAATACACTAAGGGCGCCATACAAAAAGTTTTGTGGTCTCGTTTCAGGATGCCAAGCACCTAAATTACTTGAATTCGCAGCAAGCGCTGGCCGATTTTGCGATACTTATCCAACACTTGAAAAATACGATTCCTGGAACGCAGAACACTCCCGCGATAGCCATCGGAGGGTCCTATGGAGGAATGCTTGCTGCCTGGTTCCGAATGAAATATCCTCACATAGTAATTGGGTGAGGAAGCAAACCAGCAGCGAGGAAACCTAGAAGCCCCCCCTTGCCTCAGACCCTCCCTCACTTTCATTGTCTCTTCCCCTGCAGAGCCTTGGCTGCGTCGGCCCCCATTTGGCAGTTCGACAGTTTGGTTCCCTGTGGTTCTTTTTATAAGATAGTGACCCAAGATTTCAAACAAAGTGGGGTTGGCTGTTCGGAAACCATCCGAAATTCCTGGGCAGCCATTAAACGTATTTCTGACACAGGTAAGAAACTAACAACGAGTAATTGCTAAGCTGGGAGATTCTCTATGTTGAAGTCCATTCGTCTTTAAATGACCAAGGTTGAGTAGCTCTGACACATAGAAACATAGAAGATTGACGGCAGAAAAAGACCTCTTGGTCCATCTAGTCTGCCCTTATACTATTTCCTATATTTTATCCTACGATGGATCTATGTTTATCCCAGGCATGTTTCAATTCAGTTCCTGTGGATTGACCAACCACATCTGCTGGAAGTTTGTTCCAAGGATCTACTACTCTTTCAGTCAAATAATATTTTCTCACGTTGCTTCTGATCTTTCCCCCAACTAACCTCACATTGTGACCCCTTGTTCTTGTGAGAACTGCAGAAAAAACAATTGTTGCCAACCTGCCTTCCATTGAGGACCTGTATACTGCACGAGTCAAAAAGAGGGCGAGGAAAATATTTACTGACCCCTCGCATCCTGGACACAAACTGTTTCAACTCCTACCCTCAAAATGTCGTTACAGAGCACTGCACACCAAGACAACTAGACACAAGAACAGTTTTTTCCCAAACGCCATCACTCTACTAAACAAATAATTCCCTCAACACTGTCAGATTTTCTACTAAATCTGCACTTCTATTCTACTAGTTTTTCTCATCATTCCTATCATCCTTTTCCTCCCACTTAGGACTGTATGACTGTAACCTGTTGCTTGCATCCTAAGATTTTTATTAATATTGATTGTTTCTTCATTGCTTATTTGACCCCTATGACAATCATTAAGTGCTGTACCCCATGATTCTTGACAAATGTATATTTTTCTTTTATGTACGCTGAGAGCATCTGCATCAAGACAAATTCCTTGTGTGTCCAATCACACTTGGCTAATAAAGATCTATTCTATTCTATTCTATTCTATTCTAATCTATTCTGTTCACTTTCCTATTAAAAACACTTCCCTCCTGAACCTTATTAAACCCTTTGACATATTTAAATGTTTTGATCATGTCTCCCTTTTCCCTTCTGTCCTCCAGACTATACAGATTGAGTTCATGAAGTCTTTCCTGATAGGTTTTATGCTTATGCATATATAGATTCGAATGAGCTGAAAGGGACCTTCAAGGTTTTCTAGTCCAGCCCCATGTTCAAAAAGGGGACCCTATACTAGTGGTTCTCAAACTTTCTAATGCCGCCCCTCCGGAGAGGGGCAGCATATTAGTCCAATTAATTAAAAAAAAATCATGCCGCGACCCCTTAATACAGTTCCTCATGTTGTGGTGACCCCCCAACCATAAGTTTAACGCCAATTCTCCCAACAGAGCTTTAAGCTGATTGGCAGGGAGGTCAGAGGGACACCCCCACTGTAGACACCTGATTGGTCGGATTGTAAAAATATGTTCCAAGGCTCCAGAATAGAAGTTTTAATTCTTAACACCATGGGAAATTTGTCTTCAAAGTCTCTAGCAACTCTGTTGTTGTTGTTGTTGTTGTTATACACACATATACACACACACACATAAATTATATATAAAATCCTGGTACGGTTATTATGCTAGCTGATGAGAGCATAATAAGCTCAAAATAGACATATACTAGTCTCCCTTCCTTTTCACTTATCAGCAAAAATGTTACATATATAATAATAACAACAATAACAACAACATAGTTGGAAGGGACCTTGGAGGTCTTCTAGTCTGACCCCCTGCTACACTATTTTAAACTGATGGTTATCCAACATCTTCTTAAAAACTTCCAGTGTTGGAGCATTTACAACTTCTGGAGGCAAGCTGTTCCACTGATCAACAGTTCTGACTGGAAGGAAATTACTTCTTAGTTCTAAGTTACTTCTCTCCTTGTTTAGTTTCCACCCATTGCTTCTTGTTCTACCCTCAGGTACTTTGGAGAATAGGTTGACTCCTTCTTCTTTGTGGCAACCCCTGAGATATTGGAAGGCTGCTATCATGTCTCCCCTGGTCCTTCTCCTCATCAAACTCCCCATGCCCAGTTCTTGCAACCGTTCTTCATATGTTTTAGCCTCCAGTCCCCTAATCCTCTTTGTCGTTCTTCCCTGCACTCTTTCTAGAGTCTCAACATCCTTTTTGCATCGTGGCGACCAAAACTGAATGCAATATTCCAAGTGTGGCCTTACCAAGGCCTTATAAAGTGGTATTGACACTTCACGTGATTTTGATTCTATCCCTCTGTTCATGCAGCCTAGAACTGTGTTGGCTTTTTTGGCAGCTGCCACACACATCTGGCTCATATTTAAATGATTGTCCACTAGGTCTCCAAGATCCCTTTTGCATTTACTTCTGTTGAGCAATATATGTGTCTGTGTAATTTCTTGTTCTTATTCTCTTTAGGGAAAGGTTTACAGTGGCTTTCCCACACATTTCGATTGTGCAGCCCGTTGAAAACCGCAACAGATGTCGTCAACTTCAAAGAGTGGCTAAGGGGGACGTGGATTTACGTGGCCATGGTAGACTACCCATACAAAGCCTCCTTCTTACAGCCTCTCCCTGCCTGGCCTGTTAAGGTAACCAAACCCGAAGTGACCTGCCTCACAATTGGCCTTTCCAGAAGACGGCCAAAATTAAATTCCTGAGTGTTCTGGTCTGGGTGGCCTGCTCCAAGAATACTCTCTTTACTAGCTTGTACAGTGGTACCTCATGATACGAACCCCTCGTGATACGAACCCCTTGTGATACGAACCCGGGGTTCGGAAATTTTTTGCCTCTTCTTACGAACTTTTTTCGGCTTACGAACCCACCGCAAATCGCAAAGCTCCGCCCATGGAATTCCCTATTGGGATTCCCCACCTCCTTTCTAGCCTCCAGATCGGACGAAAACGCCGCTGCCAATTGTAAAAACGGCGCTCCGCTGAGCGGTGGTACCCAGCTGTAACCTTCTGAAACAGCCGGGCGCTTCTTGGCGGCCTCCGGAACCCGAACCTGAACTTCTGGGTTCGGAGTTCGGGAGAACGCCGAGAAGCCCCCCGGCTGTTTCAGAAGGTGACAGCCGGGCGGCGGCGCCCAGTGGAGCGCCATTTTGTGATTTTTTTTCCTTTTTGCACAGATCAATCGCTTTTACATTGTTTCCTATGGGAAACAATGTTTCGTCTTATGAACTTTTCGCCTTACGAACCTACTTCCGGAACCAATTAGGCTCGTAAGACGAGGTATTACTGTATTTTCAAAATAACACTTCTTTATTTACTTTCTTCCACATTGGAATCCGTCACAGCACTTCTCCGGCATGCAAATTGCCTTCCAAACTCACAGACTAAACTACAGAGTCACAAATTCTTTCTAAATGAGCAGGCTGTCCACTTTAAACATCTCCTTATCTCTGGGTCAGGTTAACGCTACTTCCAAACAGTTTTAGCAAGCATGCAATATAAAAAGCTCACTTCTCCAGAGAAACGGCAGAAAGCATCCATCTTGACTTTTTCACTTTGCAGAAAAGTATCCATCATTTCCAGTCAATTCTGGATGTGAGGTAATTAATTAATTTACACACTCTGAATAGCATTTTCAAAACCTCTTTCCCTTTTCTTTCCACCAACCTCCTAAATTTGGCACTTAACCAAGGACTATTCTCTACACCAGTGATTTTCAACCTTTTTTGAGCCGCGGCACATTTTTTACATTTACAAAACCATGGGGCACATTGAGTGGGGATGGGGGGGGCGGCTAAAAAAAGTTTGGACAAAAAATTATCTGTCTCTCTCTTCCTCCCTTTCGCTCTATTTCTCTCTCCCTCCCTCTTTCTCTCTCTCTTTTTTCTCTCTCCTTCCCTCTTTCTTTCTCTCTTCCTCCCTTCCTCTTTTTTGCTCTTTCTCTCTCCTTCCCTCCCTCCCTCTATGTCTTTCTCTCTCCCACCTTCCCTCCTTCTCTCGCTTTCTTTCTTTCTCTTTCTCTCTTGTTCTCTTTCTTTCTCTCTCTCTCGTTCTTTCTTTTTCCCTCTCTTGCTTTCTCTCTCTCTTTCTTTCTCTCTCTCTCTTTCTTTCTCTCTGTTTTCTTTCTCTCTCTCTCTCTCTTGCTTTCTCTCTCTCTCTCTTGCTTTCTCTCTCTCTCTCTTGTTTTCTTTCTCTCTCTGAGCTTCACGGCACACCTGACCATGTCTCACGGCACACTAGTGTGCCGTGGCACACTGGTTGAAAAACACTGCTCTACACCAACATTATCTGAAGAAGTACTACTATGCATACTATCGTCCGATGGATTTTCTATTAAGTTCTCTTCACCACTATTCTCCTCCATTTTTGAAATAGGGGTGGGGCTCCCCTTGAGAGAACCTTTTCACAATATATTTTTATTTGTTTATTTATTTGCTCTGTCTGTCTGTCTGTCTGTCTGTCTGTCTGTCTGTCTGTCTATCTATCTATCTATCTATCTATCTACCTTTCTACCTTTCTACCTACCTACCTACCTACATATCTCTATCTATCTATCTTTCTTTCTTTCTTTCTACCTACCTACCTACATATTTATATCTATCTATCTATCTATCTATCTATCTATCTATCTATCTATCTATCTATCTATCTATCTATCTATCTATCTATCTATCAAATGGTGGTAGCAGGGATTCCCTTGTGAGAATCTTCTCACAAGATTTTATTATTTATTATTTATTTAAGTCTTCGGAGAGGGGCAGCATACAAGTCTAATAAATTATTATTAATAATAATAATAATAATAAAAATGGTGGAAGGTCTTAACCATAAAACTTATCAGGAAAGACTTAATGAACTCAATCTGTATAGTCTGGAAGGCAGAAGGGAAATGGGGGGGACATGATCGAAACATTTAAATATGTTAAAGGGTTAAATAAGGTTCAGGAGGGAAGTGTTTTTAATAGGAAAGTGAACCCAAGAACAAGGGGGCACAATCTGAGGTTAGTTGGGGGAAAGATATAGAAGTAACGTGAGAAAATATTATTTTACTTAAAAGAGTAGTAGAAGCTTGGAACAAACTTCCAGCAGACATGGTTGGTAAATCCACAGTAACTGAATTTAAACAAGCCTGGGATAAACATATATCCATTTATTTATTTATTTATTCATTCATTCATTCATTCATTCATTCATTCATTCATTCATTCATTTATTTATTTATTAGATTTGTATGCCGCCCCTCTCCGTAGACTAAGATAAAATACAAGAAATAGTATAAGGGCAGACTAGATGGACCATGAGGTCTTTTTCTGCCGTCAATCTTCTATGTTTCTATGTTTCTATAATAATAATAATAATAATAATAATAACAACAACAACAACAACAACAAAGGATCTAAGCGGACATTTGAAAACCATCGGAATTGACAAAATCTCCATCTGTCAATTGCAAAAGGCCGCTTTACTAGGATTGGCAAACATAATTCGCCGCTACATCACGCAGTCCTAGGTGCTTGGGAAGCGCCCGACTGGTGATGAAATACGAAATCCAGCATAGTGATCTCGTTTGCGGTGTTGTACTGACATAATAATAATATTTATTTTTTTTATTTTTGAAATACTAGTTGTGGGGCTTCCTTTGAGAAAATCTTTTCACCAGATATTATTTATTGATTTTTATTTATTTGTTATTTATTCATAGATTCATTCATTCATTCATTTAGTGATGGTGGGGCTTCCCTTGAGAGAACCAGGGTCTAAAATCAAGAAAGGGGGTGGGTATTTCCTTCTCTTTTGTTAAATCTTTCTTTAAAAAAAAAGAAAAAAGACTTAACATATTCAGCTTTCCCCTGGGTGACGTAAGCTTTTTCCAGTCATTTTTCTCCCCCCCCCCTTTGTTTAGAAACCCGGAGGGTTTTCAGTGACCAAACTAATGTGATTATTCTCAGACTGAGCTGTAGAGCTATTGAGTAGCTAGAAAGGTGCATTCATTCAACTGACCTGAATACATTGGTTTAATCCTCTTCAGTCATGGGACAGGGTGGGGGTGTGTGGAATACCCCCTCTAGGGAAATGGGGTCTTTCTCTCTCTCTCTCCCACCCTTTCCCCACTGTTCTCCATAAAAGTTGCAGCCTCTTTTTTTTAAACAAATAATATTTTTATTGGTTTTGCACATTTGAAAAAACATAAAACAAACATAAAACAGTGCACAGTGCATGTGCCCATCACCCGACTGACAATACCCACCACCACCAATTAGGGGGTTCAAATATTTACTAGTTTATGTTCTTTGTTTTCCTTAGCTCTAGTTTGCATTTGTTTATTATTCAAAGAGTGATTGGAGTTTATTTTTCACATTTTCGTCACAAATTCTTTTTTTTAAATTTTTTTAATTGATTTTATTTAACATACAAACATTTAAACACCATACAAACAACATTGAACATTTACAATTCCCTATATGCATAAAAAATTAATCCTTTACAATTCTATTTACTTTTTAAAATTTCCACCCAATTGTACAGTTTCTCCCACACTCTGTAGTAGTCCTTGTTTTGTTGATTTTGTATTTCATATGTTAATTTGCTAAATTTGGCGCAGTCTAACATATTTTTAATCACCATTTCTTCGTTTGGAGTCTTTTCTTGCTTCCATACTTGTGCAAAAGCCAATCTTGCAGATGTATGTGGTTTATTAAATAATAATTTTCTTTACTATGTTTGCCTCTAATTATTCCTAGTAAGTACATTTCTGGTTTCATCTCTAGTTTATAATCCAATATTTCCTCCATCCATGTCTGGATTTGGGTCCAAATTTTTTTTGCTTCCGTACATCGCCACCATATGTGATAATATGTTTCGTCACAAATTCTACTCAACATATAATCTTTTACCTTATTCCATCGTACCATCAGCTTCTCCAATTTATTTTCATCAAAATTGTTTAATCTTATTTCCATGATTTCAAAATGAATGTGATCCGCCATGTACCATTACCAATTCTGTAATGTCCATTTTTTTAGACTCTTTCCAACCCAACACCACTACCGCTTGAGCGCTTTCCAGTGCTGCAGTTTTTATTTCTCTGAAGTCTCTTAATTCTCTTTGTTTAACTAATATCGCTATTTCTTTTGTAATTATCCACTTAATATTTAACATTTTATTTATTTCATTCTGCACTTCCTTCCAAAATTTCTGAACTTCAACACACTCCCAGAACATAGGCATAAAGATTCCTTTCTTTTGGCAACCATGCCAACAATTACCTTTCCCTTTCCTCTGGAAGTGTGAAAAAGTTGCAGCCTCTTAAAGCAATTCTTTTAACTTCATACAACCAGTCTGCAAGAGCGGAAAAGGTTTGGGAAATCCTGGATTTAAAGCTGAATCCTGGATTTAAAGCTGAATCCTGGATTTTCCAACTGAGATAAAAGGATTCAGACCATTGGAAAAAGATAGAAAAGATAGAAGGAGAGACTTCCTGACAGTTAGAACAATTAATCAGTGGAACAACTTGCCTCCAGAAGTTTTAAAGCAGATAACCGTCTGTCTGAAGTGGTGTAGAGTTTCCTGCCCAGGCAGGGGGCTGGACTAGAAGACCTCCAAGGTCCCTTCCAACTGTATTGTTATTGTAACAATAACAATATAAATTCAAATACAAATTGCAAATCAAAGGCAAAACACAAATGCATACAATTTTTTAAAAAAAATTAAATTATTTAATTCTTCACAATAAACAGTTTGCAGATACCTGTATCGGCATTTTCCATGCTCAATTGATTTATGTTTATGTCTCTTAAAAATAAAAATATATACTCCAGTTCAAATGAATGTAAAAAGTAAAAGAATTTAGCCAGTGTATTTTTCCCCTATAGTAAAATAAATCTTTTATTAGAATGCAAAAATCCTATATTAATCCAATTTAATTTATCTATATTATAGCATGACTGACCCACAAAAAAATAAAAGAATAAACACTTCTTTGTAATGTAAATGAATTAATTATTCCTGTTCCTTATTCTTTTTTGAACGGGTCCAAAGACAGGCTACAAGAATGGTGGAAGGTCTTAAGCATAAAACGTATCAGGAAAGACTTCATGAACTCAATCTGTATAGTCTGGAGGACAGAAGGAAAAGGGGGGACATGATTGAAACATTTAAATATGTCAAAGGGTTAAATAAGGTTCAGGGGGGAAGTGTTTTTAATAGGAAAGTGAACACAAGAACAAGGGGACACAATCTGAAGTTATTTCGGGGAAAGATCAGAAGCAACATGAGAAAATATTATTTTACTGAAAGAGTAGTAGATGCTTGGAACAAATTTCCAGCAGACGTGGTTGGTAAATCCACAGTAACTGAATTTAAACATGCCTGGGATAAACATATATCCATCCTAAGATAAAAATACAGGAAATAGTATAAGGGCAGACTAGATGGACCATGAGGTCTTTTTCTGCCGTCAGTCTTCTATGTTTCTATATTGTAACCAATCCACACCTAACCTAGTGTACATATTATAAATAAAGTAATGGAATTGGCTGAAATGAACAGATTAATTATGTGTATTAAAGGGAAAGAAGATACTCTTTTCTATAAAGTTTGGGACAAATGGTATAATTGGTTATAATTGTTATTGTTATGATTATTATTATATATGTCACATTTTTGCTGATAAGTGAAAAGGAAGTGCTTTGCAGGTGTGGCTAGATTACACTTCTCTCTGCAGGACTGGGATGTTTAATTATCTGCTCTTTTGGGGAGACTCAATTCTTCTCTGTTGTGTCCCTCCCTCCCCAGGTTATGTGCAAATATCTGAGAAACCCCAAACTATCGGACAAGTTGTTGCTGCAGAATATTTTCCAGGCTGTAAAGATCTACTACAATTACACGGGGCATGCATCCTGCTTGAACACAACTCAGACCGCTACTAAAAGCCTGGGCATCCGGGGCTGGTCTTACCAGGTGTGTGTGTGTCACTACCCCTAAATCTTTCTCTTCTGAAGTTTTTGCTAACACAGAACGGCCAATACAATACTCAAATTGAGGATTCCTTTTTCCCCAAGTGCATTATTTTACATTTGGAAACATTAAACTGCGCTTTCCATTGCTTTGACCACTTCTCTAGTAAAGCTAAATCATTTGCCATATTACAGAAACTTCCAGGAATATCAACCCTATTGCACACTTTAATAGGGTGTGTAACCCTATTGCACACCAGTATAGAGCGCTAGTGATTTCTGACAGTCTCAAAATGGGTGAACGGTGCGGCCAGGCGGTAGGGAAATCAGCTCCCCCCATAGATTCGTACCCGTCCCCACCCTCTTTGCCTTTCGCAAGAATTTGAAGACGCACTTGTGTCGACAGGCTTGGGGACACTAATATTTACAGCCCTTGCCTATGAATGAATGTGTGCTGAAAGGAAAGTATGTTGGTGGACTGAATATGGCTGTTTTTAGATTAAATTGGGGGTTTTAGACTTTTTGTTTTAGTTTTATTGGATTTTAGAACTGTATTTTTCATATGTTGTAAGTTACCCTGAGTCCTTGGAGAGGGGTGGGATACAAATCCAATTAATAATAATAATAGTGGTAATAATAATAGTAATAATAATAATAGTAATAATAATAATAATAATAATAAAAAAAATACACCAGACATCCTGATTGTGGAGAAAAAGAAAGTCTGGATCATCGTCATCGCAATCCCAGGGGACAGCAGAGTTGAGGAGAGGCAGCTAGAGAAATTAGTGAAATACAAAGATCTAAAAATCGAGCTGCAACGACTCTGGCAGAAGCCAGTGAAAGTGGTCCCAGTGGTGCTTGGCACTCTGGGCGCAGCGCCAAAGGATCTCAGCAGACAAAATCTCCACCTGTCAATTGCAAAAGGACGCTTTACTGGGATCGGCAAACATAATTCGCCGCTACATCACGCAGTCCTAGGTGCTTGGGAAGCGCCCGACTGGTGATGAAATACGAAATCCAGCAGAGTGATCTCGTTTGCTGTGTTGTACTGTTGAAAATAATAATAATCATAATAATCATAATAATCATAATAATAATAATAATCCCAGCGACCGATAAGGTCCCATAGAGTTGGCCTTCTCCGGGTCCCATTGACTAAACGTCGTTTGGCGGGCCCCAGGGGAAGAGCTTTCTCTGTGGCGGCCCCGGCCCTCTGGAACCAACTCCCCCCGGAGATTAGAACTGCCCCCACCCTCCCTGTCTTTCGTAAACTAGTCAAGACTCACTTATGCCGCCAGGCATGGGGGAGTTAAGATAGCCCTTCCGCCTAGGCCATTACAAGTTATGCATGGTATGTTTGTGTGTATGTCTGGTTTTATAATAAGGGTTTTTAGTTGTTTTATTAATTGGATTGTTACATGTTGTTTTTTATCATTGTTGTTAGCCGCCCCGAGTCTACGGGGAGGGGCGGCATACAAATCAAATCAAATCAAATCAATCAATCAATCAATAATAGTAATGTTGATGATGATGATGATGATAAATCTTTTAAGAGTTCATGTTTTTAGGGATTCACATATGAACCCCTGTCTCTCTGACAGAGCTATTCCAAACCAGGATCTTATGAAATTAAACTCTGCTATTTTCTTTCTTGTCGCCAAGGCTTGTACAGAGATGGTGATGCCCATATGTTCGGATGGTATCAACGACATGTTTGAGCCACAGAAATGGGACTTCCATACTTACTCGGAGGACTGTTTCAAAACCTGGGGGGTACGACCCCGCCCTTCCTGGATTGCCACCGTTTACGGCGGGAAAAACATAAGTGCTCACAGTAACATCATTTTCAGGTGAGCTTCTGTTGTACATAACCAATATAGTGTTCCCTCGCTTTTCGCGGGGGATGCGTTCCGAGACCGCCCGCGAAAGTTGAATTTCCGCGAAGTAGAGATGCGGAAGTAAATACACTATTTTTGGCTATGAACAGTATCCCAAGCCTTCCCTTAACACTTTAAACCCCTAAATTACCATTTCCCATTCCCTTAGCAACCATTCAGATTATTACTCACCATGTTTATTTATTAAAGTTTATTTAAAAAAATATTTATTAAAGGCAGATGAAAGTTTGGCGATGACATATCACATCATCGGGTGGGAAAAAACGTGGTATAGGGAAAAAACCCGCAAAGTATTTTTTAATTAATATTTTTGAAAAACCGTGGTATAGACTTTTCGCAAATTTCGAACCCGCGAAAATCGAGGGAACACTGTAGTAGTTTCAGGATATAAACCTGAAGTAATATTACAAGTAGAGTAGAAGTAGAGAGAATGCTGAGCTATGGTACTTCAGCAGAATGATGCAATCTCTTCTATGATCTGATTGGTCAGTACATGTATATAACGTAATACACCTGTTCTGTGGGTGTGGTCTCATTTGCTTTAGTGGTTTAGTATAGTGTGATCTGATAGTTGGTGGTTAGTTGGTGGTTTGTTCTGTAATATAGTGTCGAGTAAATAGTTATTTTATGATACTACTGAAGAAGTAAAAGAGCCTTCTGAAGAAAGAACTCCTGCTTTCGTGACTTTATTGAGAAAACGACCTAGTGTGTGGTATTAGATAATCAACTAAACATGAGCCAGCAATGTGCAGCAGCGGCTAAATAAGCCAACACCATCCTAAGCTGCATCAACAGAGGGATACACTCCAAGACCAGGGAAGTATTAATACCACTCTACTACGCCCTGGTCAGACCACATCTGGAGTACTGCATCCAGTTCTGGTCACCACACTTCAAAAGAGACATTGAAACTCTGGAGAAGGTGCAGAAAAGAGCAACCAGAATGATTAGGGGACTTGAAACCAAGACTTACGAAGAGAGATTGCGGGAACTGGGCATGCATAGCCTAGAGAAAAGAAGGGCCAGAGGGGACATGATAGCTGTATACAGGTATATGAGGGGTTGCCACAGAGAGGAGGGGGTCACTCTATTCTCCAGAGCACCAGAGGGCCGGACGAGAAACAACGGCTGGAAGCTGACCAAGGAGAGATTCAACCTAGAAGTAAGGAAGAACTTCCTGACGGTCAGAGCGATCAACCATTGCGGAGGTTGTGAACTCCCCAACTCTGGACACTTTCAAGAGGAGATTGGACTGCTATTTGGCTGGGGTGCTTTAGGATTCCTGCTCAGGCAGGGGGTTGGACTAGATGACCTGCATGGTCCCTTTCAACTCTTAACAATAAATAAATAAATAAAAATAAATAAATAAAAAATAAATAAGTCCGCCATGTTTCTGTTGTGGTTCAGCCTGAGGCTGCTCAGGGACCGGCTGTGTCTCTGCTGGCTACATGCCAGGAGGAGGATGACAGCGAAGAGGAGGGGGCTGAACAGGGGAGAGGAAAGTCAGGAATGGACAGGGGAGAGGAAAGTCAGGAATGGGACGAAGGAGAACAGCATGAGAGCCCAGGGGGGGGGGGCCCTCTCCCCAGCCAGTAGCTTGGAGTCATTAGGTGATGAAGCACAAGCCGTCATTGACATGTGACGTTCAGATCAAAGAAAGGAGCAATTAAAGAAGTATTATCAGCACTGAATTAGGAACAGCTGGGCTTGGGTGTGGTCCTCCTTAGCAGGTTTTAAAAGGCAGGCAAGCCCTTGAAGCCATGTGGAGTGTTATCAGTTGGAGTTACGGTGTCCTGCTTTGTTCTCGGCGTCTCTGTTCCTGGCTTGTGGCCCAGCAGTTTGGAAGACCCGTGGGAGGTGTAGGTCTGCTATCTACAGCCTCGTCTTGGCAGCAAGAATCCTGTATTGCTGCATGGACTTTTGCCTTCGTGGATACATTTGAAGATACAGCGTTTTCCTGTTTGTAAGGACATTTTCTGTTACCTGTGTTTTTTCTTGAATTTTATAAACTGCCTTTGCCTTTTATCGGTGTGTCTGGCTTCTCTTTTTGGGTTGGTATTGGCTTCTGGAGTGACCCAGACAGAACAGTTTCCAACGCAAATTCAGAATAACTCGGACAGGTTATGGGACTAGGGCTGGCAGGAAACCAGAGCTGGTAGGAAACCAGGTTTCTGGAAGAGACAGACCCCGGTCTACGACAGAAAGTTTGTTCCTGAGGAAATTGAACAGTTTTTCTTGTGATTAAGGGCTGTTTGAAGTTAGAAAATGGCATTTTTAGCAACCGGGAAGAGGGAGGAGGATTAAATATTTTATTTATTTATGTTTATTTATTTATTGGATTTGTATGCCGCCCCTCTCCGTAGACTCGGGGCGGCTAACAACAGTGATAAAAACAGCATGTAACAATCCAATCCAATACTAAAATAACTAAAAAAACCCTTATTATAAAAACCAAACATACATACAAACATACCATGCGTAAATTGTAAAGGCCTAGGGGGAAAGAATATCTCAGTTCCCCCATGCCTGACGGCAGAGGTGGATTTTAAGAAGCTTACGAAAGGCGAGGAGGGTGGGGGCAATTCTAATCTCTGGGGGGAATTGGTTCCAAAGGGCCGGGGCCGCCACAGAGAAGGCTCTTCCCCTGGGTCCCGCCAAACGACATTGTTTAGTTGACAGGACCCCTTTGAGTAAATTGTAAAAATGTCAAAGGTGGGATAAAAATAAACAAAAATAGTGAAGTACTGGGATGGCTCTAGGAGAAACTGTCATTTTCACACCCTGTCTTCTCCGTTCTCTGCCAGCAACGGAGGACTCGATCCTTGGACCGGAGGCGGCGTGACCAAGAACATCACGGACACCCTCGTGGCCATCATGATCCCGGAAGGAGCTCATCATCTGGATCTGCGTGCCAACAACCCCTATGACCCAGACTCCGTCCTGCAGGCTCGCCTCTTGGAAGTCCGTTACATGAAGTTGTGGTTGCAGAAGCACAAGAGGGTTAAAAAATGCCCAAAATAACCTGGATCATAGTTGAGGATGGTGGTTTGTGCAGCAATGGTGACCCTTGAGTGTCCACCTCCTTTTCTTGGATTGTCTCTTCTTCAACTTGCTTTCTGAGCATTCTTTAGCTTCTCCCGATTCTCAATCAAGGGTCTGTTGGAGACAATCTGGAACCGACATTGGTTGGTGACGCCCCATCCATGTCTCTCTTTACGGAGGAAGCCGAGACAATTTATTGCTATTCTTCATTGAATTGTAGGACCCACAACTGGGAAAGGAGAGTGCTTCTTATGCCCGTTGTCTTTCCCTGACCCACTTGCTTAGCTGTCTTTGTGTAGGGAGCTGGACTCCCATAGTGGTAGTCCTTGACTTACGAACCACCACGGAGCCCCAAATTTATGTTGCGCAACGAGAAATGTTGTTGAGCGGGTTCTTGCCCTGTTTTACGACTTTTCCTGCCACATTGGAGCCGAGGTGGCGCATTGGGGTAGAGTGCAGTAGTACTGCAGGCCACTAAAGCGGACTGCTAGATCTGCAGGTCAGCGGTTCAAATCTCATCACCGACTCAAGGTTCACTCAACCTTCCATCCTTCCGAGGTGGGTAAAAGGAGGACCCGGATTGTGGGGGCAATAGGCTGATTCTCTGTTAAAAAAAAGTGCTATTGCTAACATGTTGTAAGCCGCCCTGAGTCTAAGGAGAAGGGCGGCATAAAAAAAATCAAATAAATAAATAAATTTCCTAAGTCGGTGCTGGTGAACCTTTTTTTCCTCGGGTGGCAAAAGAGTGTAGGCACATGCTATCGCACATGCATGAGTGCCAACACCCATAATTTAATGCCTGGGTAGGGTGAAAACAGCTCTTCTCCCCCCGGAGGCCCTCTGGAGGCTGGAAATGGCCTGTTTCCCAACTTCTGGTGGACCTAGTAGGTTTGTGTTTCGCCCTCCCCAGACTCCAAAGGCTTCCTCGGAGTGGGTAAGGGTAAAAATGGCCTTCTCCATCCCCCCAAAGGGTCTCTGGAAGCCAAAAACACTTCCTAGGGACACACAGGCACATTGGTCTGCTTTATGTATGGTTATGATTGTTTTTAAATAAGGTTTTTTATAACTCTTTGTTTTTAACAGTTAGATTTGTACACTGTATTGTTGTTGGAAGCCGCTCCAAGTCTTCGGAGAGGGGCAGCATACAAATCTAATAAAAATAATAATAAATAATAATTTGATCTCCTCCCACCCAAATTCAGAGCTTTTATTTCTTTCCTAATCTCCTGGGAGGAAACAGAGCCAGAAAAGTTGGGGAGAAGCCTCTGCGGGGCCTCTAGACATCTCCTGGGAGGAAACAGGGCCAGAAAAGGCGAGGAGAAGCTTCCGTGGGGCCTCTCTAGGAATCTCCTGGGAGGAAACAGGGCCAGAAAAGGTGGGGAGAAGCTTCCGTGGGGCCTCTCTAGGAATCTCCTGGGAGGAAACAGGGCCAGAAAAGGCGGGAGGAAGCCTCTGCGGGGCCTCTATGTTGCTGTGAGCCGCCCCGAGTCTGCGGAGAGGGGCGGCATACAAATCTGATTAAACTTAAACTTAAACTTAAACTCTAGGAATCTCCTGGGAGGAAACAGGGCCTCCACCCTCCCAGTGGTTTCCCCAATCGCACGCATTATTTGCTTTTACATGGATTCCTATGGGAAAAATGGCTTCTACTTAAGAACGTTTCTACTTAAGAACCTGGTTGCGGAACGAATTAAGTTCTTAAGTAGAGGTGCCACTGTATATAAATATTCTTTCTGAAGAAACGCAATGTGGAATTCTATTGATAACAACGGACTTAAGGGGGCAGTATTGTATTTAAGGAAACATCTCCACTTCGGTTGTATTATTATATATTTATTTATTTAAACCTTTTTCCCGCCGATTTACCACACCTTAACTAGAATTATTCTAGATGGCCCTCCAATTTTTCACTTGATGGGGGAAAAAATTCTTTTTTAAAAAAAAAAAAAGCACGATCTTCAGAGTTTAGAAGGACTTGAAAAGCGGAGCTTTGGGGCACCAAACTCCTTCCGTTGGCCTTGTTTTTTTCCTAATCTCTGGAACCCCATCAGGGGTTTAGGCCTTTGCCCTAAAGAGGAAGGGGACCTTTTAATGACAAAAGTAATGTGATTATCGGACTGAATGTGAGGAGCGGGGCGTGGATGGAAGGCTTAGAGAAAATCTGTTAGAATAGCTGAATGTCTCAGCTTAAATCTTTTCTCTTTAAGATGGAGGCACAATAGTTGCTCTTTCTTTTAAACGCTCCGTATTTGGCGGAAGGCAGTTGCCTGAGGGGGATTTGAAATATGCTGTGGAGAAATTTCAAATAAAATCTCTCCACAGAATTCGAGGTCGGGTGGAAATCTTTTAAAATCCACAAACCCAAATATGGGCAGTATCCTCGATTTACAACAGTTTCATTTAGTGACTGTTCGAAGTTAAAAACTACCCTGAAAAAAAGTGACTTAAGACCGTTTTTCACATTTACAACTGCACGTCGCACATCTCATTTGGTCACACGATCCAAATTCGGACACTTAGAAACATAGAAACATAGAAGACTGATGGCAGAAAAAGACCTCATGGTCCATCTAGTCTGCCCTTATACTATTTTCTGTATTTTATCTTAGGATGGATATAGGTTTATCCCAGGCATGTTTAAATTCAGTTACTGTGGATTTATCTACCATGTCTGCCGGAAGTTTGTTCCAAGGATCTACTACTCTTTTAGTCAAGGAAGACCGTAAAATGGGGCAAAACCCACTTGACAAATGTCTTGCTTAGCCAACAGAAATGTTGGGTTCAGTTGTGGTTGTAAATTGAAGGATGATCCTGTAGTTGAATCAGAACTATAGAAGCTTCTGGGATGAGAAGCAAAGAACTTTCTAAGATAAAGTTCTGGAGAAGGTGCAGAAAAGAGCAACCAAAATGATCAGGGGTCTAGAAACCAAGACTTACGAAGAGAGACTGCTGGAACTGGGCATGGATAGCCTAGAGAAAAGGAGGGCCAGAGCGGACATGATAGCAGTCTACAAGTATACGAGGGGATGTCACAGAGAGGAGGGGGTCACTTTATTCTCCAAGGCACCAGAGGGCCGGACGAGGAACAACGGCTGGAAGCTGACCAAGGAGAGATTCAACTGGAAATAAGGAAGAACTTCCTGACGGTCAGAACGATCAACCAGTGGAACAACCTACCAGCGGACGTTGTGAACTCCAATACTCTGGACATTTTAAAGAGGAAATTGGACTGCCATTTCGCTGGGATGCTATAGGGTTCCTGCTTAGGCAGGGGGTTGGACTTGATGACCCACATGGTCCCTTCCAAATCTAACAATAAAAATAAATAAATAAATATAAATAAATAAATAAATAAAACTAAGAAAGTCCAATTTCCTTTTGAGCAGGGGAAAAAAAGTACTTTGGGGATATTTGAGACAAAAAAAGCAAATAGCACTTGGATTTACATGGTTAATCTATGTAATTCTGGGTGACTTGATAGCAGTGTTCCAATATTCGAGGCACTGCTGCAGAGAAGAGAGGGAGGTGTCAAGCTATTCTCCAAAGCACCTGAAGGCCAGACAAGGAATAATGGATGGGAAATGATCAAGGAGAGAGATTTAACCTAGAAATAAGGAGACATTTTCTGACAATGAGAACAATCAGCCAATGGAACAGCAGAGTCCTGTCCAAACCAACTGGTTGGAAGAACTTCCTTGATTCCAAAATTGTGGCCAGTCTCTTGTTTTTCAAAAAGATCAAATTAGATTTGATGTCCCCGGACAGCAATACGTGGGAGGCAGAGAGAGAGAGAGAGAGATTGAGAGAGAGGGAAAATGAGAAAGAGAATGAGAGAGGGAGAATGAGAGAGAAAGAGAGAGAGCGAGTGAGAAAATGAGAGGGAGAATGAGGTAGAGAAAGAGAGAATGAGAAAGAATGAGAGAGGGAGAATGAGAAAATGAGATGGAGAATGAGAGAGAAAGAGAGAGAATGAGAAAGAATGAGAGAGAGGGAGAATGAGAGAATAAGATAGAGAGAATGAGAAAGAGAATGAGAGAGGGAGAATGAGATAAAGAGAGAAAATGAGAAAGAATGAGAGGGAGAATGAGAGAGAGAAAGAGAGAGAATGAGAAAGAATGAGAGAGAAAGAAAGAATGAGAAAGAGAATGAGAGAGGGAGAATGAGAGAGAGAAAGAGAGAAAGAGAGAATGAGAGAGAAAAAGGGAGAGAGAATGAGAAAAATAGAAACATAGAAGATTGATGGCAGAAAAAGACCTCATCATCCATCTAGTCTGCCTTATACTATTTCCTGTATTTTATCTTAGGATGGATCTATGTTTATCCCAGGCATGTTTAAATTCAGTTACTGTGGATTTACCAACCATGTCTGCTGGAAGTTAGTTCCAAGGATCTACTCCTCTTTTGGTAAAATATTTTCTCACATTGCTTTTGATCTTTCCCCCAACTGACCTCAGACTGTGCCCCCTTGTTCTTGTGTTCACTTTCCTATTAAAAACGCTTCTCTCCTGAACCTTATTTAGAATAAGAGAATAAAGAATGAGAGAATGAGAATGAGAGAAAATGAGAGAGAGAGAGAGAGAGAATGAAAATGAGAGAGAATGAGAAAAAGATGAGAGAGAGGGAGAATGAGAGAGAAAGGGGAGAGAATGAGAGAATGAGAAAGAGAAAATGAGAGAAAATGAGAGGGAAAATGAGAATGAGAGAGAGAGAATTTGAATGAGAGAATGAGAAAAAGATGACAGAGAGAATGAGAGAGAAAGAAGAGAATGAGAAAGAATGAGAAAGAGGGAATGAGAAAAAGAGAGAGAGAATGAGAGGAATAATGAGAGAAAGAAAAAGAAAGAGAGAAAAAGAATGAAAGAGAAAGAGAGATAAAAAGAATGAGAGAGAGAAAAAAGAGAATGAGAGAAGAGAATGAGAGAGAGAATGAGAAAAAGAAAAAGAGAGAATGAGAGAGAGGGAGAGAAAGAGAGAGGGAATGAGCGAGCAAGAGAGAATGAGAGAGAAAGAAAGAAAGAAAGAGAGAATGAGAGAGAGGGACAGAATGAGAGAGGGAATGAGAGAGAGACAGAGAGGGAAAGAGAGAGAGAGAGAATGAGAGAGAGAGAAAGAATGAGAGAGGGAGAGAATGAGAGAGAGAGAGAGGATGAGAGAGAGAGAGAAGTTCAATAAACCCAGCCGCTTGAGTTATAGCCGCTCCCTGCCGAAATCCTGGGTCACCAAGTAATTTACTGATGAGGCTCAAGCACAATTTGGACAGCCCAGGGCCCTCACTGTCTGCTGACTACTGCTGTTCGTATTATTAATGCAATCAACCAACAGCAGGGTGCTGGGCCATGAAAAGCCACTCGGCTGGAGCAACTAAGCCGGAGGTGGCCAACGATCAGTGGAAAATCCAGAATTAAGAGCTAATGGGGAGGTTAAAAAAAAAAAAGGGGGGGGGAGACGAGGTTAGAAAACCTCCCTGACTATCACTTTTACAAAAATAATAATAATAATAATTCTAGATGGATTTCTTCAATTTAGAAGGTCACCTATATAGGTCAGTCCTTGGCGCTCTCAAAAAAAGCATGGTTATTTTTTGGAAGATATTTCATTACCCAAATAATCCTCAGTGCTGGTTAGAAACCTCTGCAAGAAAAGGGGCAACCTCAGAGAGGATCCTGCAGGTGGTCCTCCTTTTCCATCCTCCATACCAAACCCCCCACTCCCTTCTAGCACTGATGAAGTTACCTAGTTGGGTAAGGAAATGTCTGAATGAGAAGAAGCAAGCTCATAGAGCATCAAGGACCTCACCTCCTCCTCCTCTTCCTCCTCCTCCTCCATCCTCCATACCAAACCCCCCACTCCCTTCTAGCACTGATGAAGATACTTAGTTGGGTAAGGAAATGTCTGAAAGAGAAGAAGCAAGCTCATAGAGCATCAAGGACCTCACCTCCTCCTCCTCCTCTTCCTCCTCCTTCATCATCCTCCAGTCCACAAACCCCATTCCCTTCTGACACTGATGAAGTTACCTAGTTGGGTAAGTGTTGTGGTTGGCTCTGGCCCAGCTCCTGCCCCAAGGAATGTGGAGGTGGATATGGGGGAAACATCCACACGCTACAGGTCTGTTTTGCTCCCGATAGAATCTCCCGACGAAGACTCCTCTGATGAAGGAAGCGTGAGTGAGAGGGAAGGGGGGAGTTTGGCAGACAGCCTAGGAGGAGATCAAAAATCCTTATCATCCCTGGATTCTGAACAAGAACGTATGACGGATCCACGCATGCGTAGAGTGATGCATAGGAGAGAACAACTGAAGGATTATTACAGAAGATAAGTGAGGCCACCTGTGGTTGGGTGGGGCTGCTGTAATTAGTGCTACAGATAAGGGTTTAGCCTTGTGGCAGTTTATCTGATTCATAGTTTCTTCAAGATCGTGGTTTTGCTGTTTCCCTGTTCAAGACTGTGCGGACTTTCTGGACTTTGGAATTTGGATTCAGTTTCCCAGTTACTGGGTGAGAAATTGGATTGCATTTAACCTGTGCCTTGTGTGTACCAGAAAATCCCTTTGACATTTAAAAAGGGAGTTTTTTCTGCTTTTCTGTTGATAAAGACTTTTGTTTTTCCTTCTATCATGTGGTGTGTGTCTTTCTGGACTAATTACCTTGTAATTATGGGTGGTTGGGACACACCGGCAGAACAGTAAGGAAACATCTGTAAGAGAAGAAGCAAGCTCATAGAGCATCAAGGATCCCGCAGGTGGTCCTCCCCCTCCTCCATCCTCCATCCCAAACCCCCCACTCCCTTCTAGCACTGATGAAGTTACCTAGTTGGGTAAGGAAATGTCTGAAAGAGAAGAAGCAAACTCATAGAGCATCAAGGACCTCACCTCCTCCTCTTCCTCCACTTCCTCCTCCTCCATCATCCTCCATTCCACAAACCCTACTCCCTTCAAGCATGGATGAGGTTACCTAGTTGAGTAAGGAAACATCTGCAAGAAAATAAGCTCAGACAGCATCAAGGATCCCATTGTTGTCGTCATTATTGTTGTTGTCACCATAGTCCTCCTCCATCTGCCATTCCACAAACCCCATTCCCTTCTAGCACTGATGTTACCTAGTTGGAGCGGTTTAAGTTTAGTTTGAATCTGTTACGTGCTCGTGTGTTGTTGTGGTTGAAGGTGAAGTAGTCATTAACAAGAAGTACATTTTGGTATATGATTTTGTGAACTTTGGTTAGATCAGTTAAATTCGGAGGTGACGTAGCTGTAAATTGTCTAATTTCATTAGATTGCCCAGGCAATCTCACACTACTCACAAGAGCCTACAAAACTTTTGCCAGACCCATCCGAGACTACTGCTCATCTGTCTGGAACCCATACCACATCTCAGACATCAACACCCTTGAAAATGTCCAAAGATATTTCACCAGAAGAGCCCTTCACTCCTGCACTCGAAACAGAATATCCTACGAAAATAGACTAACAATCCCGGGCCTAGAAAGCCTAGAACTACGGCACCTAAAACACGATTTGAGTATTGCCCACAAGATCATATGCTGCAACATCCTACCGGTCAATGACTACTTCAGCTTCAACCGCAACAACACAAGAGCACGCAACAGATTCAAACTTAATACGAACCGTGCCAAACTTGACTGTAAAAAATATGATTTCAACAATCGAGTTATCGAAGCATGGAACTCATTGCCGGACTCAATTGTGTCAACCCCTAACCCCCAACACTTCTCCCTTAGATTCTCCACGATTGACCTCTCCAGGTTCCTAAGAGGCCAGTAAGGGGCGTACATAAGTGCACTGGTGTGCCTTTCGTCCCCTGTCCAATTGTCTTTCCTTTCTCGCACTTATCATATATATATTTTCTTTCTTTCATATATCCTCTCCTCTAAGTTCACTTTACCCTTATATATATTACTACATGTCTATTTTTCTTCCTATGTATTTGTATTGGACAAATGAATAAATAAAATAAATAAATAAAATTATTTCAAGTCTGGAAGGACTCTTCTTGCAAAATATTTCTGGACACTCTAAATTGTATTAATGTTTTCATTTTTTTTTTTTTTTTTTTTTGCCCAATACGCAATGAAGGTTATAGAGCAATGTTTCCTAACTTTGGCAACTTGAAGATATTTGGACTTCAACTCCCAGAATTCCCCAGCCAGTGGATGCTTGCTGGGGAATTCTGGGAGTTGAAGTCCAAATATCTTCAAGTTGTCAAGGTTGGGAAACACTGTTATAGAGAATACATACATAGTAAAATATATCAAAGAAAGAATAGAAGAAAAGATATAAGAATAAAATATGTCAATGAAGAATAGAGGAAAAGATATAGGAATGGAAGAAAAGATATATGAGATATAGAAGAGATAATTGGACAGGGGATGGAAGGTACACTAGTAGTGCACTTATGCACGCCCCTTACTGACCTCTTAGGAACCTGGAGAGGTCAATCGTGGATCGTCTAAGGGTAAAATGTTGGGGGTTAGGGGTTGACATTGCGGAGTCCGATAATGAGTTCCAACTCGATTGCTAAAGTCGTGCTTTTTACAGTCATGTTTGGAGTGGTTAATATTAAGTTTGAATCTGTTGTGTGCTCTTGTGTTGTTGTCGTTGAAGCTGAAGCTGAAGTAGTCGTTGACAGGCAGGACGTTGCAGCATACGATGGCTGGGAACATCTGGACTTGTTGCAATCCATCTATCCCTGTCTTTGAACACGGGATCTGCTTCTGATGCTGAGCATTTTGGACACAAGATGGGATTTAAATGTTCCTCCAAGCAGCAGTGGGCCAAGGGGTGTGGGGTGCAGGGGGGGCATAAATTGCCATCTTTTCTATGGTTGCTTAGCTACCACCCTCCCCTTCCCCACACAGCCTTTTTGGCATGAATCGAGCAACTGGAACTTGGCAACCTGGTTTCGATCGGTTGCCAGCGCTCCACATTATTTCTTCCTGAGGTCTCCCAGTCCTGCCTGTGTGCCATGTTTTCGATGCCACCCGAACTAACTTCTGCAGCCACATTACCCAAGAAACAGGGCCTTTTTTTCCTTGGGCCTCTTCCTGGTTTCCCTGCCCTTTCTCCACAGCGGAAAAACTGGCAAGGGTGGGTTTGGTTTACAGGAAGCCTGTTGCCGTGGCCATGATTTGGCTTTCTCCAAACTAAGGCTCTGCAATCACCAAATATCTATCTATCTATCTATCTATCTATCTATCTATCTATCTATCTATCTATCTATCTATCTATCTATCTATCTATCTATCTTCTATCTATCTATCTATCTATCTATCTATCTATCTATCTATCTATCTATCTAACTATCTATCTATCTTTCTTTCTATCTATCTATCTATCTATCTATCTATCTATCTATCTACCTACCTACCTACCTACCTACCTTTTTTTAAAAAAAATAAACTTTATTGAATTTTCATAAAAAGACAAAACCAACAAACATACATTTAACATAAATTTGGGGTTGCAATACCCCTGCTTATTCTAGAAGTTAAGTTTCCATACAGAAAAAGAATACCTTATTAATACTTTAAGCCAACTTAATACTTTAAGTGAAAAGAAGAAACTCTATTTGATCTTATATATATAAAAAAACTTCCATTTATAAACCTACCTACCTACCTACCTTTCTGTTCTGTCGGGCTCTCTGGTAGACTCCTCCCAAAAATTCACAGGTACAAATTTCAGACACACACACGTTTGAAAATTCGTAACAATGTTCTTTAGAATGAAAATTCACTTAAACCAAGCCCTCTTTTGGTATAGCAAAGAGCACTGGTCTCCAAACAAACTGGTAATTTGTACAAGTCCCTTATCAGTTCTGTGATACTTAGATTGCAGCTGTGAGGCAATTCACAGTCCTTCTTCTTTCTCAAAGTGAAACACACTTTGCTCTGGTTTAGTTTCAAAGCGGGGGAAAATCAGCACACAAAGATCAAAATCAGCAAAGCAGGCAAGAAACACAACGATTAGATAATCCTCCACAATGGCCAAACCCACAGGCTGCTCTTTATAGCAGCCTCACTAATGACCACAGCCCCACCCAACCACAGGTGGCCTCAATTTCTTTGATAATAATCTCTCAGTTGTTGTTGCCTATGCATCGCTCTCCGCATGTGTGGCTGTATCATTAACTCTTGTTCCGAATCCAAGGAGGAGCTAGATAATTGATCTCCTTCTGAGCTGTCTGCCCCACTCTCCTCCTCCATGTCACTCATGTCTTCTTGGTCAGAGGAGCCTCCATCAGCAGATTCCACCGGGGGCAAAACAGGCCTGCAGCATGTGGATGTCTCCCCCACATCCACAGTCCTTGGGGCAGGAGCTGGGCCAGAGCTAACCACAACATATTCTATTCTATTCTATTCTATTCTATTCTATTCTTTCCTTCTTCACAGGTAATTCTTGACTTACAATTTGTAAGTGATCAAATAACTTGATCATTTACCGACTGTTCAAATTTACAAAGTTCATGAGCCACAGTGGCACAGTGGTAGAACAGAATGGAATAAACACAGTTGGAAGGGACATTGGAGTGAATGATTGGATTGCTATTTGTCAGAAATCTTCTACTTTGGTGGGGGGTTGGACTAGATGACCTGCAAGGTCCCTTCCAACTCTGTTAATCTGTAATTCTGGATGGACCGCAGTTTCTATCCATCAAACCTTGCCTTCTTCTTCGATCCAGGAGACCTCAGAGCGCCTGCCCTCCGAAATGATATCCCCCCCCAAATTTCTGGGTCGCCCACTTTTATAACCATCCAGAAATTTCTAAAAAACCCAACAACCCTGTTATCCCATCACGCTTAGGGACATGATGGTCAAGAAGCCCCTTTTAATTCTGCTTAATTTTGTTCTTCTGGTTGACTGTGTTTCTCTTTTACTCCCATTGTTTCTTTTCATCTTATCTGGAAACCTCCCAAGTGGTTGGGCGGCTTTGAGATGGGAATAAGTAAATAAATAATTTATTCACAGTTGGGTAGATCAAGATCTCTGCGGCTTCCATTCCCAGATGGGATAACTTTCCAAAAAAAAAAAAAAAAAAGGAGAAAAGGGAACATTTGATTTTGGAAGTTAAAGAATATTATTATTATTATTATTATTATTATTATTATTATTATTATTATTATTATTATTATTATTATTATTATTATTATTATTATATCAATACAACACAGCAAACGAGATCACTATGCTGGATTTCGTATTTCATCACCAGTCGGGCGCTTCCCAAGCACCTAGGACTGCGTGATGTAGCATCGAATTATGTTTGCCGATCCCAGTAAAGCGGCCTTTTGCAATTGACAGATGGAGATTTTTTCAATTCCGATGGTTTTCAAATGTTCGCTAAGATCCTTTGGCACTGCGCCCAGCGTGCCAAGTACCACTGGGACCACTTTCACTGGCTTATGCCAGAGTCGTTGCAGCTCGATTTTCAGATCTTTGTATTTCACAAATTTCTCTAGCTGCTTCTCCTCAATTCTGCTGTCTCCTGGGATTGCGATGTCGATGATCCATACTTTCTTTTTCTCCACAATCAGGATGTCTGGTGTGTTATGCTTCAGAATTCGGTCAGTCTGAAGTCGGAAGTCCCACAGTAGTTTTGCTTGCTTATTTTCAACCACTTTTTCGGGCTTATGATCCCACCAGTTCTTTGCCACTGGTAAATGGTAGTTCCGGCACAAGTTCCAGTGGATCATCTGTGCCACAGCATCATGTGTATGCTTGTAGTCAGTCTGTGCAATCTTTTTGCAGCAGCTGAGTATGTGTTTAGTTTAGTTTTATTGGATTTGTATGCCGCCCCTCTCCGGAGACTCGGGGCGGCTAACAGCAATAATAAAACTGTGTACAGTAATGTGATCGATTATTTCATCTGTTTCTTTACAGAGACATCATCATCATCATCATCATCATTATTATTATTATTATTATTATTAATTAGAGTTGTATGCCTCCCCTCTCCGTAGACTCGGGGCGGCTCACAGCAACAATAAAACAATGTACAACAAATCTAATAATTTAAAAAACACTAAAAAACCCTTATTAAAAGCAAACATACACACAAACATACCATGCATAAACTATATAGGTCCAGGGGAGATATAGGTGGGAGAGAGGTAGAGAAAGCTAATAAACGAAATAGAAACCTTGGCAGAGATGGCCTCTTTGGATAATTCCTCTCACTCAGTTGAACAACAGAAACAATTTCCGAAACAACTTAGTACAATTGCATCCAAATTGTTTAAAGATCAAAGAAGCTAATTAACCACACGCAAAACAGTCTTGTTCTCGTTGGAGCTTTGCCCAGCTTATATGAAAGTTGATAAATGCTTTTTGCAGCAAATATTTTTTTTGCAGGACACACACACACACACACACACACAAAATTAGCAAGGACAACAACAATATTTGTGCAAGAAAAGATGGATGGCATTCTTCTAGCAGTTGAATTACCACCAGCCCCAGTGCAGTTATTTCTTTATTTTCATCTATCTATCTATCTGTCTGTCTGTCTGTCTGTCTGTCTGTCTGTCTGTCTGTCTGTCTGTCTGTCTGTCTGTCTGTCTGCCTGCCTGCCTGCCTGCCTGCCTGCCTGCCTGCCTGCCTGCCTGCCTGCCTGCATTACTTTCTGGGGGACCCTCATAACTCCATCAACAGACTTCTGGCAATTGGTGTTTGACACAAAGTCACCCAGCCAACTTCAATGCTTAAAGTGGCACTGTAACTCACTGTCTCCTGGTGACTGGTGCAAAGTCACCCAGCCAGTTTTCATATATATACGAGGGTCACCACATTCCCCCCCCCTTCAGCTTACAGTAGTGGTACGAATGCGAATCTTTAGATATACATTATTTAAATTGTCAGGAGTGCATGTGTAAATTTTGCGTTTCTTCAGACAGGTAGCGTAGCCGCAGCAGTGTTTCGAAATGGCGTCTGTAAGTGATGTACATTACAATCAGCGTCATTTGATTTCTCACTGGGGAGAAAGAAACTGTTGGGAACATTCACAAACATTTGTGTGCAGTTCATGGAGAATCTGCAGTCGACAGAAGTACGGTTAGTCGCTGGGCACAGAGGGTGAGGGTGAAGAGGTGATTTGCACAGTGTAGAAATGGCTTCGTGACCAGTGGTACTGATAGGCCATACACACCCTTGTGTGTCACTGGAGGAAGGCCTTAGAATGGGATGGACATTACGTGGAAAAATAGGCAGTGCAGAAGAAACATATTTCTTGTGTGTAAGATTATTATTATTATTATTATTATTATTATTATTATTATTATTATTAATTAGGTTTGTATGCCGCCCCTCTCCGTAGACTTGGGGCAGCTTACAGCAATGATAAAAACAATATATAATGACAAATCTAATAGAATAATACATTTAAAAAGTCTAAAAAACAAGAAACCCCAATATATAAAAAACATACATACAGTCATATCATACATAGAAAACTACATAGGCAGGGGGAGATGTTTCAGTTCTCCCACGCTTGACGGCAGAGGTGGGTTTTAAGGAGTTTACGAAAGACAAGGAGGGTGGGGGCAGTTTTAATCTCTGGAGGGAGCTGATTCCAGAGGGTCGGAGCCGCCACAGAGAAGGCTCTTCCTCTGGGTCCCGCCAAACGACATTGTTTAGTTGACGGGACCCAGAGGAGACCAACTCTGTGGGACCTAACCGGTTGCTGGGATTGTGTTCAATAAATAAATGCTGAAGGGGAAAAAAATGTGGTGCATTACTTTCTGGGCCACCCTCGTATATTTAGTGGAGTTTTAATTTAAACAACCATGAGAAAGTAGGAGGAGGGAAAGGAGCATTTTAGGCATTTTCCCAGATCTCTCTCTTAGAAATCCTTTCTTGGCAGTCACGATTTGGCTCCACAGCCTTCCAGAAGCTGCTTCCATTGTTGGTTGAATCCAGAGATAAATAGAGTGAATAAAGAGAGCATCTCTCTCTCTCTCGCATACAATTCTGCCTTTATCGCTGGGGGAAAGAAACCTCAGCGCTGAAATGTCACAATCACACTTATTTTCCCTTTTTGTGCTTGGGCACAGATGTTGTGCCAGAAACTCGCCGGACTTTATTTATTTATTTATTTTTAAAATAAAGCTGGCGTTATCAGTATTTTCCACTGCACGCCATAGAAATGCAAATGTGCTTACTGCAGCTAATGGCCAATCTCGCTGTATTATTATTATTATTACTTTTTATTAGCTCCCACTTTCTTTGAGCATGTCTGGGTGTGGAATTCTGTCCTCTTCCCATACCTGCATTCTTTATTCTTCTCCTTCTTTCTCTCCTTCCTTCTCCTTCTTTCTCCAGTTAATGTATTTTTTAAAGATAAGGCCGAAATAGTCTCCCTTAATTTTAAAAATTCAGCAAAAACATGTGAGATATAATAATATGTAATATTAATATTAATATGTAATATTAATATTTATTTATTTAGCAGAGTCCTGTCCAAACCAACTGGTTGGAAGAACTTTCTTGATTCCAAAATTGTGGCCAGTCTCTTGTTTTTCAAAAAGATCAAATTAGATTTGATGTCCCCGGACAGCAATACGTGGGAAGCAGAGAGAGAGAGAGAGAGAGATTGGGAGAGAGGGAAAATGAGAAAGAGAATGAGAGAGGGAGAATGAGAGAATGAGAGAGAGAAAGAGATCGAGTGAGAAAATGAGAGAGGGAGAATGAGATAGAGAAAGTGAAAGAGAATGAGAAAGAATGAGAGAGAGGGAGAATGAGAAAATGAGATAAAGAGCGAATGAAAAAGAAAGAGGGAGAATGTGAGAATGAGAGAGAGAGAGAGAGAATGAGAAGGAATGAGAGGGAGAATGAGATAGAGAAAGAGAGAGAATGAGAAAGCATGAGAGAGAAAGAAAGAGAATGAGAAAGAGAATGAGAGAGGGAGAATGAGAGAATGAGATAGAGAAAGAGAGAATGAGAGAGAAAGAGGAGAGAGAATGAGAAACATAGAAACATAGAAGACTGACGGCAGAAAAAGACCTCATGGTCCATCTAGTCTGCCCTTATACTATTTCCTGTATTTTATCTTACAATGGATATATGTTTATCCCAGGCATGTTTAAATTCAGTGATTGTGGATTGACAAACCACGTCTGCTGGATGTTTGTTCCAAGGATCTACTACTCTTTAAGATTTGTATGCCACCCCTCTCTGTAGACTCGGGGCGGCTAACAACAATAATAAAACAACATAAAACAAATCTAATATTTAAAATGACTAAAAACCCTTTTTAAAAACCAAACATACACACAAACATACCACGCATAAATTGTATAGGCCTAGGGGGAAAGGAATGTCTCAATTTCCCCATGCCTGATGACAGAGGTGGGTTTTAAGGAGCTTATGAAAGGCAAGGAGGGTGGGGGCAATTCTGATCTATGGGGGGAGCTGGTTCCAGAGGGTCAGGGCTGCCACAGAGAAGGCTCTTCCCCTGGGTCCCGCCAAACGACATTGTTTGGTCGACGAGACCCAGAGAAGGCCAACTCTGTGGCACCTAACTGGTCGCTGGGATTCGTGCAGCAGAAGGCGGTCCCGGAGATATTCTGGTCCGATGCCATGAAGGGCTTTATAGGTCATAACCAACACTTTGAATTGTGACCGGAAACTGATCGGCAACCAATGCAGACTGCAGAGTGTTGGAGTGATATGGGCATACCTGGGGAAGCCCATGATTGCTCTCGCAGCTGCATTCTGCACGATCCGAATTTTCCCGAACACTTTTCAAAGGTAGCTCCAAGTAGAGAGCGTTACAGTAGTCGAGCCTTGAGGTGATGAGGGCATGAGTGACTGTGAGCAGTGACTCCCGGTCCAGAGAGGGCCGCAACTGGTGCACCAGGCAAACCTGGGCAAACGCCCCCCTCGCCACAGCTGAAAGATGTTTCTCTAATGTGAGCTGTGGATCGAAGAGAATGCCCAACTTGTGGACCCTCTCTGAGGGGGTCGGTAATTCCCCCCCCCCACAGGGTGATGGACGGACAGATGGGATTGTCCTTGGGAGGCAAAACCCACAGCCACTCCGTCTTATCAGGGTTGAGTTTCAGTCTGTTGACACCCATCCAGACCCCAACAGCCTCCAGGCACCGGCACATCACTTCCACTGCTTTGTTGACTGGACATGGGGTGGAGATGTACAGCTGGGTATCATCGGCGCACATGCGCGGAATCAAAACTATGAGCGAAAGTCGCCAAAATCTCACTCGCGTGCATCCTTGCAGAAGCCATATCTCATGCCAACAGGCGCACATGCGCTCACAAAGGCCACAAAGGGCGCACTGGCAGAAGGTAAGACAAGCGGTCCCTTCAGCATCTTCCTCATGAGTTTTATTTTTCATAGAAACATAGAAACATAGAAGACTGACGGCAGAAAAAGACCTCATGGTCCATCTAGTCTGCCCTTATACTATTTTCTGTATTTTATCTTAGGATGGATATATGTTTATCCCAGGCATGTTTAAATTCAGTTACTGTGGATTTACCAACCACGTCTGCTGGAAGTTTGTTCCAAGGATCTACGACTCTTTCAGTAAAATAATATTTTCCCACGTTGCTTTTGATCTTTCCCCCAACTAACTTCAGATTGTGTCCCCTTGTTCTCGTGTTCACTTTCCTATTAAAAACACTTCCCTCCTGGACCTTATTTAACCCTTTAACATATTTAAATGTTTCGATCATGTCCCCCCCTTTTCCTTCTGTCCTCCAGACTCTACAGATGGAGTTCATGAAGTCTTTGCTGATACGTTTTATGCTTAAGACCTTCCACCATTCTTGTAGCCCGTCTTTGGACCCGTTCAATTTTGTCAATATCTTTTTGTAGGTGAGGTCTCCAGAACTGAACACAGTATTCCAAATGTGGTCTCACGAGCACTCTATACAGCGGGATCATAATCTCCCTCTTCCTGCTTGTTATACCTCTAGCTATGCAGCCAAGCATCCTACTTGCTTTTCCTACTGCCCGACCGCACTGTTCACCCATTTTGAGACTGTCAGAAATCACTACCCGTAAATCCTTCTCTTCTGAAGTTTTTGATAATACGGAACTGTGCGAACACCCATTTCTTTTTTTCTTCTACATACAGAATATCTGATCCGGTTTCAACGTTTGCTGCATGGCTGTGTTCCCTGCAGAAACCCGAGTGGTTGATTTTCTTCTTTCTGAAGAGGGCCTTTTTTTTTTCTCAAGTAACCCCCCCCCCGCTCCCCCTCCCCAATTCCTACTGAACAAGGTGTCCTTTTCTTTCCTCCCCTTGGAGCGCTGCCCGACTGCCCTTCCGAACAAAAGCCGGAAAAAGGAATCAATGAACCCGTCCGAGGCTCTTTTCTAAAACCAAACTATGTCTGTCTTTCAAGAGGTCTGTATGTTTGGAAAACTTTGGATTACGCAGGGATGCCATCCTTTCTTTAAATGGAGAAAAGAAAACGGGGGGAGGGGGGCGGATAAATAAAAAGCCCAAGGTTTAAAGGAAGTGGTCTCTTTTAAAAAAAGAAGAGCCAAAGACATTAATTAAATGTCCCCATTCATTTCAACGTCCCCCCCCCCAACCCGGAGCATTAATCAGATTTCTGATTAGCATGTGGATCACAGCCAAACATCTGGGTGACGAAATAGATCTATCTGTCTGTCTATCTATCTATCATCTCTCTCTCTCTCTCTCTCTCTATCATTGTCTGTCTGTCTGTCTCTCTCTGTCTGTCTATCTGTCTATCTATCTATCTATCTATCTCTATCTCTCTCTCTCTCTCTCTATCTCTCTATCTATCTCTATCTATCTATCTATCTATCTCTATCATCAATCAATCAATCAATCAATCAATCAATCTCTATATATCTATCATCTATCTATCTATCTATCTATCTATCTATCTATCTATCTATCTATCTATCATCTCTCTCTCTCTCTCTATCATTGTCTGTCTGTCTCTGTCTCTGTCTCTATCTATCTATCTATCTATCTATCTATCTATCTATCTATCTATCTCTATCATCAATCAATCAATCAATCAATCAATCAATCTCTATCTATCAATCTATCAATCTATCCTATCTATCTATCCTATCTATCTACCTACCTACCTACCTACCTACCTACCTACCATCTCTCTCTGTGTGTCTACCTATCATTGTCTGTCTATATCTATCTATCTGTCTGTCTGTCTGTCTGTCTGTCTGTCTATCTATCTATCTATCCATCCATCCATCCATCCATCCATCCATCCATCCATCCATCTATCTATCTATCCATCTATCATCTCTCTCTCTATCATCGTGTCTGTCTGTCTATATCTATCTATTTATCTCTCTCTCTCTCTACCTACCTACCTATCTATGTACACACACACTCACACTGAACTTATTTATTGAATTAAATTTATATGCCACCCACTCTCTGAGGATTCAGGGCAGCTGACAACAATAATTATAAAACAATATAATCAGATTAAAACATTTCATAATAATAAAAAACATTTCATAATAATAAATAAACAAATTTCCTAATAATAAAAACATTTCGTAGTCATAAAAACCCTACAATATAATCACTAAATTCATGCACCAAACATCCCAATCAATCCGTGTCTTGGCCGGATAAAGAGATGTCAATTCTCACGGCGTCAATATATCGGTATAAAATATCTGCCTCTATGATATCCCTCTGTCTCTCTCAGCCTGTCGATCTTTGCCTTAAAGTTTTGCAGTGGGAAAATTCACAGTCACTCAATTCATGGTTTTGGATCAGTCTCGAAGACTGGGAAACAGGATTCACAGAAAAAAACTTTCTGGGTTTTTCCACCTCTCTCTCCTTTTCTTTCGCCAGCACTGAAAGCCTTGGAAATAAAAAAGTGGTCATAAAATTCTCTTTTGTGCCCAGAAAGGAGTTGTGTCCGTGCGGGTATGTTTTAAACTGTTGCTATGTTGCCTTTTGTTACCAGCTTGTGTTTTGTGGATGGGGGCAACCTCCCTTCCAGACTTCTTTCAATGAAATTCTCTATTTGGGGCTCCAGATAATTAGATCATTGCTATCATTTTCACCATCCTCTCTTTCTCCCTTACCCCCCCAAATCTGGCTGGAATTTGCATCACAATGTGTAGTTTCCCTGCTTCCTTTCACCACCGAAATGCCTGGATTCAAATAAGAGAGAATGAAGTACGTGTCCTTTTGTTTTAGGAAAACAAGAGTTGTTCATCTGTGTTGAAACCCTTGCAAATGTCCCAAAATCTCTTTTCTTCCATAACAACAGGATTAAAGAATTAGCCATCAAGATGGGATCAGGAGCTTAATACCAAAACAAAGATATTTCGCCTTCTCTGTGTTATCAAGAACCAGTGTGATTCCGTGCCAGTTTGGGGGTTCGGTTTCCAACAGGCCTGTAGAAGGTAAAAGATGTGGAGGCTGTAGAAAGAGTTCGGAGAAGAGCGACAAAGATGATTAGGGGACTGGAGGCTAAAACATATGAAGAACGGTTGCAGGAACTGGGTATATCTAGTTTCATGGCATCGGACCAGAATATCTCCGGGACCGCCTTCTGCCGCACGAATCCCAGCGACCGGTTGGGTCCCACAGAGTTGGCCTTCTCCGGGTCCCATCGACTAAGCAATGTCGTTTGGCGGGACCCAGGAGAAGAGCCTTCTCTGTGGTGGCCCCGACCCTCTGGAACCAGCTCCCCCCAGATATCAGAGTTGCCCCCACCCTCCTTGCCTTTCGCAAGCTCCTTAAAACCCACCTCTGTCGTCAGGCATGGGGGAATTGAAATTTCACTTCCCCCTAGGCTTATAGAATTTATACATGGTATGCTTGTATGTATGAGTGGTTCTTTAAATTGGGTTTTTAAAGATTATTTTTAATATTAGATTTGTTTTCATTGTTTTTTCATTGTTGTTAGCTGCCCCGAGTCTTCGGAGAGGGGCAGCATACAAATCTAATAAATGAATGAATGAATGAATGAAAAGAAGGACCAGGGGAGACATGATAGCAGTCTTCCAATATTTGAGGGGCAGCTACAAAGAAGAGGGAGTCAAGCAATTTTTCAAAGCACCTGAGGGCAGGACAAGAAGCAATGGGTGGAAACTAATGAAGGAGAGAAGCAACCTAGTTCTTGTTGTGGTTGGCTCTGGCCCAGCTCCTGCCCCAGGGAATGGGGAGGTGGATGCAGGGGAAAATTCAACATGTCACAGGCCTGTGTTATTGCCGACAGAATCAGTGCAGAGTTTAGTTTCCTCGGACGAAGAAGAAGGTGGGAGTGACTCGGCAGAGGAGGGCTTGGCACACAGCCCAGGCAGTCAATCTCCCTTATCTTCCATTGATTCGGATGAAGACGTTTTGGACCCACGCAAGCGCAGAATTATGCGTAGAAGAGACCAAGTAAGAACATATTACAGGAACTAAGGGAGGCCACCTGTGTTTGGGCGAGGCTTCCAGTAATTAGGGCTTCTGCTATAAATAGCAGCATGTAGGATTGGCTGTTGTGGAAGAATATCTGATCAGAGTTCATCAGGAATCTTGTGCTGGACTTTGTTGCTTTTTCACGCCTTTGAAACCAGTTGGAAGAAGGGGTGTGAAGTTTCTTCACAGTTGCTAGCTAAGTACTTAATGACTGCTTAAGGGAAATTGTACAGACTACCAGGTTGTTTTGGGAAGAGTGCTCTTTGCAATACAAAAAGAGTGCTTTGTTTATTTGGAATTTTGTGATAAAGAACATTGTTTTGAATTTTCAAACGTGTGTGTGTGTCTGAAATTTGTACCCTTGAATTTTCGGGAGGCTCCTATCAGAGAGCCAGGCAGAACAGTTCTTAGTTCTAAGGAGAAATTTCCTGACAGAACAATTCATCAGTGGAATGATTTGCCTCCAGAAGTTGTGAATGCTCCAACACTGACGTGGGGCCAATGTCCCTTCCAACACCTTGTTATCATCATCATCATCATCGTCGTCATTGTTATTGTAGTTGTTATTGTTAATATTATTATATTCATAAAATCAGTAATACACAACAAATGAGATTTATATGCTGGATTTCGTATCACAATATCACAAGTCAAACACTTCCCAAGCGTCTAGGACTGTGTGATACATTTTCGTATGATGCGTGCAGATCACAACTGCATTGGTTCACTTAAGAAACGTGGCAAGAAAAGTAATAAAATAGGGGTAAAACTCACTTAACAAATTTCTCAGTGAACAACATAAATTTGGGGCTCAATTGCAGTTGTAAGTTGAAGAGGACTTGTATGATGAATTGTGCAGAAGCACTGAAGGTCCTGTTGAACTTTCTTAAGGCAGCGGGAGTCTGTGGAGAGGGGCGGCATACAAATCTAAATAATAAATAAATATAAAACTCTTCCAAAGAGGGGAGAGGTCAACCAACGACCCTCTTGGCAATGACGTTAACCCTCTGGAGCGCTGTCCAATCTGCCACACTGCAATTGGCAAACCATACACAGGTACAGTAAGTTAAAATACTTCTTATGGTGCAGCGGTAGGACGTCACTAGCGGTTTTTCATTCCATTGTTCTTTCCTGAGAAGTCTCAGGTAACTTAAACTCTGTTGGGCCCTTTTGACCAGTGCTGCAATGTGAGTGCCTCAGGCCAGTTCCTCTTATATAACAACACCCAACTGGCCATTTTGTTAGTATGATGTCCCGTTAGTACATGGTACTCACCTGTATTTGGGGTTGCCATGTATTAAACTACCATTAGTAGTTTGTAACTCTAAATGAGTAATATGTCTTTAAGAGCTTTGGCTGGTTTTGCCATAAGGGGGCGCCAGCACTCTCTCCCTTAGGCTCACACTCATTCTTTGCCTTTACCTTTTGAGGGGAGTATACTTTGCTTCGTGCTTGGTGCGTGGTTTGTTACATATTTTTGCTTTTTACTTGTATATATGTACATATGTAAAGCCCACCGCAACAATATCACCAAAAAAGCTTCTGGAGTTGTTAACCTGATCCTACGCAGCTTCTGCTCAGGCAATCTCACACTACTCACAAGAGCCTGCAAAACTTTTGCCAGACCCATCCTAGATTACTGCTTATCTGTCTGGAACCCATACCACATCTCAGACATCAACACCCTTGAAAATGTCCAAAGATACTTCACCAGAAGAGCCCTTCACTCGAAACAGAATATCCTACGAAAATAGACTAACAATCCTGGGCCTAAAAAGCCTAGAACTACGGCGCCTAAAACACGATTTGAGTATTGCCCACAAGATCATATGCTGCAACGTCCTACTGGTCAATGACTACTTCAGCTTCAACTGCAACAACACAAGAGCACGCAACGGATTCAAACTTAATAAGAACCGCTCCAAACTTGACTGTAAAAAATATGATTTCAACAAGCGAGTTATCGAAGCGTGGAACTCATTGCCGGACTCAATTGTGTCAACCCCTAACCCCCAACATTTCTCCCTTAGACTCTCCACGATTGACCTCTCCAGGTTTCTAAGAGGCCAGTAAGGGGCGTGCATAAGTGCACTGGTGTGCCTTTCATCCCCTGTCCAATTGTCTTTCCTTTCTCTCACTTATCATATATATTTTCTTTCTTTCATATATCCTCTCCTCTAAGTTCACTTTACCCTTATATATATTACTACATGTCTATTTTTCTTCCTATGTATTTGTGTATTGGACAAATGAATAAATAAAAATAAAAAAAATAAATAATACTTGTTAGCATACTAAGTCTGTGTCTTTTACTGGCTGGATCACACATCTACACCCTTGCCTTTAACTCTGCTCTGAGTATGTCGAAGGTCTCGCAGCAAGCTCCACCGAGACATACTAACAACATGTACATAACAGTTTGGATTTGGAATATATAAACAAACTAACAAAGAATGCTTGTATGTATTGAAGCACTATAACTTTAAGAGTAAGTGTTGGAGATTGCCATAAGAGGGAGCCAGAAGCTTGATTCTCTCTTTCTGTGTAACTGTTATTTCTGTTTGGTCTTGCTGATTCATTGTGACTGCTGTAGTAAGAACTGTGTGTTCGATGATAGTTTATGCATTTGTAAGCTGTACAAGTAAGACTTGTAGTATTGGTAATGTATTGAGAGTTATTGACTGATTTCACTGTGCATGACTGGACTGTTTAACTTGACTATGATGTTTGCTAAAGTAAATACTATTTAATACACTTTAATATATCTATTTTGTATGACTAAACCATTACTCTTATCTCCCGACTATCTGCTGGATATCTGCTAGAATTCCATGTTTACTTTGCCCGTGTGCATCCTTGATAACTCAGGGGTCACTCTGCATACTCCTTAATACACTTGCTCCACTGATAACCAAGAAATGGATGTCTGATCTATTCCTTCTATACAGTAATCCCTGGCTACTTCGCGGTTGATCTTTCGTGGATTCGCTGCTTCACGGGGTTTCAAAGGGGGCTTAAATCCATTAAAAAAATTAAATCCATTAAAAATTCATAAAATTATTCTACAGCACTAATGCATTCTATTAAAGAAACTGGTAGGATATCACATGTAGTTCCAGCTGAGAAACATTATAGAATGACTGTTTAATGCAGTGTTTCCCAACCTTGGCAATTTGAAGATATCTGGAACTTAGAAACATAGAAACAAAATGTAGTAGATTGATGGCAGAAAAAGACCTCATGGTTCATCTAGTCTGTCCTTATACTATTTCCTGTATTTTATCTTAGGATGGATCTGTTTATCCCAGGCATGTTTAAATTCAGTTACTGTGGATTTATCAACCACGTTTGCTGGAAGTTTGTTCCAAGCATCTACGACTCTTTCAGTCAAATATTTTCTCACGTTGCTTCTGATCTTTCCCCCAACTAACCTCAGATTGTGCCCCCTTGTTCTTGGGTTCACATTCCTATTAAAAACACTTCCCTCCTGGACCTTATTTAACCCTTTAACATATTTAAAGGTTTCGATCGTGTCCCCCCTTTCCTTTCTGCCCTCCATACTATACAGCAGTGTTTCCCAACCTTGGCAACTTGAAGGTATCTGGACTTCAACTCCCAGAATTCCCCAGCCAGCGAATTCCCCAGCCAGCGTTCGCTGTCTGGGGAATTCTGGGAGTTGAAGTCCAAATATCTTTGAGTTGCCAAGGTTGGGAAACACTGCTATACAGATTGAGTTAATTAACTTTCAACTGAGTGGGAAACTTAGATTTAGATTCCTTAGTGTAAGTGCCAGGATGGCTCCGGAAATATATTGGAGGAGTACTTTGACTCGAACTCTGATTTAATTTGAATATCACTTGGAACCTTGACATCCTGCCCGAACAGGGAGTTTGGACGAGATGACCTACAACGTCCCTTCCAACTCTAGTAGTAATCTAATATCTTCTGCCTGGACCACTTCTCCATGGCCCAGCAAATGATCTGACCCTCTCCAGCTGCGTCCTGCCAAAAAAAGTTACAAGGAGAAGGGGGCTCACAGAGTCCCTCGACACCCCCCTGTCCCCCCTATCTTTGAAGAGTGTTCAGAAACTTCAGATTGTGCAGAATGCAGCGGCGAGAGCAATTATGGGCTTCTCTAAGTATGCCCATATTACTCCAACACTCCGCAGTCTGCATTGGTTGCCGATCAGTTTCCGGTCACAATTCAAAGTGTTGGTTATGACCTATAAAGCCCTTCATGGCACCGGACCAGAATACCTTCGGGACTGCCTTCTGCCGCACGAATCCCAGCGACCGGTTCGGTCCCACAGAGTTGGCCTTCTCCGGGTCCTGTCGACTAAACAATGTTGTCTGGCAGGACCCAGGGGAAGAGCCTTCTCTGTGGCGGCTCCGACCCTCTGGAACCAACTCCCCCCTGAGATTAGGATTGCCCCCACCCTCTTTACCTTTCGCAAACTCCTTAAAACCCACCTCTGCCGTCAGGCATGGGGGAACTGAAACATCTCCCCCTTGCCCATGTTGTTTTGGTGTTGGATTGATTGTGTGCTTGTTTTTTTAATATTCTGGGGTTGTTTTTTATGAATTTTTTAGCTTAAAATTGTAATTGGATTGGTGGGTATTGGATTTGTTACTATGTATTGTTTTGCCATTGTTGTGAGCCGTCCCGAGTCTGCGGAGAGGGGCGGCATATAAATCCAATAAATCTAATCTAATCTAATCTAATCTGCATGACTGAAATTGGGGGTTGCAAACCTTTGCAGGCGGAGGCCTCCTTCCAGTTTTGTAAAAAAATCCTACGCACACACACACACACACACACACAAAGAGCAACCAAGATCTCCCCCCTTCGCCTTTTAGGTCACTCAGCCCAAAATGCCCTTGGTTTGCCTTTAATTTAACAGCTTCTGGCTCCTTTTGCAGTTAAATGGAGTGTTCATTATTGAGGGATCCTCCCTCTTCCCCCCTCCCATCGCCCTTTCTTATCCTCCTCCTCCCCATTGGGGGGGGGGGACACTTTCTGAAGGTCTGTGTGGTGCAGTTTAATGAATATTTGGCACAAAGCTCTCTTTCACGCAAGGCAAAGAATAGGCTGGCCTGTTTAGGTCTTGGAAAGCTGTATGTCAAACGCTTTCCATAATGCTTGTCAAGGCAGGGACAGAAATTCCCACTGCTGACGAGCAGATTAAGACGCAAGCAGGAAATGAGATTGTATGGTGGGGGGGCATACAGGGTGGGTGGGTGAGGGGACACCTGTTTGGCCGCTCTGATTTTCCCATCGCTGGAGGGAGAAAGGAAGAAAAGAGAAGGGGTCCACTTTGATCAAATTAAAGAGAGGGAGAAGTGGGGGAAAAGGGGGGGGGGAGAGAAAGGATACTCTGACTTTGGCCATGCTCCATCCACTTTGTTGGCCCTTAGTCTCTTTCTGTCCATCTTGTGAACTGGGGGTGGGGGGGAAGTGGGGGAAACTGTTTACAATTCAAGGCAGCAAAGTGAGATAGGTAGGTTCCCTGGGAAGGTCCCAGCAGGGAAGAATAGGTAGGTAGGTAAGCAGAGAGAGGAGAGAGAGAGAGAAAGAGAAATATGGGTGGATAGGTGGATGGATAGAGATAGAGATTTTATTATTTGTAGTGATAAACAGATATTTCATAGATCTCTGTATTTGGATACATAGATAGACAGACAGACAGACAGACAGACAGACAGGCAGGCAGATTTCTATATTTAGCGAGACAAAACAGACAGACAGAAAGACAACCATAGTGACATATAGATTTCACATCTATTAATCATCTATCAATCTATCTATCACCTACCTATCATCTATCATCTCTATCTTATCTATCTTATCTATCTATCTATCTATCTATCTATCTATCTATCTATCTATCTATCTATCTATCTATCTATCATCACTCTCTCTTATCTATCTATCTATCTATCATCACTCTCTCTTATCTATCTATCTATCTATCTATCTATCTATCATCACTCTCTCTTATCTATCTATCTATCTATCTATCTATCTATCTATCATCACTCTCTCTTATCTATCTATCTATCTATCTATCTATCTATCTATCTATCATCACTCTCTCTTATCTATCTATCTATCTATCTATCTATCTATCTATCTATCTATCTATCATCACTCTCTCTTATCTATCTATCTATCTATCTATCTATCTATCTATCTATCTATCTATCTATCTATCATCACTCTCTCTTATCTATCTATCTATCTATCTATCTATCTATCTATCATCACTCTCTCTTATCTATCTATCTATCTATCTATCTATCTATCTATCTATCTATCTATCTATCATCACTCTCTCTTATCTATCTATCTATCTATCTATCTATCTATCTATCTATCTATCTATCTATCTATCATCACTCTCTCTTATCTATCTATCTATCTATCTATCTATCTATCTATCTATCTATCTATCTATCTATCTATCTATCTATCATCACTCTCTCTTATCTATCTATCTATCTATCTATCTATCTATCTATCTATCTATCTATCTATCTATCTATCATCACTCTCTCTTATCTATCTATCTATCTATCTATCTATCTATCTATCTATCTATCTATCTATCTATCATCACTCTCATCTATCTATCTATCTATCTATCTATCTATCTATCTATCTATCTATCTATCTATCTATCTATCTATCTATCTATCTATCTATCTATCTATCTATCATCTATCTATCTATCTATCTATCTATCTATCTATCTATCTATCTATCTATCTATCTATCTATCTTCTATCTATCATCTCTCTCTATCAACTCTCTCTCTCTCTCTCTCTTACATGCACACCACTTTCTCACCCCCCTCTCTCACACACACCCCTTTCTCTCTGTTTTCTCACTCTCTCATACATTTTTTTCACCCTCTTTCTCTCTCACCCTCTCTCTCAACCCCCTCACACAGTCCCCTCTTTCTCAATCTCTCTAACACACACCCCTTTCACTCCCCCTCACCTCTCTCTCACACAGCCCCCTTTCACACTCACCCCTCTTTCACACACATCCCTCTCACCCCGTTTACACACATCCCTCTCACCTGGCTCTCTCTCTCACACACTTCCTGCTCTCTCTTACAAACACACACTTCTCTCACCCCCCTCTCTTACACACTCAGCTTTCTCTCTCTCTCTCATACACTTTTTTCACCCCCCCTTTCTCTCACACACCTCTCACCCGCTCTCTCAACCCCCTCACACACTCCCCTTTTTCTCAACCCCTCTAACACACACCTCTTTTCATCCCCTCACCCCTCTCACACTCCCCTCTCTCTTTCACGCACACCCCTCATCCCGCTCTCTCACACACACTTCTGCTCTCACTCCCTCACGCACACACTTGTCTCACCCCCCTCTCTTACACCCCCCCTTTCACCCCTCATACCCTACCCTCTCTCTCACACACACACACATTTCTCACCCCCCCCCTTACTCTTCCCGCGCGCTCTCTCACATACACACACTTCTCTCACCCCCCTCCCTCTCCTCCCCTCACACACTTTGGCGCCCGAGGCCATTCAAGAGTTAACCGCCTCAGGCGAGCGAGCCCCTTTCCCGCCCCCCGCCTCCCCCTTCTCCCGCCAAGTGAAAAGCGAGGGGTGGGGAAAATAAAAAAGCAACAACAACCAGCCGCGCCACCATCGCTCGCAGCTTCCCCGAGTTTGCAGAAGAAGCGGCGGCGGCGGCGGCTGCGTCCCCGGCAACCGGCAGCCAGGCTCCGGCTCCGGCAACAGGCCCCGGCTTCCCAAACTCCCTCCTCTCTGGGTGGCAAGATGGTCGCTCCGTCCGGGCCGCCTCTTCCTCGACGCCGGCCTCCTTCCTCCGCCCGAAGTCCGCAGTAAAAACAACAGCGCCCGAAAGTGCGAACATGGCCGTGCAAGCGGCGCCCCTGCCGCCTCCCCACCGCCACCCCTTCGTCCCTTTCGGCTTCCCGACGGCCGACTTCGGAGCGCTGGAGAAGAGCTGCTACGGCGGCGACGGCGGCGGGGCGCTGCTCTTGCTGGAAGGCGGCGTCGGGGCCGACGGTGGCGGCGTAGGCGGAGGCCTCGGGGGCCTCGGCGTGGGTTGCCCCGAAGCGGCCGATTTCCGCGAAGCCACCCGGGAGCTGTTGAGCTTCATCGACTCGGCGTCGAGCAACATCAAGCTGGCTTTGGACAAGCCGGGCAAATCCAAGCGGAAAGTCAACCATCGGAAGTACCTGCAGAAGCAGATCAAGCGCTGCACCGGCCTCATCGAAGCCAGTCCCGGCTTCCCGGGTCCCGCCGCGAACAAGCCAGCCTCGACGGCCTCCTCCGCGGCGGCTCCCGCCAACAAGCCTCCGCCGGCCAAACGGGAGAGCAAAAGCCTAGCGGCGCTTTTCGACTCTTTGCCCTCCGCGCCTTTCCACCCTGGAGGAGCCCCGACGGTGGTGGCCCCCGCAACTGCTGCTGCTCCTCCCGCCGCCGGGCCGAAGGATTCCGGCTCGGGTCCTCCGGCGGCCGCGGCTTGCAAGAAAGTCCCGTTGAGGAACCGTAATTTGCCCCGCTCCTTCTTCACCGAGCCGGCTCCCAACCGGCCCGTCGGCTTGGAAGGAGGAGGAGGAGGACCAGCCGTCCCGTCGGTGGCCGAAGAGCTCTTCGATCTCCTGCAGACCGCTCCCGATTACCGAGGCCTGTTGCAAGAAACGGCCGAGCCGCCGTCGGGGTTCCCCGCCGCCTCGGAGCTGGAGCCGCCGTTGTACGAGCCGCTGCCGTCGTTGGCGCCCTTGCTGTACGCCGAGACCCCCTTGCGACCCCTGCCGGCTCTCTACGCCGCCGTGGCCGCCGTGGCTTCGGATCCGACGGCGCCTTTCTTCGCCGATTGCCCGCCCGCCCTGCCCTACGATTACGGCTACAACCGAGGGGGGCCTTACTCCAGCCTTTAGTCCTTCGGAGGAGTGGAGAATAAGGGGGCACGACGACTCCCGAGAGAAGGAATTAAGCGGGCGAGGGACCCCTGGAAGTAATAATAATAACAACAACAACAGAGTTGGAAGGGACCTTGGAGGTCTTCTAGTCCAACCCCCTGCTTAGCCAGGAAACCCTACATCTCTTTAGACGGATGGTTATCCAACATCTGCTTAAAAACTTCCAGTGTTGGAGGGCATTCACAACTTTTGAAGGCAAGCTGTTCCACTGATCTCTCCTTAGTTCTAAGTTGCTTCTTTCTTTGTTTAGTTTCCACCCATTGCTTCTACCCTCATGTGCTTTGGAGAATAGTTGGACTCCTTCTTCTTTCTGGCAACCCCTGAGATACTGGAACGCTGCTATCATGTCTCCCCTGGTCCTTCTTTTCATCAAACTAGCCATGCCCAGTTCCTGCAACCGTTCTTTGTGTGTTTTAACCTCTAGTCCCCTAATCATCTTGGTTGCTCTTCTCTGCACTTTTTCTAGAGTCTCAACATCCTTTTTTGCTACCAAAACTGAATGCACAAACTCATTGGTAGGACTCCTTGGGAACGACTTGCCCTGCCTGATGCCCTCTGGGTGTCCTACCTTCCTCTTCTGGACTGCCTTCTCGGATTATACGGACTTGAACGTCAGAGGGTCCCGAAATGCTTGGACATAAAAGGAAAATTAGATGGTGACTCGCATCTAATGGAAGAGAGAATTAAGTCTGTTAACAGAGGAATCCATCCTTACCCCAGACTTTAGTCCTTCGGGAGGGGGGGTGCAAGGGGAAGAGAGGAGGAAAGAGGGGAGAATGGGGGGAAGCAGCCCCCCAAATAAGGGACAAAGCGGGTGAGGAATGCCTGGAAGTGGGCACCCAACTCATTGGTAGGAATGAATTGCACTGCCTGATGCCCTCTGGGTGCCCTAGCCTCCCCTTCCGTCCTCGCCTCCTCCGATTATGCAGACTTGGACATCGAAGGAAAATTAGATAGTGACGGACAGGCAGAATCATTCGTCTCCTAACCGAAGAACCCATCCTTCCCAGCAATTTGGGGGAATCCCTCTTCCTGCCCGATATAAGGAGGCAAAGCAGGGCGTGGCGTGGACTTGGAGGGCGAGGGACCCCCGGGAGTGGGCACCCGCTCATTGGTAGGACTCCTTGGGAATGACCTGCACTGCCTTATGCCCTCTGGGTGCCCCACCCTTTCCCTTCGAATTATTCATGGGTCCTGAAATGTTTGGACATCAAAGGTGACGGGTGAAGAGCGACTGGTAGAACCCATCCTTCCTAGCAATTTGGAGGGAATCCCTTCCCCATATAAGGGGGCAAAACAGGCAAGGTGTGGACTTGGAAGGCGAGGGACCCCTGGAAGTGGACATCCGCTCATCGGTAGGATAAGGAAGACTGTTTTGGAAAGACTGTCCAAAGCCTTGCCCTCCCTGATATCCTCCGGGTGTCCTGGACTACACCTCCCATGCTCCTCTTCCAGCCTCACACCCTCCAATTATGCAGATTTGAAATTCAGAAGGTGCTGAAAAGGTTTTGATGTCAAAGGATAAAGTTAGATGGTGACGGTGGAAGAATGACTGGCGGGAGAATCATTTAGTCTCTAACGGAAGAAACCATCCTTCCCAGAAATTTGGGATATTAGGCTGGGTGTAAAGTCTTAAAACCGAGACCGCTCTGGGTTGTAACATTTTCATACATTGTCCGAGCTGAATAAGTCTTGTTATATGTGTTTTTGGGAGGGGGGGAGAATTGATGATGGAGAGGGGACTTGAGGATTTGCATGCCTAGGTTAGTGTTCCGGAACAAAATAATAAAAGAGAGACGGTGGCCTAGTGGTTAGAATGCAGTATTGCAGGCAAACTCTGCCGACCGCCAACAGTTCGATCCTGAACTCGACTTAAAGTTGTGACTCGGCCTTCCACCCTTCCAAAGATGGAGGACCCAAATTGTAGGAGACAATATATACAGCTAGTCTTCGACTTATGGTTGAAATTGAGCCACAAATTTTTGTCGCTAAGTGAAATATCTGTTTAAGTGAATTTCCCCTCATTTTATGACCTGTGCCACTTAGTAACATGGTTGTTAAGTGAATCTGGCTTTCCCATTGATTTAACTTGTCAGAAGGTCACAGAAGAAGATAAGTTATATCCTATAGTTAGATGGCTATATACAGAAGTGGTATATAAGTCTAAAGTTCAGAAGTTGAAATCTGCAGATGTGAAAAAAAGCCATGGGAATCTTTTAAAAAGTTTTTTTTAAAAAAAATTATAGGCAAACAAACATACAATACATAATTAATCCATCAGTGCATCATTTGTGTGATTTTTTCTTCTCCCTATTCCCCAATTATTTATCATTTCATTTATTATAACATCTCACCCCTCTTTCTTTAGGATATTTCTCTAGGTCTTTTCCAACCAGTCATAAAACCTCAAAGTATTCCAATTCCTCTCTTTCTTTAAGTATCAAGTGCAATCTATTCATTTCTGCACAATCCCTCAGATTGCAAATGTACAATCTATTCATTTCTGCACAATCCAATATTTTCTTCATTATTTCTTCCTCCGTGGGGATTTCCCCAACTTTCCATCTTTGCGCAAATACTCTCCGCGCTGCTGTGATATCACATGTATAATCAAGTATATATTTTCCTTACTCAATTTCCTCTGGTAAGAATTAACCCAATAGGAACAGTTCCGGGTTTTAAATCTCATCTATTGCTGTGTTGTTTCTTCTATAAGTGTTTTAAATTTCCGGTGTTGAAGCATTCACAACCTCTGGAGGCAAGCTGTTCCACTGATTAATTGTTCTAAGTGTCAGGAAATTTCTCCTTAGCTCTAAGTTGCTTCTCTCCTTGTTTAGTTTCCACCCATTGCTTCTTGTCCTACCCTCAGGTGCTTTGGAGAATAGGTTGACTCCTTCTTCTTTGGGGCAGCTCCTAAGATATTGGAAGACTGCTATCATGTCTCCCCTGGTCCTTCTTTTCATTAAACTAGACAATTTGTCTTGTTAGGTGGGCCCAGTCTTCCTTAATGGGCTCCAAGTACCTGCTAGGGGCAGGGAACTGAAGCTCGGAATTTCTGTCTCCCTTCTTTATTTATTTTTAATTTCTCTTTTAGGGAAAATACACTGGTCAGAAAAATTAAAAAAACAGAATATACAGGGAGTGGACAAAAAAATGGAAACACCTTGCAGCTTTTCCGTGGAATCCAGATTTGTGAAGCTCCCTTCAAACAGCTTTTGTGGAAACTGGGTTCTGTACGTGTTTATTGAGCTCTGCAGTGATTTTAGGAGCTGCGGTCTTGCGATCCGCTCTAACAATTCGCTTTAGAGTCTGACGGTCTCTCTCAGACAACTTCGACTTTCGACCAGACCTGGGCTTGGCTGAGGACGTTTTCCCTTCTCTTTCAACAGCAGTCATGACTTTTGAGACATGACCTCTTGAAACGCCAAACATTCGGGCACTTTCTGTTACACGAGTGCCTGCCATTCGAGCACCAACAATTTGGCCTCTTTGAAAGTCTGAGAGGTCTGCCATTTCTAGAAGGTTATAACCAATTTCCTTAAATTTCTGTAAAAAAAAAAGGTAGCTTAAAAAAAAGATATTAAATAACAGAATTAATAAAAAAAACCACTTAAAAATATGTCACGTTTTGATTGATTTGAACATGTTCAAACATGATGCCAAAAAGTTATGTGTTTCCATTTATTTGTCCACCCCCTGTAACTTCAAGTAAATCAAACTTCTGAATATTTCATTCATTCAGATCTAGGATGTGTTATTTGAGTGTTCCCTTTATTTTTTTGAGCAGTATATAACATTCTTCCTTTTTCATATTTCCTAAAGTATTTCATTCTTCCAGGAGAGGGGTGGGTGCTAGCTTCCTACACAACTTTTTAGTTTTTCAACAACAGCCCTCTCTCCTCTGCCTATTCCTGTTCTAGCAGTGCTGTTGCCCTTTCTTGTATATATGTGATTCTGTATTTCTTTTTTATTAATGGGTGCCAACAACGTTTCTAATTCAAAGAATACAGCAATGCAGTTTGTGACTAAATCCTCAGAACTTCAGCCATGGTCTGGTTATGTTAGAGCAGGTTTTGTTTTTTGTTTTTAAATTGTAGAGTGCTGTTTAAGCCAATAAATCAGGGGTCTTCAAACTTGGCAACTTTTAAGAGTTGTTAACTTCAAGTCCACAAGTCTTAAAGTTGGCAAGTTTGAAGACCTCGGCAACAGATATTAAACCCCAAACTCTCCATGGGCTAAGCCTGTCTTTGCTAACCATGATTTGTTACAAAAAAAGTGGTTTGCAACACACAAAGCCATAAATGGCTGGACTGTAGCTTCTCACAGGACAGGAAGCCAAAAGAAAACAATGGTTAGCTTAGAGCTGTATATGTGAAACCAAGGCTATATATATATATATAATCTTAACAGATTAAGTCTCTGGGATAACATCTCCAGAACTTCTGCGGCCCACAAAGAGCAATGCCACCGGAACGCAAAATATAATTTGAGAATTAAGTTATGCTAATTAAAAACTCTGTCAAGCTGCACCGTGCTGTAATAATTAATGACAAACAATTGGAGAGGCCGAAGAAGGGGCCGGGGTGGAAAAAGACAACTCAGAGAATACCTTGACTCTGATCAATGGCTCCCCAACCCTACAATACGAATTGTAAAGTGAGTTGGAGAACTTCAGGTAGTAGAAAAATCCTTGAAATAAATATGTTCTTATCTCTGGTTAAGTGGGTTGGCTGTGAGTTGTTTGTTTTCCTGCGTCTTCAGGGGTTTTTATTTTAGATTAGGGAGTTGGGAGTAGAAGCTGTGGCTAGGGAGAATCATAGTTATAGGAAAAAAAATAATTTATTTATTTATTATTTATTAATTGGATTTATATGCTGCCTCCCACCGAGGACTCGGGATGACTTACAACATATAGAAAACAATGTGAGCATCCCAATCCAATTAAATTAAAACTAGTCACTCTAAAAACCCCAATAATATTAAAATCAATTGCTACCAACCTGCCTTCCATTGAGGACCTGTATAATGCACGAGTCAAAAAGAGGGCCGTGAAAATATTTACTCACCCCTCGAATTCTGGACATAAATTATTGAGTCCTCGGAGAGGGGCGGCATATAAATTCAATATATAGATAAATGGATGGATGGATGGAAGGGTGGGTGGGTGGGTGGGTGGGTAGGTAGGTAGGTAGGTAGATAGATAGATAAGATAAGATAAGATAAGATAGATGAGATAGATAGATAGATAGAAGGGTGGATGGATGGATGGATGGATGGAAGGGTGGGTGGGTGGGTAGGTAGGTAGGTAGATAGATAGATAGATAGATAGATAGATAGATAGATAGATAGATAGATAGATAGATAGATAGATAGAAGGGTGGATGGATGGATGGATGGATCGATGGATGGATAGATAAAAAGATTGCCTCTACTTACGAACTTTTCTAAATAGGAACCAAGTGTTCAAAAATTTGTTTTCCTCTTCTCAAGAACCATTTTTCACTTATAAACCTGAGCCTTCAAAACTGTAACCGGGAAAGGCGGGGAGGAGCCTCCATGGGGCCTCTCTAGGAATCTCCTGGGAGGAAACAGGGCTGGAAAGGCAGGGAGAAGCCTTCATGGGGCCTCTCTAGTAATCTGAGAAGAAACAGTGTCAGAAAAGGCGGGGAGAAGCCTCTGTGGGGCCTCTCTAAGAATCTCCTGGGAGGAAACGGGGCCGGAAATGGCGGGGAGAAGCCTCCATAGGGGCTCTAGGAATCTCCTGGGAGGAAACAGGGCCTCCGCCTTCCCTGTAGTTTCCCCAATCGCATGCATTATTTACTTTTATATTGATTCCTATGGGAAAAATTGCTTCTTCTTACAAACTTTTCTACTTAAGAACCTGGTCACGGAACGAATTAAGTTCATAAGTAGAGGTACCACTGTACTGTAAAATATGTATCTGTGTTACAAGGGCAGGGAACTATTAAACAGACAAAGTCCTTTGCTACCATCTGGTGGATTTCTCTGGATGCTGCATCATCTCTCTTTATTTTCATAATTTGGACCTGGCTAGTACCCTACGATTGCTGTGATTCACCTTATAAAGTTCGCAAAATCCAGCAAAACATGGCTGTGGTGCACAGATTTGTGCTTGGTTTGCACCAGGATACACACATGCATAGTGCCAAAAACATGGCTTAAAAGCAAAAAAACATAAGCAGAAAAAGCTTCTGGACATGCGCATAAGCCAAAAACAAGATGGTGGCGCCATAGGCACCGCCATTAGATTAGTTCATCAGTGTGGCCAGCCAGCGATTGCTCCTGGTTCAGCGAGTGCGGGAAATTCCCACGACTGTTTCTATAGAACCGGTCCGAACCACGACCAACCCACCTCTGGATATTGTATATATGCATTGTGTATATGACGTTTCTTTTATACACAATTCCTGCTGAATTGTTTACTTGTATGCTGGTTGGATTGCTGCAAACTTTAACAAAAACTCATTTAACAAATGTCTCACTTAATATTGGACTCAATTGTGGTCACATATCAAGGACTGCCTGTATTCATATTCCTCCCTCTTTGCTTCAGATATAACAGTAATAAGAGTAATAATAATAATAATAATAATAATAATAATAATAACAACAACAACAACAATAATAAAAATAATAATAATTTATTAGATTTGTATGCCGCCCCTCTCTGAAGACTCGGAGCGGAGATTATATATATATTTGTAGACTTTCACAGGTATATGTAAGTAGATTGTTCTGAATTTGGGTTTTTCCCCGTGTAATATTTTGAGTGTCTTTCCGACGTTTCGGCGAAATCACATTCGCCATCATCAGGCGTGATTTCGCAGAGAGTGATTTCGCTGAAACGTTACAAAGACACTCAAAATATTACATAGGGAAAAACCTGAACTCAGAACAATCTATGCACACACACACACACACGTGTGTGTGTGTGCATGTATGTATATACATATACATACATATATATATATACATACACACACACATGTAAATATGTATATATGTATATATGTATATACTGTATGTATGGATGTATATATGTGTATGTACATATATACACACATATATACATATAATATACACATATATTCATATCCATATATCCGTATATCCGTATACACACACACACACACACACACACACACACACATATTCTCCAGGAGGTTTTGTTAATAAATTCCAAGCAAAGGCCAATTAATGATTCATACCACTTGAGGAGGCCAGAAACCAACTGCTGATTATGAATTGTCCTCATTTTTCCTAATGGTGGCTTCTCTCTCTCTCTCTCCCACCCCCATTTCTCTCTCTCTCTCTTAGCAGATTATATTTGCTGATCCAGATGATGGTAATTATCTTATTCATAGCACGGTGTATTTTCGAAGGCTTGAAATTTCACCATTCTTTAGTTCCACTTTATAAAACCTTAGTAAGGCCACACCTGGAACAACCCAGTATCCAGTTTTGGTCATCACAAAAATATTCAGACAGGTTATATAGAACCATTAGTAACTTGGCAACCTGGGTCACTGAACCCATCAGCGATCCAGACCTGTCACGTCCCGGAACCTCTATCTATCTATCTATCTATCTATCTATCTATCTATCTATCTATCTATCTATCTATCTATCTATCTATCTATCTATCTATCTATCTATCTATCTATCTATCTATCTATCTATCTATCTATCTATCTATCTACCTACCTACCTACCTACCTACCTACCTACCTACCTACCTACCTACCTACCTACTTATCTATCTATATCATCTATCTATCTATCTATCTATCTATCTATCTATCTATCTATCTATCTATCTATCTATCTATCTATCTATCTATCTATCTATCTATCTATCTACCTACCTACCTACCTATCTACCTACTTATCTATCTTCTATCTATCTATCTATCTATCTATCTATCTATCTATCTATCTATCTATCTAACAAATATTGAATTATAGTTTGTATTAACATAACATAAGTAGAAAGTAGTGATAGAAAGGACAAAAAGACATTAGGACAGGGACGGTAGGCACGAAGGTGCACTTATGCACGCCCCTTACAGACCTCTTAGAAAAGGGGAGAGGTCAACTGTAGACAATCTGAGGTTGAAGATTTTGGGGTTGGGGGAAGCAACAACAGAGTCAGGTAATGAGTTCCAGGCATTGACCACTCTATTGCTGAAATTGTATTTTCTGCAGTCAAGTCTGGAGTTTTTTACATTCAGTTTGTATCTATGACGTGCTCTTGTGTTGTTGTTGATGAAGGTGAAGTAGTCACTAACAGGAAGGACATCATGGTGTATGATTTTATGAACTACAGTTAAATCAGTTTGGAGATGACATAGCTGGCAGCGGTCTAAATGTAATATTTGAAGTCTGGAGGAGTAACGTAATTTGTTTCGAGAGGAGGATTGAAGCACTCTTGTCAAGTATTTCTGTACTCTTTCAATTATATTATTGTCTGTTATGCAATATGGGTTCCATACAGGTGAGCTGTATTCAAGAATTGGTCTGACAAATGTTTTGCACGCTCTGGTTAGCAGTTCATTGTTTCTAGAGAAGCTATGTGTTAGTACAAGGTATATGGTTGTTAGGGTTTGCCATTGTAAACTACCTATTGTAGTCTCTTGTACTATCACTTTAAATATTTTGGGCTGGTTCGCCATAAGAGGACGCCAGTACTCTTTCCCTCAATGATGCTTTAACGCTCATTCGTTTTTGCGAATGAGGGGGGAGTGTGTTTGCTTAGTGCTTATTATATTGTATGGCTTAGTGCTTGTTATGGATTGTTTCTGTTTTGTATATATGTAAATAGTACTTATTAAGCATAACTAAGTCTGTGTCTTTTTCTTTGGCTTTACCACACATCCACACTCTGTTAAAATTCTCTGCTCAGTGTATGTCAAAGGTCTCATAGCTAGGCTTGGAGACTTGGGGCGGCTAACAGCAATAATAAGACAGCATACAATAATAATCCAATACTAAAAATGATTAAAAACCCATTAATATAAAAACCAAACATACATACAGACATACCATACATAAAATTGTAAAGGCCTAGGGGGAAAGAGTATCTCAATTCCCCCATGCCTGGCGGCAGAGGTGGGTTTTAAGTAGCTTACGAAAGGCAAGGAGGATGGGGGCAATTCTAATCTCTGGGGGGAGTTGGTTCCAGAGGGCCGGGGCCGCCACAGAGAAGGCTCTTCGCCTGAGTCCCGCCAAGCGGCATTGTTTAGTTGACGGGACCCGGAGAAGACCCACTCTGTGGGACCTAACTGGTCGCTGGGATTTGTGCAGCAGAAGGCGGTCCCTACCAACACTATGTAAGATTAAATTTGACAACTCATATAAATAAATAAATAAATAAATAAATAAATAAATAAATAAATGAATGAATGAATGAATGAATATAAATAAATAAATAAATATAAATAAATAAATAAATAAACAAAAAAACAAACAAACTCTTAAAGCCTTTTTGGCAATGTTGTTACAGAGGGCTCTAGGACTTAGGTCATTGGATATGAGTACCCCAAGGTCTTTGACAGAGTGAGGGTCGTCTACAAGTTCAATTCTTCCAAGTATGTATTTAGTGTTCTGATTCTTTTTACCAATGTGTAAAACAAAGCATTTGTTGGTGGATATTTGAAGTTGCTAGTTGTTAGACCATTCAGCTACATGATCAAGGTACCACTGTACATTTTATTGATGATGGTATCATTCTGCTTCATCCCCATTAGATGGCGCCAAAACACTAACGTTCTGATTGTCAGTAAATGTTGGCTCTGACCATTTTTATCCTGGAATATGAGGATATATTCATTGCTTTTCTCCTTTTTCTCTGCCTTTGAAATTATGGTGGTGTTTAGACATAGACGGAGAGGGCTGTCAGGAAGACATTGGCTTCTTGCCTCTGACACTTTGAATCGCCCAGAACTTCTGAACGCTGAAATATGGATCTATGGTATTTATTTTTATTTCATTTTTCGTACACCGATGGACACAGGTTTTTCTGCTCAAATTATAAATAAAGACCAGAGTTTTAGAGATATCCTTTTCCCCCCTGTCAATTTGTCTTAAACAATTACCATAATAGGGAAAGAAAGAAAGACAATGCTGGTGTTTTTCAAAAGTGAGTTAAATAAAATAATTATTTATAATTTTATTTTATAATAAATAAACCGGTCGAAATTTTTTGAATTTTTTTTCTTTTTTCCCCCTTCTGGGATCTGGGTATGTTTTTCCTATTGTAGTAAATGAGGTTGAATGTGTATAATTTTAGAAGAGCTGTGTGTGTGTGTGTACATACACATACAGTTTATATAGTAGATAATGTATTTTTTGTATGCTTGTGTAATATGTGTTTTTGGAGAAGGGCGGCATTCAAATCCAATCAAATCCAATCAAATCCAATCAAAACAATCAAATTAATTAATTAATATAGAAACATAGAAGACTGACGGCAGAAAAAGACCTCATGGTCCATCGAGTCTGCCCTTATATTATTTCCTGTATTTTATCTTAGGATGGATCTACGTTTATCCCAGGCATGTTGAAATCCAGTTACTGTGGATTATTTACCAACCACATCTGCTGGAAGTTTGTTCCAAGCATCTACTACTCTTTCAGTCAAATCATATTTTCTCATGTTGCTTCTGATCTTTCCCCCAACTAACCTCAGATGGTGCCCCACTTTCCTAATAAAAACACTTCCCTCCTTATTTAACCCTTTAACATATTTAAATGTTTTGATCATGTCCCCTCTTTCCCTTCTGTCATCTAGACCAGAGATTTTCAACCTTTTTTGAGCCGCGGCACATTTTTTACATTTACAAAATCCTAGGGCACACCACCAACCAAAATAACACAAAATGACACTCTAACACAGTACAGTGTGTTCAGTTCTGGAGACCTCACCTACAAAAAGATATTGACAAAATTGAACGGGTCCAAAGACGGGCTACAAGAATGGTGGAAGGTCTTAAGCATAAAACTTATCAGGAAAGACTTCATGAACTCAATCTGTATAGTCTGGAGGACAGAAGGAAAAGGGGGGACATGATCGAAACATTTAAATATATTAAAGGGTTAAATAAGGTCCAGGAGGGAAGTGTTTTTAATAGGAAAGTGAACACAAGAACAAGGGGACACAATCTGAAGTTAGTTGGGGGAAAGATCAAAAGCAACATGAGAAAATATTATTTAACTGAAAGAGTACTAGATCCTTGGAACAAACTTCTAGCACACGTGGTAGATAAATCCACAGTAACTGAATTCAAACATGCCTGGGATAAACATATATCCATCCTAAGATAAAATACAAGAAATAGTATAAGGGCAGACTAGATGGACCATGAGGTCTTTTTCTGCCGTCAGACTTCTATGTTTCTATGTACATATTATATATATAGTTAATAATATAGTTTCATAACCAGCTGAGGCTGAGACTTCATCTAGTGGTGGCAACATTTACCTCCAGTCCTGACCAGGATTATAAATTGTTGTTGTTATCCGCCCCGAGTCCACGGAGAGGGGCGGCATACAAATCCAATCAATCAATCAATCAATCGATCAATCAATAGGGACCATGGGGAGGAGTAGCAGGAGTAGCAGGGAGTAGCATTGTATCGCCGCGGCCATACAATGACAAGTGCATGGCAGCCCGAGTGGGGACCTTCCTGGGTGTGGATGAGAGGTGGTCTGCTATTGGTTTATCGCTAGTAGTCAGGATGAATCCTAGAAGGTGATTGGTCAGTGAGTGTTCCCTATGCCTGTACTCTTCCTGTCGCTGATAGCTGGAGGGATCGTGAGGGGAATGTTTATGTTCGGATGTAGGCGGCTGGCAGCGGGCTGGATAAATGGTCTCCACGGACCATATCCGGCACAAGGGCCGTAGTTTGGGGACCCATGTTTAATTTCCCTACGGCACACCTGATCATGTCTCACGGCACACTAGTGTGCCGTGGCACACTGGTTGAAAAACACTGCTCCAGCCTGTGGGTTTGGCCATTGTGGAGGATTATCTGATCGTTGTAGTTTCGTGCCTGCCTTGCTGACTTCGACCTTTGTGTGCTGATTTTTCCCCGCTTTGAAACTAAACCAGAGCAAAATGTGTTTCACTTTGTGAAAGAAGAAGGACTGTGAATTGCCTAACAGCTTCAAGCTAAGTATCTCAGAACTGATAAGGGACTTGTACCAATTACCAGTTTGTTTGGAGATGAGTGCTCTTTGCTATAGAAAAAGCCTGCTTAGTTTATTTGGATTTTCGGTATAAAGAACATTGTTTTGAATTTTCAAACGTGTGTGTGTCTGACATTTGTATCTGTGCATTTTCGGGAGGATTCTACCAGAGACCTCGACAGAACACTTGTCCTCTTTTAATGACGTATCAAAGCCTCGATGAAGGTTTCAAGATGTTAACCTTCCTCTCGCTCAACACCCCCAACTTAGCCTCCCTTATCAGCAGCCACGGATCAAGAAGCTGGGCCACCACTAATTTCAGCCGCAAATCAATCCAGGCTAAGAGATATTGCAAGGACATTTGGGACATCCAAGCTGAAGGGAAAATGAACAGCTTAATTACCTGCAATAATTTATTGGAGAACCGGCAACCAAGGCAATGGCTCTCCAAAATTAATGTGCGGTGCCCTTGAAAAGGATGCATGAAATACAGCCAAGAAATGTTTTAAGGTGGGATGGTGTGGTTTTATTTCTTGTAGATTGCCATTGACAGCCATTTCCTCCTTCTATTCTAAATCAAATTTATTGGAACTACCCCAGGGGTAGTTACCAGGTTCGACTCTGACTGCTTTCCATTCCCCACTATAATGATACCTCTACCTAAGAACACCTCTACTTACGAACCTTTCTAGATAAGAAACGGGTGTTCAAGATTTTTTTGCCTCTTCTCAAGAACCATTTTCCACTTACAAACCTGAGCCTCCGACACTGTAACCGGAAAAGGCAGGGAGAAGCCTCCGTGGGGCCTCTCTAGGGATCTCCTGGGATCTCCTGGGAGGAAAAGGGACCAGAAAAGGCGTGAGGCCTCTCGAGGAATCTCCTGGGAGGAAACAGGGCCTCCACTCTCCCTGTGGTTTCCCCAATCGCACACATTATTTGCTTTTACATTGATTCCTATGGGGAAAATTGCTTCTTCTTACAAACTTTTCTACTTAAGAACCTGGTCACGGAACAAATTAAGTTCGTAAGTAAGTCAAAGTGTTTCCATACTTTTGTCCACCCCCTGTAGAGGTGCCACTGTATCCTGTCAGAGTCAATGTCCAAATGTCCAGTTCCTTTTTATTAATTTTCAGGAGAAAGTATTTCATCCCTTTGTGTAGGCTTGCAAAGCTCCAAAGCTCCAAAGTCTCGTCAGTGTCGAATGAAAAAAAACCCCTTCTATTTACAATATGTTCTCCTCTAAGTATATTAAAACCTTGATCATATTGTAGACACTCTTTTCTACTGTTAAAACTGAAAAAACTGAAATGATTTCTTCACTAGGAAAAAAAAGTGATAAAACTGCAGCTCACCTACGAGAAGACTGCAGGTAGCACTAACCTATCGGCCCAAAGAAAATCAAATTTCTCCTTTATTGGCTAATAAGACAAACTCTCCACATCGGGCTGGACTCCTGGTGTCTATTGGTCCATTTTGCTTTTCTGACATTCCCGCAGAAGTGGTTTACATCTGCCTTTTCCTGCTGCTATTGTTGTTATTGTTTTACCAACAGAAAAGAATGTATTAACGCCAGACAAACAATCAAGCAGAAACCAATACTTTAATCAAGGAACTAACCAGGAGATTAGTTTGGAATGCTTATTTGGAATCCTGTGTTCAGTTCTGGAGACCTCACCTACAAAAAGATATGGATAAAATTGAACGGGTCCAAAGACGGGCTACAAAAATGGTGGAAGGTCTTAAGCATAAAACGTATCAGGAAAGACTTAACGAACTCAATCTGTATAGTATGTGTTCTGTCGAGCTCTCTGGTAGAATCCTCCCGAAAATTCACAGGTACAAATTTCAGACACACACACGTTTGAAAATTCAAAACAATGTTCTTTATAACGAAAATTCAAATAAACTAAGCACTCTTTTTGTAACGCAAAGAGCACTCGTCTCCAAACAAACTGGTAATTGGTACAAGTCCCTTATCATTTCTGTGATACTTAGCTTGCAGCTGTGAGGCAATTCACAGTCCTTCTTCTTGCACAAAGTGAAACAGACTTTGCTCTGGTTTAGTTTCAAAGCGGGGAAAAATCAGCACACAAAGGTCGAAGTCAGCAAGGCAGGCACGAAACACAACGATCAGATAATCCTCCACAATGGCCAAACCCACAGGCTGCTCTTTATAGCAGCCTCACTAATGACCACAGCCCCACCCAACCACAGGTGGCCTAATTTTCTATGATAATAATCTCTCGGTTGTTGCTGCCTATACATCGCTCTCCGCATGCGTGGCTGTATCATTAACTCTTGTTCCGAATCCAAGGAGGAGCTAGATAATTGATCTCCTTCTGAGCTGTCTGCCACACTCTCCTCCTCCCTGTCACTCATGTCTTCTTGGTCAGAGGAGCCTTCATCAGCAGATTCCACTGAGAGCAAAACAGGCCTGTGGCATGTGGATGTCTCCCCCACCTCCACAGTCCTTGGGGCAGGAGCTGGGCCAGAGCTAACCACAACAACAAGTAGAGAAATGGCCCTTTGCTTCCTTTCTTCTTTGTGGAGTCGTAGTCAGCGTTATGTTTCCAAGGACTGTCACAGTTCTTCCTGGATTCACTCTCTCCATCCTGCTACCTGCCACATAATTGGGTATTTTGAGCCAAGCTGAATTAGAATAACTCTGTATTTAGAATAACAGAGTTTAGGTATATGATAGATTTAGGTTAGGTTAGTCTCAAAATGGGTGAACAGTGCAGTCAGACGGCAGGGGAAAGCAAGTAGAATGCTTGGCTGCATAGCTAGAGGTATAACAAGCAGGAAGAAGGAGATTGTGATCCCGCTGTATAGAGCGCTAGTGAGACCCCATTTGGAATCCTGTGTTCAGTTCTGGAGACCTCACCTACAAAAAGATATCACCTACAAAAAGAGATTCGACTACTGTAATGCTCTCTACATGGGGCTACCTTTGAAAAGTGTTCGGAAACTTCAGATCATGCAGAATGCAGCTGCGAGAGCAATCATGGGCTTTCCAAAATACGCCCATGTTACACCAACACTCCGCAGTCTGCATTGGTTGCCAATCAATTTCCAGTCACAATTCAAAGTGTTTGTTATGATCTATAAAGCCCTTCATGGCATCGGACCAGAATATCTCCGTGACCGTCTTCTGCTGCACGAATCCCAGCGACTGATTAGGTCCCACAGAGTTGGCCTTCTCCGGGTCCCGTCGACTAAACAATGTTGGTTGGCGGGTCCCAGGGGAAGAGCCTCCTCTGTGGTGGCCCCGACCCTCTGGAACCAACTCCCCTCTGAGATTAGAACTGTCGCCACCCTCCTTGCCTTTTGTAAACTCCTTAAAACCCACCTCTGCCGTCAGGCATGGGGGAATTGAGACATCTCCCCCGGGCCTATACAATTCATGTATGGTATGTTTGTGTGTATGACTGCTTTAATAACGGGTTTTTTAATGTTTTTAAATTATTAGATTTGTCTTGAATTGTTCTATTGCTGTTGTGAGCCGCCCCGAGTCTACGGAGAGGGGCGGCATACAAATCTAATCAAATAAATAAATATTGATAAAATTGAACGGGTCCAAAGACGGGCTACAAAAATGGTGGAAGGTCTCAAGCATAAAACTTATCAGGAAAGACTTCATGAACTCCATCTGTATAGTCTGGAGGACAGAAGGGAAAGGGGGGACATGATCGAAACATTTAAATGTGTCAAAGGGTTAAATAAGGTTCAGGAGGAGAAGTGTTTTTGATAGGAAAGTGGACACAAGAAGAAGGGGACACAATCTGAAGTTAGTTGGGGGAAAGATCAAAAGCAACATGAGAAAATATTATTTGACTGAAAGAGTAGTAGATCCTTTTTTTGCCGTCAGTCTTCTATGTTTCTAAGGGGGCACAATCTGAGGTTAGTTGGGGGAAAGATTAGAAGCAACATGAGAAAATATTATTTTACTGAAAGAGTAGTAGATCCTTGGAACAAACTTCCAGCAGACGTGGTTGGTAAATCCACAGTAACTGAATTTAACCATGCCTGGGATAAACATAGATTCATCCTAAGATAAAATACAGGAAAAATAATATAAGGGCAGACTAGATGGACCATGAGGTCTTTTTCTGCCGTCAGTCTTTTATGTTTCTATGTTTCTCACAAATGCAAAGTAGAAAATCAGGAGGCGAACACAAACAACACAATTGCTCTCTCCAGTCGCACAAATGTTGTCATTCCCATATCTGAAGACATAAGCTGCTAGCAACACAGGACCTGATGGATTTGGCAGATTCAATGCCTTGCCACTTTGATTTATCTTTTTTCTCCCCCCAAGCTCGTAGTGAAGGGTCATGTCTGTAGGTTTTACTGCAGATTGAAGTGATTTATTTTCATTTTACTTTGCCGTTGGGGATTTAGCAAGATTATCTCCCTGCAGAACATCAAAAGGGAGTGGGTTTTTTTCCTTTGCTCCTTCTTCATATGTCTCTCTGGTGTAACACCAAAGGCTGGCTCCAACAGAAATGAGGAACGGTGGCAGGAATTGGGTATGTCTACTTTAATGAAAAGAAGGACTAAGGGTGACGTGACAGCAGCCTTCCAATATCTCAGAGGCTGCCACAAAGAAGGAGTCAAGCTATTCTCCAAAGCACCTGAAGGCAAGACAAGAAGCTATTGGGTGGAAACTAATCCAGGAGAGAAGCAACTTAGAGCTAAGGAGAAATTTCCCGATAGAGAGAGCAATTAATCTATGGAACAATTTACCTCCAGAAGTTGTAAATTCAAAGTGTTGGTTATGACCTATAAAGCCCTTCATGGCGCCGGACCAGATTATCTCAGGGACCGCCTTCTGCTGCACGAATCCCAGCGACCAGTTAGGGGTGGGTCTTCTCCGGGTCCTGTCAACTAAACAATGTCGCTTGGTGGGACCCAGGGGAAGAGCCTTCTCTGCAGCGGCCCCGGCCCTCTGGAACCAACTCCCCCCAGAGATTAGAATTGACCCCACCCTTCTTGCCTTTCGTAAGCTGCTTAAAGCCCACCTCTGCCGCCAGGCATGGGGGAATTGAGATACTCTTTCCCCCTAGGCCTTTACAATTTTATGCATGGTATGTTTGTATGTATGTTTGGTTTTTATAATAATGGGTTTTTAACTGTTTTTAGTATTGGATTATTATTATATGCTGTTTTATTATTGCTGTTAACCGCCCCAAGTCTCTGGAGAGGGGCGGCATACAAATCCAATAAATAAATAAATAAAATAAATGCTGTAAAATTACCCACCTACTGTTCTGCCGGGCTCTCTGGTAGAAGCCTCCTGAAAATTTACTGGTACAAATTTCAGACACACACACACGTTTGAAAATTCAAAACAATGTCGTTTATCACAAAATTTAAAAGAAATAAAAGCACCCTCTTTGTATTGCAAAGAGCATTCTTCCCCAAAACAACCTTGTCGGCCGTACAAATCCCTTAATCAGTCCTTAAGTACTTAGCTAGTAGCTGTGAAGAAACATCACAGCCCTCCTTCTTCCCACGAAGTGAAACACACACACACTTTACTCTGCTTTGGTGTCAAAGGCGTGAAAAGTCCACAAACAAAGTTCAGACACAGCGAGGCACGATCCTGAAGAACTGCGATCAGATAATCTTCCACAACGGCCAAACTAGCAGGCTGCTATTTATATCAGCAGCTCTAATTACTGGAGCCCCACCCAAACACAGGTGGCCTCTCTTATCTCCTGTAATATGTCCTCAATTGGTCTCTTCGATGCATAAGTCTGTATCTAACACTTTGTCATCCGAATCGACTGAAGATAATGGTGATTGGCTTCCTGGGCTGCGTGCCAAGCCCCCCTCTTCCAAGTCACCCCCACCTTCTTCTTCATCTGAGGAAACTGCACTCCCTGACTCTGCCAGCAACAAAACAGGCCTAGGACATGTTGACGTTTCCCCTGCCTCCACCTCCACATTCCCTGGGGCAGGAGCTGGGCCAGAGCCAACCACAACACCTACAAATAGAATTCACACCGGAATTTCTCCTTTTAGGAATATTTAAGAATAATTATACTAAAAGCATTAAATATCTCATATTTCATATCACCACAGTGGCTAGGATCACTTTTGCTCAATTTTGGAAAGATTCGTGAAGCACAATAATTAGCAAAATTTATGAATGCACTAAGATGGACAGGCTAACAATTGACTTGTGAGGCCAGAAAGACTCAGAGTATTTTGAAATATGGAACAGATGGTACCATTGAATCGAGCATAGGAAAACAAAAGTAAAAACAAAGAGTTAAAATAGAAGCATAACATGTAAATATGTATATAGAAAAGTATAGCTATTGCAATAATGCAATATAGTAAAATATGTACAAATGTATAAAATGTGAGATAACTCCAAAAAGAAAAAAGAAAAAAAGAAGAAGCAATGATATAACAATGCAGAATCACTTATTCTATTTATTGTATTATTGTATTATTATTTTTGCAAAAGACCCTGGAAATTAATAAATTCTATTTAAAAAAAAAGAAGTTGCAAATTTTCCAACAAGAAGATGTTGGATAACCGTTTGTCTGAAGTGGTGTAGGGTTTCCTGCCTAAGGGGGTTGGACTAGAAGACCTTCAAGGTCCCTTCCAAGTCTGTTATTCTATTAAAGTATTGTACTGGGTCTCCTGACTCCAACGAGTCTCCCAACTAGCTGCCCCGAGTCTCCGGAGAGGGGCGGCATACAAATCCAATATCCGATCAATCAATCAATCAATCAATCAATCAACTCTGTTATTCTGTTATTCTCTAGAACAGGGGTGTCAAACTCCAGGCTCCGTGGCTCGATTTGGCCAGCGGGGTGCCTAGATGTGGTCCACGCGGCCACCCTGAAAACAGTGAAGGACTGACCCGCAAAAGACAAAACAAACATGGAGATGTTAGCCCTGCTGCTCTCTTCCACAGTGCTAAAGATGGTTCTGGTATCCTCTAATTTTCTCTGACGACTAGTGATGGGCGAACCGAACTCGCACAATTTGGGTCCGTACCGAATTTTGCGGTGTTCGGTATGCTGAACACAAACCCGAAATTTTTTGAAACTTCGGGCAAAGTTCGGGATCGTGTTCGGCATTCGGAGCTTTGACATCACTGGCAGGTTGCTAAGGATGCCAAGGTGATCACTTCCTGGAATCCATGGAATCCAGGAAGTGATCACCTTGGCGTCCTAAGCAACCTGCCGGTGACGTCAAAGCTCCACCCCCAGAATCTCTTCGTGGGAGGGATTCACCAGCTCCTTCAAAGGGAGGTCTTCTCGTAAAAATAAACATTGTTATTTTTACGAAAAAGGACGCCAAAAGGGCGGTCCTTTCATGTAAAAATAAACATGTTTGGAAGTTTGTTCCAAGTATCTACTACTAGTCAAATAATATTTTCTCACGTTGCTTCTGATCTTTCCCCCAACTCATCTCACATTGTGCCCCCTTGTTCTTGTGTTCACTTTCCATTTAAAAACACTTCCCTCCTGAACCTTATTTAACCCTTTAACATATTTAAATGTTTCGATCATGTCCCTCCTTTCCCTTCTGTCCTCCAGAGTCCAGACGATACAGATCTTCATTGAGCTGTCCACCAAATCCCCAAGATCCCTTTCTTGGGTTGCCTCAGAAAGTTTCCTCAGGAAAATTTACCTCAGGAAGAGAGTACTGTATAGCTGAAGTTGTTCAGTTTTCTTTTTATGAGCTGCCTCTGCTGGCTAGGGAGATATATCACACCAGTGAAGTTTTTATTCCTGTTATACGTCCCTGCAAGCTGTTTTGGGTGACGCCGAAAGAAGGGTGGAAGGAAAGAAGGAGGGTTCAGGATAATATTTCAAGATTCTTCTCAAAAGGGAAGAGCTATAAACCTGCTCCTCGTAAAACAATAGATAACGGTGAAGTCTCCAAGCCCAGGAAGTTCTTGGTGACTTCCCCCGATGTGTCCTATGCTGTTTCCTTGGCAGCAATATATATATTTTAACCAATTATTTATTTACTCCTTAAGAGCATCTGCTGTCACTTTTTCCCTAGGAGGATGTAGCGTAGCACATACTTCACCGGGGACAACCTCCCCGGTCTAATTCATCACATATTCTGAAATGAAATAAAACTTAAAAGCCCAACTTTGTGTCATCTCAGGTGTTAACTAGGGAATGTGACGGAAAGAAGTGATTAAGATCTCAGGCCACGTCAGAAGGGCCTTTCCAAAGCTCAAGATGTACATCTACCAAAGAAGCCGATGTTCTCGGATAGCCGCATATGTATTAAATTAACCTTTTTTTTAATTCCCGACTTCTTCAGTTCTCTGGTTGACTCTAAACAATATTTAATAAAACATGTTTTCTCCGGTGGCTGACAAAGAGCTACGACAAAATCATAATTACATAAAATTCCTGCAGGGTTGTTTATTTATTCCTCACTTTGTTTTGTCTTTAAAAGAAGGCAATTTCTTCGAGGAAGGATGGCGTTGCCTTCGGTACCCGTGATGGCGCGATAAAAAATGCATATTTCCCCGCTGTTAGTTACAGAATGTGAAAATTCATGTAAGAGCCAGAAAGTTGGTGGGCAGCTCAATGAATTGTCAATTTCTTTTGAAGGACCAAGTCTGAAGTCAGTTACCTAAATTGTAGTTATGCTTCAGTTTTCCATCCCTCTCTTCTTCTCTCCCATTTTCTGGAACCAGATGGGCACTCTGCAATTCTCACTTTCTCCTATCTTCTTCATCTCTATCTATTATCTGTCTGTCTGTCTGTCTGTCTGTCTCTCTGTGTGTCTGTTTGTGTGTGTGTCTCTCTCTATCCGTCTGTTTGTCTGCCTGCCTGCCTGCCTGCCTGCCTGCCTGCCTGCCTGCCTGCCTGCCTGCCTGCCTGCCTGCCTGCCTGCCTGCCTGCCTGCCTGCCTACCTACCTACCTACCTACCTACCTACCTACCTACCTACCTACCTACCTACCTACCTACCTATCTATCTATCTATCTATCTATCTATCTATCTATCTATCTATCTATCTATCTATCTATCTATCTGTTCTGTCGAGCTCTCTGGTAGAATCCTCCCAAAAATGCAGATACAAATTTCAGACACACACACGTTTGAAAATTCAAAACAATGTTCTTTTTACCGAAAATGCAAATAAATGAAGCACTCTTTTTGTATAGCAAAGAGCACTCGTCTCCAAACAAACTGGTAATTTGTACAAGTCCCTTATCAATTCTGTGATACTTAGCTTGCAGCTGTAAGGCAATTCACAGTACTTTGTCTTTCACAAAGTGAAAAACACTTTGCTCTGGTTTAGTTTCAAAGCGGGGAAAAATCAGCACACAAAAGGTCAAAGTCAGTAAAGCAGTCACGAAACACAACGATCAGATAATCCTCCACAATGGCCAAACCCACAGGCTGCTATTTATAGCAGCCTCACTAATTACCCCAGCCCCACCCAACCACAGGTGGCCTCATTTTCTTTGATAATAATCTCTCAGTTGTTGTTGCCTATGCATCGCTCTCCGCATGCATGGCTGTATCATTAACTCTTGTTCTGAATCCAAGGAGGAGCTAGATAATTGATCTCCTTCTGAGCTGTCTGCCACACTCTCCTCCTCCTTGTCAATCATGTCTTCTTGGTCAGAGGAGCCTTCACCATAACATTCCACCGGGAGCAAAACAGGCTTGCAGCATGTGGATGTCTCCCCCACATCCACAGTCCTTGGGGCAGGAGCTGGGCCAGAGCTAACCACAACACCATCTATCTATCTATCTATCTATCTATCTATCTATCTATCTATCTATCTATCTATCTATCTATCTATCTATCTATCTATCTATCTATCTATCTATCATCTTCTACATATCATCTATCGTCCATCTGTCTGTCTGTCTGTCTGTCTGTCTATCTGCCTATCCTATCCTATCCTATCCTAGCCTATCCTATCCCTCCCTCCATCTCTCCCTCCCTCCATCCATCCACCTACCCACCCACCCAACCCATAGATTTCCAATACTCTCCACTCCTCTGCCTTCCGCACATTTGCATGTCTGGCACTGGTCCCAGCTGTTCCTCCTCTTCCTCATCCGCCACCTCCAGACCTGGAGGCTGTTGACTCTCCTTTTCATTTGATGGATGGCCCAGACTTTGTCTCTATCTCTGTTAGTTCCATTCCCTCTTCCCCCTGGGTGTTCTCAGATTAGCTTGATGCTGGTCCTGATCTGATTTGGAAATAGTTTCGTCCTACCTGCAAGAATGTCTGCAAAAATGTATATATATATTAACGACTGTTCTGTCTGGGTGCCCCCAGACTTCAACACCAACTGAAAAAAGCAGCCAGACACGCTGGTAAAAAGCAAAGTCACTTTATATCTTTGAAAACAAACACAGAGAACAAAAACTGTTCTTACAAACTGGAATGCTATGAGGCTTCACAGAAGAGTCACGACGGCCAGACAATACAACAGGCTTCTTGCCAGCACACACACCACTGTAGATAATAAAACCCACGCCTCCCCCAAGTTTTCAGCCTTCGAGGCCACAAACCAGAATCAGAGACGCCAAGGATCGAAGCAAGGTCACAGAACTCCCAAAAGATAACTCTCCACAATACAGGAAGGGCGGGCCTGCCTTTTCAACCTTTCTGAGGAGAACCACACCCAAACCCAGCTGTTGCCTATTAGGGATGGAAATATCTGGCTAATTGTCCCCTTCGTTGGGAGGCCCTTCTCTGCCTCATATCGATGATGGCTTGTGCGTTCTCATCTAAGGATTCCAGGCTACTCGCTGGGGAGAGCTCCCCCCCCGGGGGTCTCAGGCTGTTCTCCCTCCTCTACGTCCTGGCATTCCTCTTCCCCGTCTGCCTGGTCCTCCTCCTCCTCCTGTTCCTCGTCCTCCCCCTCTGAGCATGGAGCCGGCAGATTTCCAGCCGTTCCCTGAGGAGCCTCAGACTGAATCACAACAACGACCACTTTGGAAAATGAATTGTTGATAATGTGAATTATGTCTTTTAGCAGCAAAGTCTACCTAAAACCGGTAAGGCCTCCTCATCTGGCTTGGGAGCTGTTGACGTCTCCATAAATTATGCTGCTCAGAACGCTGCGATAGGGATCAAATCTCTCACTAACTTTTGTCACTGTTCATAACCCATCAAATGATTGATATTTACACTGAGGCTCATCTAAAATGTTAATGCAAATCATTAATTCCAGTCTGCAGATTTCTTCCAGCTTGTTAAGTGAAATTTGAGCAAAGGCAGAAAATGAGCTGCCTTTTAATGAGGCCGCCTTTTGCATGGATTAAAAGCCCCGCACGGTTTAATCTTGGTCTGTAGGATGATTGATCTAAACTGTAATTGGAGGAGGGAGGATCCGGGCTCATCAAATAATAAATCTCCCCCTCCCTCCGAGCTTTGGGCAAAAGGTTTCATCTGATTGGGTAGAACTTGGTGAGTTATGGACATTTCTGGAAGTTACTTTAGGAGTAAGACCTGAAATGGTTGAACAGAGCACATTCTGAAGGCAAAACTTGTGTATTATTCTGCACTACAGCTGTGTTGTGCATTTTATATATCATCTACTTGTCTGTCTGCCTGCCTCTCTCTCTTTCTCTCTCTCTCTTTCTCTGTCTTTCTTTCTTTCTTTCTTTCTTTCTTTCTCTCTCTCTCTCTCTTTTTCTTTCTCTCTTTCTCTCTTGTGTTTGTCTGTTTGTCTATCTGTCTGTCTGTCTGTCCATCTGTCTGTCTGTCTGTCTGTCTGTCTGTCTGTCTGTCTGTCTGTCTATCTATCTATCTATCTATCTATCTATCTATCTATCTATCTATCTTTGATCTCTTTCTCTATGATATCCATCCCTCCATCCCTCCATCCCTCCATCCCTCCATCCCTCCATCCCTCCATCCCTCCATCCCTCCATCCCTCCATCCCTCCATCCCTCCATCCCTCCATCCCTCCATCCCTCCATCCCTCCATCCCTCCATCCCTCCATCCCTCCATCCCTCCATCCCTCCATCCCTCCATCCATCCATCCATCCATCCATCCATCCATCCATCCATCTACCTATTTATCATCTATCTATCATAGATCGATCTCTCTCATCTCCATCCATCATCTATCTATCTATCTATCTATCTATCTATCTATCTATTTATCTATCTATCTATCTATCTATCTATCTATCTATCTATCTATCTATCTATCTTTGATCTCTTTCTCTATGATATCCATCCCTCCATCCCTCCATCCCTCCATTCCTCCATCCCTCCATCCATCCATCTACCTATTTATCATCTATCTATCATAGATCAATCTCTCTCATCTCCATCCATCATCTATCTATCTATCTATCTATCTATCTATCTATCTATCTATCTATCTATCTATCTATCTATCTATCTATCTATCTATCTATCTATCTATCTATCATCTATCTATCTATCTATCTATCTATCATCTATCTATCTATCTATCTATCTATCTATCTATCTATCTATCTATCTATCTATCTATCTATCTATCTATCTATCAGGGAGGACTGAGAATCTGCACAGACATTTAACTAACGGGAAAAAAATATTGCAATATTTACAGGAGGTTGGAAATGAACTTTTCAGCCAATAACGAATTTTGCTGTTCAAGATCAGAGACTTGAGGCCGGGGAGAGGAGGGAAACAAGGCGAAAGGATGAACTTTGAGGCTCATCTCTACATAGATACAAATCTATATTAAAAATAATGATGGGGAAGAAGTCTAGATCCTACTGTTCCAAAAGTTGAGTTTGGGTCCTTGCTTAACAGATGAAAGTGATTTTACATCCCGGTCATGTCGAGCTATCAGCAACATCAGCTTCGCAGCCAAGATTTCTTGCATTCTAATAAATTCTTTATCTGGAAAGTTTTTGTGTGCAGCTTATTGGAAGTAAACTCAAAGCTACTTTTTTTTCCTGACTGGTCTTTAGAAAAACCTAAAGCCATTTCAATCTGCGAGAGGTACCCGTGTGTGGAATTATAGGCTCCCCGCAACTACGTTATTTGAAAAGAGACTCAATTATTTTTATTTATTCGGAGTGTTTAAGAAGGGATTTAAGCACCACCTTTCCCAGCAATATCTAGAATATAATAGCAGCTTTTACACAGACCATCAGGAAAAAAAATGCTTAACCGTAGGCAGTACAATTGTATCATACATATATATTTCCCCTTTGTCTGCGAGATCTAAAAACAAAATCTCTAAAAGCAACAGAGAACTCAACCGCTCTGTTTATTTATTTATTTATTGTTAGAGTTGAAAGGGACCATGAAGGCCATCGAGTTCAACCCCCTGCCCAAGAAGGAACCCTATAGCACACCAGTCAAGTGGCAGTTCAATCTTCTCTTAAAAATGTCCAGAGTGTTGGAGTTCGCAACATCCGCTGGTAGGTTGTTCCATTGGTTGATCGCTCTGACCGTCAGGAAGGTCCTCCTTATCTCCATGTTGAATCTCTCCTTGGTCAGCTTCCAGCCGTTGTTCCTCGTCCGGCCCTCTGGTGCCCTGGAGAATAAAGTGATCCCCTCCTCTCTGTGACATCCCCTCGTATACTTGTAGACTGCTATCATGTCCGCTCTGGCCCTCCTTTTCTCTAGGCTATCCATGCCCAGTTCCCTCAGCCTCTCTTCGTAAGTCGTGGTTTCCAATCCCTTAATCATCTTGGTTGCTCTTTTTTGCACCTTCTCCAGAGTTTCAATGTCTCTTTTGAAGTGTGGTGACCAGAACTGAATACAGTACTCCAGGTGTGGTCGGACCAGGGCGTAGTAGAGTGGTATTAAGACTTCCCTGGTCTTGGAGTGTATTCCCCTGTTGATGCAGCTTAGGATTGTGTTGGCTTTTTTAGCTGCTGCTGCACATTGTTGGCTCATGTTTAGTTGTTTGTCCACCAAGACTCCGAGGTCTCTTTCGCAGTAGCTACTGCTAAGAGGGGTTTCTCCCAGGTTGTATGTATGTCTGTTTTTTAAGTTAAATGAGTATGTGGCTAATGGACACCTAGAATAGGATGGAATGAAAGTTTACATCTTGCAGAACAATGAATTATACAACATCCGCCCCCAAAAAAACCCTGCTTAATCATACAATGTGAGAATTATCCATGGAGCAGATTTTATTTCCCAAGGAGTTTTAAGAGGTTTTGCAAAAAGAACTTGGTCCCTAAACAGTAAATTCGATATTACAGTGTTCTCTCAATTTCCGCGGGGGATGCGTTCCGAGACTGCCCGCGAAAGTCGAATTTCTGCGAAGTAGAGATGCGGAATTAAATACACCATTTTTGGCTATGGACAGTATCACAAGCCTTCCCTTAACACTTTAAACCCCTAAATTACCATTTCCCATTCCCTTAACAACCATTTACTCACCATTATTACTGGTACTCACCATTGAATAAGACACTTAGTGATCCTGATATTTATAAACAAATTTATTTATTAACAATATTTTTTTTTTCTTATTTATTTGCAAAAATTATTAGTTTAGTGATGACGTATGAGGTCATCGGGCGGGAAAAACCGTGGTATAGAAAAAAACCTGCGAAGTATTTTTTAATTAATATTTTTTAAAAAACCGTGGTATAGGCTATTCGCGAAGTTCGAACCCGCGAAAATCGAGGGAACACTGTAATGAGCCAGGGTGGTGCAGCAGGTAGAGTGCTGTACTGCAGGCCACTGAAGCTGACTTGTAGATCTGAAGGTCAGCGGTTCATATCTCATCACCGGCTCAAGGTTGACTCAGCCTTCCATCCTTCCAAGGTGGGTAAAATGAGGACCTGGATTGTGGGGGCAATAGCCTAGCTCTGTTAAAAAAAGTGCTATTGCTAACATGTTGTAAGCCGCCCTGAGTCTAAGGAGAAGGGCGGCATACAAATTGAACAAACAAACAAACAAACAAACAAACAAACAAACAAACAAACAAACACTGTATACCAGTTGCGCCCCTTTCTGGATCAGGAGGGTTTGTGCACAGTCACTCAGGCCCTCATCACCTCCGGTCTTGACTATTGCAACACGATCTTCATGGGGCTACCCTTGAAGAGTGTTCAGAGACTGCAGATAGTCCAGAAGGCAGCCGTATGAACTGTCATGGGTATACCTTGGTGTTCTGCGGCCGTGTCCCAACCACCTGTAATTACAGGGTAATTAGTCCAGAAAGACACACACCACACGATAGAAGGAAAACCAAAAGTCTTTATCAACAGAAAAGCGCAAAAAACTCCATTTTTAAATGTCAAAGGGATTTTCTGGTACACACAAGGCACAGGTTAAAGGCAATCCAATTTCTCACCCAGTAACTGGGAAAAGTGAGTGCAATTCCAAAGTCCAGAAAGTCCACACACAGTCTTGAACAGGGAAACAGCAAAAACCACGATCTTGAAGAAACTATGAATCAGATAAACTTCCTCAAGGCTAAACCTGCATGCTGTTCTTTTTATCTGTAGCACTAATTACAGCAGCCCCACCCAACCACAGGTGGTCTCACTTATCTCCTATAATAATCCTTCAGTTGTTCTCTCCTATGCATCACTCTACGCATGCATGGATCTGTCATAAGTTCTTGTTCAGAATCCAGGGATGATAAGGATGATTGATCTCCTCCTGGGCTGTCTGCCAAACTCCCCCCTTCCCTGCTACTCACGCTTCCTTCGTCAGAGGAGCCTTCGTCGGGAGAGTCTATCGGGAGCAAAACAGACCTGTGGCATGTGGATGTTTCCCCCACCTCCACCTCCACATTCCTTGGGGCAGGAGCTGGGCCAGAGCCAACCACAACACCTCGGTATACCATACAACACCTGTGCTCTATGAGCTGCACTGGCTACCGATTAGTCTCCGGTCACAACTCAAGGTGTTGGTTATTAGGGGCCAGACTATTTATGGGACCATCTCCTACAGTATATCTCCCAGAAACCAATAAGATCACACAGGGTCGGTCTTCTTTGGGTCCCGTTGGTGGGGCTGCAAGGGAGGGTCTTCTCTGTGGCTGCCCCGGCTCTATGGAACCAACTCTCCCCTGATGTCCATACTACTCCCATCCTGCTGGCCTTCCAAAAGTTTACGAAGTCGTTGGTTTATGGAATTCACTTCCAGAAGAGTTTGTGACAGCTGTCAGCCTGGAGAGCTTCAAGGCAGGATTAGACAGATTCATGGATGCCAAGTGTATTGGTGGTTATTGAAACGGATGTCCAAGTGCCGCTTCTACATTGGTTGAGGCAGGCAGGATTCCCTTGGGTCCCATTTGTTGGGGGCCGAGGGAAAGGGAGAGTTTTGCCTTCTCTTTCTGCTGAAGACCCCCATGGACAATTGGTGGGCCACTGTGTGACACAGAATGCTGTGTGACACAAATACTTCACAAGAAAAGGATTTAGGGGTAGTGATTTCTGACAGTCTCAAAATGGGTGAACAGTGCAGTCAGGCGGTAGGGAAAGCAAGTAGGATGCTTGGCTGCATAGCTAGAGGTATAACAAGCAGGAAGAGGGAGATTATGATCCCGCTATATAGAATGCTGGTGAGACCACATTTGGAATCCTGTGTTCAGTTCTGGAGACCTCACCTACAAAAAGATATTGACAAAATTGAACGGGCTACAAGAATGGTGGAAGGTCTTCAGCATAAAACGTATCAGGAAAGACTTCATGAACTCAATCTGTATAGTCTGGAGGACAGAAGGAAAAGGGGGACATGATCGAAACATTTAAATATATTAAAGGGTTAAATAAGGTCCAGGAGGGAAGTGTTTTTAATAGGAAAGTGAACACAAGAACAAGGGGACACAATCTGAGGTTAGTTGGGGTAAAGATCAAGAGCAACATGAGAAAATATTATTTTACTGAAAGAGTAGTAGATCCTTGGAACAAACTTCCAGCAGACGTGGTAGATAAATCCACAGTAACTGAATTTAAACATGCCTGGGATAAACATATATCCATCCTAAGATAAAATACAGGAAATAGTATAAGGGCAGACTAGATGGACCATGAGGTCTTTTTCTGCCATCAGATTCCTATGTTTCTATGTTTCTATGACTCGATGGGCTTTGGTCTGATTCAGCATGGCTCTTCTTACAAAGACATGGAAGGAGGGGTTAAGAACGAAGGGAAGAAATTATGTTTAACTTTTGGAGACCTACAGTGGAGTACTGAAGAGCTGGCATCGAAGGCCAGAAGCCGACTTGAATTATTTTTATTCCACTGGTGAAAGCCTCCAGCTGCGATGGAGAGTGAACTATCTGCTAAAGACTCCATAAATTATCCCACACCGCAGTTAATCTTCCAGAACAGATCATCTCCCGTACACTGAAGAAGCCTTTTCTCCTCCTTCCCCCTCCCAGTGCCTTCCATTCTGGGCCAGTCCTCTCTTTCAAAAGAAACCCTCACCCCCATTCCCCCATACTGTGCAGAATGCGACCACGAGAGCAATCATGGGCTTTCCCAGATATGCCCAGGTCTCGTTGATACTCCGCGGCTTGCACTGGCTACCGATCAGTTTCTGGTCACAATTCAAAGTGTTGGTTAAAGCCCTACATGACATTGGACCAGAATATCTTTGGGATGCCTTCTGCCACACGAATCCCAGCGACTGATTAGGTCCCACAGAGTTGGCCTTCTCTGGGTCCCATTGACTAAACAATGTTGTCTGGCGGGACCCAGGGGAAGAGCCTTCTCTGTGGTGGCCGCGGCCCTCTGGAGCCTCCTGAAAATTCAAGGGTACAAATTGCAGACCCACACACGTTTGAAAATTCAAAACAATGTTCTTTATTACAAAATTCAAAATAAACTAAGCACTCTTTTTGTATTGCAAAGAGCACTCGTCCAAAAACAACCGGGTAGTCTGTACAATTAGATTAGATTAGATTAGATTTATTGGATTTATATGCCTCCCCTCTCCGCAAACTCGGGGCGGCTCACAACAACAATAAAAAACAGTACATAATAACAATCCAATGCCCACCAATCTAATTACAATTTAAAATTAGTAATTTCATAAAACAATCACCCTTAAGCAGTCATTAAGTACTTAGCTAGCAGTTGTGAAGAAACTTCACACCCCTTCTTCTTCCAACGAAGTGAGACACACACACACACACACACACACACACACGTTGCTCTGCTGTGGTTTCAAAGGTGTGAAAAATCAATAAACAAAGTCCAGAAAACAGCAACACACAATTCCTGAAGAACTGCGATCAGATACTCTTTCACAATGGCCAAACCCACATGCTTCTATTTATAGCAGCAGCCCTAATTACTGGAGCTCCACCCAACCACAAGTGGCATCATTTTCTCTTGTAATAATCCTTTAGTTGTTGTCTCCTATGCACCACTCTACGCATGCATGGATGTGTCATTAATTCTTGTTCAGAATCCAAGGATGATTTATTTATTTATTTTATTGGATTTGTATACCACCCCTCTCCGTGGACTCGGGGCGGCTAACAACCGTGATAAAAACAGCATGTAACAATCCAATTCTAAAACAACTAAAAAACCCTTATTATAAAACCAGACATACATACAGACATACCATGCATAAATTGTAGAGGCCTAGGGGGAAAGAATATCTCAGTTCCCCCATGCCTGACGACAGAGGTGGGTATTAAGGAGCTTACGAAAGGCGAGGAGGGTGGGGGCAATTCTGATCTCTGGGGGGAATTGGTTCCAGAGGGCCAGGGCCGCCACAGAGAAGGCTCTTCCCCTGGGTCCCGCCAAACGACATTGTTTAGTTGACAGGACCCGGAGAAGGCCCTCTCTGTGGGACCTAATCGGTTGCTGGGATGCAGATGATTGATCTCCTCCTGGACTGTCTGCCAAACTCCCCTCTTCCCTGTCACTCATGCTTCCTTGGTCAGATTCCATTGGGAGCAAAACAGGCCTGCGGCATGTGGATGTCTCCCCCACATCCACCTGCACATTCCTTGGGGCAGGAGCTGGGCCAGAGTAACCACAACAGTTAATAACAAAGTTAATCCATTGATGTGCATCTGATTTTGAGGGGGCTTGGTGCTGGGACAGAACAGAAAGTTTCACCATCACTGGTATAGGTTTTCCTCCTTGAACGGGGGGTGGGGATAGACTAGAAGACCTTCATGTTCCTTTCCTTTCTTTGTTATTCTGTATTCTATTCTGTATTCTGGTTTTGTCTGAGCTGAATTAGTTAGCTTATTGTATAGAGCAACTGTTTTATATAAAAGGTCACTGAATTCATCCATTTTTATTTCTAGCTAGACTCTTTTAAAATAGTTCTATTAAATGCTGGAAAGGACACCACCTTTCATTTATAAGTTAACCCTCACTTGCACACATCCTCAAGTTGTATACTAAAATTTAGCTTACTGGAAATATAGTTTTCTAAAGTCAAAATACCCAAAGTACCCACGAGGATGGTGTTCTGTTTAGATGAGCCACCGGCAGTAATTAAAGATCATACATACTCAACGGACATTATAGCATAAAATATATTGTTTTAAAAATGTCAAGGTATAAAATGGTTAATACTCAAAGGTAGTTTTAGTCCATCCTGGCAGTGTTCCCAGACTATTGCCTCTCAGATAAGAATAGTCTCAGGCAAGAATCCAAAAGCTCATTAAGAAATGCTCTTTGAAGTGATTCTATCAATCAACCAACTCACACTTCTCTGTAACCTCTCCAAAGAATTTTAAAGCTGTCTTGAGGCAGAAATGCTCTTTAGAATTCAGAGGTCACATCTGGCCATTATGGGAACTTTGTCCATCACACTGACTTCTCACAAGAGCTTCCCTTATATACTCCCAAGGCGTGGCCAACTGTTCCATAGAGCTACTAACGCACAGATCCTTTTCTCCTCAGATACTCTTGCCTGCTAATACTTCTTCTCACTCTTGCGTCTAACAGGGGCTCATCCTCATCCTCCGATTCATCCTCATCCTCTTCATTCTCGCTCAACACCAATTCTGCAGGTGCCACGATCTCTGGTTGGCTTCCAATCTCTAACTCCTCCTCTTCACTCTCAGACTTGGGTGTCAAGAACACTGGACTAAGGAGAGAGGGATGTTCACGCATATGTTTTGGGAGTGTAGAAATTCTGGAAAGAGGTGCAAGACAAAATTAATAGGATGCTAAACATAAAATGGGTGATTACAAAGGAGATGGCAGTATTAGTAATAAGGAGTGATATGGGCGAATTCAGAGAAATTAAAGAAGCAGCTATAGAAAGTCATTTGCATCCTTTTAGAGAGCCATTGAGGCCACTTGGAGGTTTGTCTGTGTCCTTAGGGCTCCTTAAGTGGTGCAAATCGGTTTGGACTCTTCTTGGAAATGCTGGAAGGACCGTGTTTTGGAGCTGTCCTTTTGCAGGATGTTTCTGCAACAGAGACAAACCTCCGAGCGGCCTCAACGACTCTCTAAAAAGATTGCAAATGACCAGCTATCTGCAAATACTATCAATCCTTCCAGTTCCCCACCATCCAGTCAGAGCTGAAAAAGTTTCTAGGATGAGAAGTGAAACAGCTTCAAAAATAAACAAGAAAGTCCAGTTGCCTTTTGCAAAAAAGACTTTTGGGATAACCCTTACCTGGATGACTGAGAATCTCCATAGACATTTTGCTCCAGAAAAGCAGCATTTTGCTCTAGAGCCACGGTGGTTAGAATGAAATACTGCTGGCTACTTCTGCAGATCACCAGCTGCCAACAGTTTGGGAGATCGAATCTCACCAGGTTCAAGGTTGACTCAGCCTTCCCTCCTTCCAAGGTGGGTAAAATGAGGACCCAGATTGGTGGGGGCAATATATACTGACTCTGTAAACGGCTAGATAAGTAGTCAAAATTACTAGATAAGTGGTCAAAGCAATGGAAGATGCAGTTTAAAGTTTCCAAATGTAAAATAATGCACTTGGGGAAAAGGAATCCTCAATCTGAGTATTGTATTGACAGTTTTGTGTTAGCAAAAACTTCAGAAGAGAAGGATTTAGGGGTCATGATTTCTGACAGTCTCAAAATGGGTGAACAGTGCAGTCAGGCGGTAAGGAAAGCATGTAGAATGCTTGGCTGCATAGCTAGAGGTATAACAAGCAGGAAGAGGGAGATTGTGATCCCACTGGTGAGACGACATTTGGAATACTGTGTTCAGTTCTGGAGACCTCACCTACAAAATGATATAGATCAAATTGAACGGGTCCAAAGATGGGCTGCAAAAATGGTGGAAAGTCTTAGGCATAAAACGTATCAGGATAGACTTAATCTGTATAGTCTGGAGGACAGAAGAGAAAGAGGGGACGTGATCGAAACATTTAAATATGTTAAAAGGTTAAATAAGGTTCAGGAAGGAAGTGTTTTTAACAGGAAAGTGAACACAAGAACAAGGGGTCACAATCTGAGGTTAGTTGGGGGAAAGATTAGAAGCAATGTGAGAAAATATTATTTGATTGAAATAGTAGTAGATACTTGGAATAAACTTCCAGCAGACGTGGTTGGTAAATGCACAGTAACTGAATTTAAACATGCCTGGGATAAACATATATCCATCCTAAGATAAAACACAGGAAATAGTGTAAGGGCAGACTAAATGGACCATGAGGTCTATTTTTGCCGTCAATCTTCTATGTTTCTGTGCTTAGAGAGGGCTGTAAAGTAGTGTGAAGCGCTATATAAGACTAAATACTATTGCTGTAGAAGGGGGGAAAGATTTCATTGTGATTAATGGTAAGATTGAAAAATAGTCAAATACAACTGCGTTTAGTCACATGGCAGAGCCAAACAAGAGATTTTCTTGCGAGTGGAAGAATCTCTCATTAATTTCCCGGCGACCTTAGCCAAAATGTTGGGGCAGGGGGAGGGGTATTTGGACTTAGCAAACAATTCAATCAATGCTATATAAAACTATTACTGTTTGACTTGAGAGCAAAGCAAACACAATTACGTTAGGCTTTAAATTTATTTATATTTGCCTATTTTGTGCCCGTTGGCTAATATCTGCAGCGGTGGGTGGAATATTGACTTTTTTTTCACATGACCTTAGCAGTTATTAAAAGTTCTCTCGGTTAATCCATCATCTCCAAATGAAACAAAAATGAAGATAGCAGAAAGTCTATAAATATCAGCAAGTCAATTTGGCTTGATGCTAAATTCTTATTCCCTGTTTCCTTGCAAAAACCGCTGCAGAGTAAATCTCTTTCTTATTGCGACTTACTTAATTTAAAATAAAACACTGTGAAGGTGCGTTAGATCAATGTATATACATGTAGCCCACGACCAGAGGTGGGTTCCTCCCAGTTTGGACAGGTTTACCCGAACTGGTAGCAAACCACTGGTGATGTCACAACGACATCATGGAACCTATTTGGTTGGTGCCACTCCGTAGGCTTTGCCATCTTTTAAAAAATAATTTTAATTTTCCCCCCAGCATTGCGCATCATCTTTTTGCTTCCACTTTCTGTTTTTTGGGGAGGGTGATTAAATTGTTTTTATAGCCGTGCGTGTGCACGCGCACTCTACACACGCATGCCCACAAGGCACAGAAATGCGACATGGGCAGTGAAGGGTCACTCTTCTTGCCTCCTACCGGAGCTCCCTCGGAGGCTGTTGCAGGGGTGTGTGCGCCTATCGGTCACGCGTGTGCCCATCGGTGTGAGATTTGGAACCCAATGCGCAGCAGCAGTAAAAAAAAGCAAATTCCATGCTTGGCATGATTAGGAAGGGATTCGAAAATAAGTCGGTAAGTGTTGTATTGCCTCTGTACAAATCGATGGTGAGACCACACTTGGAGCCCTGTGTACAGTTCTGGTCACCGTACCTCAAGAAGGATAGAATGGAACTGGAAAAGGTGCCAAAAAGGGCAACAAGTATGATCAAGGAAATGGAGCATCTCCCTTATGAAAGCAGATTGCAACGCCTTGGTCTCTTCAGCCTTGAAAGATGGCGCTTAAGGGTTGAATTGATTGAGGTGTATAAAATCATGCATGGGATAGAAAAGGTGGATAGAGAAAAATTCTTTTCTCTATCACACAATACTAGGACGAGGGGGCCCTCCCTAAAGCTCATAGGTAGGAAAGTGAGGACAAATCAAGGGAAATATTTCTTCACCCAGAAGGTCCTTGGTTTATGGAATTCACTTCCAGAAGAGGTCGTGACAGCTGTCAGCCTGGATAGCTTCAAGGCAGGATTAGAGAGATTCATGGATGCCAAGTGTATTGGTGGTTATTGAAACAGATGTCCATGTGCCGCCTCTATGTTGGTTGAGGCAGGCAGGATTCCCTTGGGTCCCATTTGTTGGGGGTCAAGGGAAAGGGAGGGTCTTGCTTTCTCTTTCTGCTCAAGATCCCCATGGACAATTGGTGGGCCATTGTGTGACACAGAATGCTGGACCCGATGGGCTTTGGCCTGATTGAGCAGGGCTCTTCTTAGGTTCTTATGAGGATGTAATGATAGTTGTATACTAGTATTGTTACTCACAGTCACTCATGCCCTCATCACCTCGAGGTTCGACTACTGTAATGCTCTCTACATGGGGCTACCTTTGAAAAGTGTTCGGAAACTTCAGATCGTGCAGAATGCAGCTGCGAGAGCAGTCATGGGCTTACCCAGGTATGCCCATGTTTCACCATCACTCCGCAGTCTGCATTGGCTGCCGATCAGTTTCCGGTCACAATTCAAAGTGTTGGTTATGACCTTTAAAGCCCTTCATGGCACTGGACCAGAATATCTCCGAGACCGCCTTCTGCCGCACGAATCCCAGCGACCGATTCGGTCCCACAGAGTGGGCCTCCTCCGGGTCCCGTCAACTAAACAATGCCGGTTGGCGGGCCCCAGGGGGAGAGCCTTCTCTGTGGCGGCACCGGCCCTCTGGAACCAACTCCCCCTGGAGATCAGAACTGCCCCTACTCTTCCTGCCTTCCGTAAACTCCTCAAAACCCACCTTTGCCGTCAGGCATGGGGAAACTAAACATCTCCCCGTGGGCACGTTGAAGTTATATATGGTATGCTTGTATGTGTGTATGTTAGTATAGGGGATTTTCTTAAATTTATAATATTTTAATTAATTGGATTGTATTGGATTGTTTTTCACTTGTTGTGAGCCGCCCCGAGTCTTCGGAGAGGGGCGGCATACAAATCCAAATAATAAATAAATAAATAAATAAATTGTGGATAGTTTGTTATAGTGGTTAAATGTAAAGGGAATGTGGAGGTGGATGCAGGGGAAGCTTCAACATTTCACAGGCCTGTGTTATTGCCGACAGAATCAGTTCAGAGTTTAGTTTCCTCGGATGAAGAAGTAGGTGAGAGTGACTCGGCAGAGGGGGGCTTGGCACACAGCCAAGGCAGTCAATCTTCCTTATCTTCTATTGCTTCAGATGATGACGTTTTGGACCCACGCAAGCGCAGAATTATGCGTAGAAGAGACCAAGTAAGAACATATTACAGGAGATAAGGGAGGCCACCTGTGTTTGGGTGGGGCTCCAGTAATTAGGGCGGCTGCTACAAATAGCAGCATGTGGGTTTGGCCATTGTGGAAGAATATCTGATCGCAGCTCGTCAGGAATCCTGTGTTTTCTGGACTTTGTTGCTTTTTCACGCCTTGGAAAACAAAGCAGAGCAACGTGTGTGTGTGTCTCACTTCATTGGAAGAAGGAGGGCTGTGACATTTCTTCACAGCTGCTACCTAATTACTTAAGGACTGATTAAGGGGATTGTACAGCCTACAAGGTTGTTTTGGGACGAGTGCTCTTTGCAATACAAAAAGGGTGCTTTGTTTCTTTTGAATTTTGTGATGAAGAACATTGTTTTGAATTTTCCAACGTGTGTGTGCCTTGAATTTTCGGGAGGCTCATACCAGAGAGCCCGGCAGAACAAATGTAAAAGTGATAGTTTATTTAGAGAAGCATTTCGATAGGAGGCAAAGTAAACTATATGTTTACAAGAAAGCCTGCTGCAGTGTTTTTCATTGACGAATTCAATTAGGTAATGTTGTAAACTGTGGCTACTTGGTGGGTTACCTTCTACATGTGCAAAACTCTCCCAACAGTTTGTTCTTCGATGCTTCATTATCTGACTAGTAAACCCTAATCTTTGAGTTAGACTGCTTGTCTTTCTCAAATCTCTGCTATGTTCCTAGCTTACTTCCTTTTCTGACACATCCGCAGACACATCTGCTTTTGGTAGCTTTTTTATATGACAAACTCTCCAATTAAGGAGACAGATACTTCCTTCCCCGGTACCACCGAAACTCTGTATCCTGAAAAAGGGAGGAAGGAAAAAAAGAATACGCTCCCTTTAGGTGGCGAGTCTATTTTCCCCACACATCGCACATGACTGTATTTGAGCCACGTTCTTCAAAACAACACCCTAGCAGGGATCCAACAAAGCAAATAATTCAAGCCATTTCCTTGGGAAATAATGAGCAAACCTTATCTTATTTGTTTTGTAGAGAGAAACCAGCAAACGTTTTCCTCCCTCCCTCCTCCATCCCCTCCTTGAGGTTTTTCAATGTGTCTCCCAGTTACTGGTGTGAAGTTAGGAAAAGTAATTGGTGTTTATATCGCTTTTTTCCAGCCGAGCCTGCTGTGAAGAGAACAGTGGGGAAACAAAGCAGAGAGCTTTTGAAATGTTTTTGTTCAACTTCTCAGGCCTAACCTAACCTCACCTAAAACCCCGGGATTTCTCGATACTGTCCTATCAAGTGCCAATCAGATCTGACCTTGTGTTTTCGGAAGGCCAGTCATGTGCTACACCACAAACTAACTCCTGGGGCTAACATGCACTCATCAATATTCCTTTCCCAGCAAGAAAGTACGAATGTTTCACCATTTTCTTTCACATCCTGATGTTTCTTCCGCTCCTTGATCTAGCTTTCATTTCTAGGATCTCCTGATGGTCTACCTCCTTTGGAATACTGACCACATTTGGAATACTGTGTTCAGTTCTGGAGACCCCACCTACAAAAAGATATTGACAAAATTGAACGGGTCCAAAGACGGGCTACAAGAATGGTGGAAGGTCTTAAGCATAAAATGTATCAGGAAAGACTTCATGAACTCAATCTGTATAGTCTGGAGGACAGAAGGAAAAGGGGGGACATGATTGAAACATTTAAATATGTCAAAGGGTTAAATAAGGTCCAGGAGGGAAGTGTTTTTAATGGGAAAGTGAACACAAGAACAAGGGGACACAATCTGAAGTTAGTTGGGGGAAAGATCAAAAGCAACATGAGAAAATATTATTTTACTGAAAGAGTAGTAGATCCTTGGAACAAACTTCCAGCAGACGTGGTTGGTAAATCCACAGTCACTGAATTTAAACATGCCTGGGATAAACATATATCCATTGTAAGATAAAATACAGGAAAGAGTCTTCGGAGAGGGGCGGCATACAAATCTAATAAATTATTATTATTATTATTATTATTATTATTATTATTATTATTATTATTATTATTATTATTATTATGGCAGACTAGATGGACCATGAGGTCTTTTTCTGCTGTCAGTCTTCTATGTTTCTATGTTTCTAAGCTCCACTCCTTCTTGGCTTTTTAAAGACCAAACAGATCCTACCAATTTTACGTTTTTGACGACAATGATGTCATCCATTCAACTATATCCGATTCTTGGCGACCCCCTTTCCCATCAGCTTGTCTTTATATTTATTTATTTATTTATTTATTTATTTATTTATTTATTTATTTATTTATTTATTTATTTATTTATTAATTATTTAGATTTGTATGCCGCCCCTCTCCGCAGACTCGGGGCGGCTCACAACAAAATCAAACAATTTACAACAAATCTAAATTACAGTTTAAAAATATTTTAAAAACCCCATTTTCTAAACAAACATACATACAGACATACCATTCATAAATTGTATATGCCCGGGGGAGATGTCTCAGTTCCCCCATGCCTGACAACAAAGGTGGGTCTTAAGGCGCTTACGAAAGGCAAGGAGAGTAGGGGCAGTTCTAATCTCCGGGGGGAGTTGGTTCTTTATATACTGTCAAGTTGTGGCTAAATGTCCCATAGATCTAAATTAATGCCAAGAAACCCTTCTAGAAAGATATTCATGTCTCGAACTCATTCTCCTTACCCTTGCATCTAACAGGGGTTCCTGATCCTCAAAGTCCCCATCGTCCACTGACTCAGATAATAACCTAACTGAATGCAAAATTCCAAGTGTGGCCTTACCAAGGCCTTATAAAGTGGTATCAAAACTTCCTGTGATCTTGATTCTATCCCTCTGTTAATGCAGCCTAGAACTGTCTTGGCTTTTTTGGCAGCTGCTGCACACGGCTGGCTGATCTTTAAATGGTTGTCCACTAGGACTCTCACAGTTACTACTGTTGAGCAATGTACCACATAGACTGTACCTGTGTGGTTTTTTTCTTGCCTAAATACAGAACCTTACTTTTTTCAGCATTGATTTTCGTTTTGTTAGATAGCGCCCTGTTGTGATTCCGTCTGAGGCCCCTCAGGGACCGGCTGATCCTCTGCCGGCTTCCTGCTCAGAGGGGGAGGATGAGGAACAGGAGGTTCAGGCAGACGGGGAGGAGGAATCTCAGGCTGAGGGAGAGGGAGGACAGCCAGAGTCCCCCGAGAGGGAGCTCTCCCCAGCAAGCAGCCTGGATTCCTTAGATGAAAATGCACAAGCAATAATCGATCTCCGGCAGAGAAGAGCAACACAACGAAGGGGACAATTAGCCAGGTACTTTCAGCACTAAAGAGGCAACAGCTGGGTTTGGGTGTGGTGCTCTCTGGAAAGGCTGAAAAGGCAGACCCACCCTTCCTGGCTTGTGGAGTATTATCTTTGGGAGTCCTGGGACCTGGCTGTGATCTTTGGCGTCTTGGAATTCTGGTTTGTGACTTTGAATACTGAAACCTTGGGGGGAAAAGGTGTGGGTCTTATTCTCTACAGTGGTGGGTGTGCCAGCAAGAAGTCTGCTGTATTGTCTGGCCATCAGGACACTGCTGTGAAGTCTCATAGCCTGCCTGTTGGGAAGAACAGGTTTTTCTCTGTGTTTATTTTTCAAACTATAAAGTGCTTTTGCTTTTACCAGCGTGTCTGGCTGCTTTTTTCAGTTGGTGTTGAAGTCTGGGGGCGCCCAGACAGAACAGCGCCCATTGTTCAAGTTTGTCAAGATCCTTCTGTAGGATAGACTCATTAAGGATTACTCCTTAAGTATGGTTCATCAGCCAGTTATGAATCCATGTGGTGGTAATAATAATAATAATAATAATAATAATAATTATTATTATTATTATTATTATTAGATTTGTATACCGCACCTCTCCGCAGACTCGGGGCTGCTCAAAACAATAATAATAACAATATGACAATATAAAAAATCTAATATTAAAAAAAACATCTAAAAAACCCCTGTCATTAAAACCATACAACACAAGCATACCATACATAAAACTATATAAGCCTGGGGGAGGTCTTAAGCAATTTACGAAAGACAAGGAGGGTGGGGGCAGTTCTGATCTCTAGGGGGAGTTGATTCCAGAGGCCCGGGGCTGCCACAGAGAAGGCTCTTCCCCTGGGGCCCACCAGATGACATTGTTTAGTCAACGGGACCCGGAGAAGGCCAACTCTGTGGGACCTTATCAGGCGCTGGGATTCGTGCGGCAGAAGACGGTTACGGAGATATTCTGGTCTGATGCCATGTAGGGCTTTATAGGTCATTACCAACACTTTGAACTGTGACCGGAAACTAATCGGCAGCCAATGCAAGCCACAGAGTGTTGGAGAGATGTGGGCGAATCTAGGTAACCCCACGATAGCTCTCGTGGCCACATTCTGCACGATCTGAAGTTTCTGTACACTTTTCAAGGTAGCCCCATGTAGAGAGCATTGCAGTAGTGATGATGCTATCTATCCCACTATTTTTCCTACCTTGCCAAGAAGTACATTGTGGTCTACTTTGTCGAATACCTTCCTGAATTCAAAATGTATTATGTCCACAATATTTCACTGGTCTATTAATTTAGTCATGCTGAAGAATGAAATAAGATTGGTTTGGCATGATCTGTTTATAACAAACCCATGCTGACTGATAGTTATTGCTCTACTCATTTCTAGATGTTGGCAGATCTGTTTCTTTATTATCTTTTCCAGTAACATCCTGGGTATTGATGTTAGTTAGGCTGATTGGTCCGTAGTTTTCTGAATCTGCGTTTACTGTGTATTTATGGATTTGTTCGCGATTGTGACATGCCCGGAATTTGATTTAAGATGGGCAGCTATATAAATGTTTTAAATAAATAAATTGCCATTAATATCTCCCCTCGCCTCCACAATCCAGGCTAACATTTGTCACCAATAAATCTCTAAGCTGGCGGAGCAAAAACCTGCTCCAAAACGCGAGATTTTTGTTTGATTCGTCTCGTAAAACACATCAAACGTTTTCAAATGTTCCATAATTATGTCTGAAGGCTGGTTTAATCACAGAACAAGCGGAATTAACACAAAATACTGACAACGAATGCATTAATATTTTATGGAAGTAGGCACATAATTACAGCCAGATAGACATTAAAAATTCCTCACTTAGATTTTTTTTTCTTTTTTTGCTCGGCTCAAAACATGTTCACAGGAATGACCTCCTGGGTTTCATCTTTCTTTCCACCTCTACCCCTCCAAAAAGAAATTTATTCTTACAAATCAATGTGGTGCATTGGGGGCTGGATGGACTGGAGGGAGCTGGAGTGACTTGGAGATTAAGAGAGAGAGAGATGGACTGCAAAGAATTTTTTTTAAAAAAATAATCAGCCCCCCTTTAATTCTCTTATGGAAGGCATTCCTTCTGAAGTTACATTATAAGCAACTGAACCATATTAAGATTTCTGTTTCTAATCTCCATAAGAAAATCTGCTTAGCAGAGAAAGGAACAGCAGTGTGTGTCAGATACAAATATATTAAATGTTTACACAAAGTAAGAAGCCTTTGTAGGTGTCTAGGCAGACGTGGGAGTCCCATAATTTACCTGCTGGTTTGCCCGCCCCCAAAAATCTGAGCATCTGCGAACCTACCCCTACATGCGTACAGCCTTGGGCTTGTATGCACCTTACTCGATAATGCAAATTGCACACATGCATGGGATTGCATGCATGCACATAGCTTGAAAATGTGGACAAAGAGGTTGGCAGAGCGCCAGGGCTATGTAGAAGGCCTGATGTTGATGGGAGCTTGGGAGGGGGGATGTTCACGTGGGAGCAGATGCAGCCACAAAGCATTCTTTCGAGTGCTTCAAGGCCATCCTATGCCCACCACCGGAGGGGAAGTGGAAGGAGGAGTTGCCATGCTGCCACATTGGCACAACCTGAGTGGGCAACGTGAGATGTTTGTGGGTGAGGAGCAAGGCATGTGAACTTGCAACTGGGTGGGAAGCTCAAATTCGGGTTCCCCAGTATAGGTGCCAGGATGGCTCCAGAAATAAATTGGGATTTTAAGCAATGCCTTGGATTGGATTCTGATTTAAATTTGGATGTTACCTGGAACCTGGACAGGCTGGGCAGGCCCATCCGCAGGTCACTACTACCAGTTCGCTTGAACCGGTGTGAACTGGCTGAATACCACCTCTGCTTTTAGGGCAGTGATGACGAGCCTTTTTTGACTCGGATGCTAAAAGGGTGCGCGCATGCATGCGTTCATGTGCCTATACCCATAATGCAATACCTTCCCCCTGCACATGCACACAACCCTTCATGGCATCAGGCCAGAATATCTCCGAGACCACCTTTTGCCACACGAATCCCAGCAACCGGTTAGGTCCCACAGAGTTGGCCTTGACGAAACAATGTCGTCTGGCAGGACCCAGGGGAAGAGCCTTCTCTGTGGCGGCCCTGACCCTCTGGCACCAGCTCCCCCCAGAGATTAGGATTGCCCCCACCCTCCTTGCCTTTCATAAACTCCTTAAAACCCACCTCTGCCGTCAGGCATGGGGGAACTGAGACATCTCCCCCAGGCCTATAGGGTTTTATGTATGGTATGCTTGTGTTGTATGTTCTTTTATATAATGGGTTTTTAGATTTTTAAATATTAGATTTGTTCTCTGTACATTGTTTTATTATTGTTGTGAGCCGCCCCGAGTCTGCGGAGAGGGGCGGCATATAAATCTAAATAATAATAATAATAATAATAATAATAATAATAATAGGGAAGCGCCTGACTGGTGATGAAATACGAAATCCAGCATAGTGATCTCGTTTGCTGTGTTGTACTATAATAATAATAATAATAATAATAATAATAATAATAATAATAATAACCCCTGTGCTGGCAATCGGTGCATATGTACAACCCCACCATACTCCACCATACCTAGGGTGCATGAAAACAAAAAACTGCATCAAAACATAGGCATACCTGCCTCTCCATATCAGAGCTTGCATTTGCAGAAGCTAGCCTGTTTGTGCCCAAGCAGCAAACCAGTCCAGCCAGCCCACCAACCCAACCAGCCAGCCAGCCACAGACCAGTAGAAATAGAGTTGAAGTTTTCAATGAAACACAGCAGCAGTAGGAAGCTGTGGAAAAATATATTTACTTCTTTATACTACTACTACTACTACTACTACTACTACTACTACTACTGTCTATACTATACATACAATGAACTACTATCTTACTAGTACCTTGCTCCAACTATCTTAGTTCAATAACTCACAGGAACCAACTTTTACAGCGTTACAGCTTCTTCAAAGCATACTTCCACGAACAGCAACAGAACACAGCTAATAGCGAACAAACAGAGAGAAAGAGCAGGGAGCTCTTGCCTAGTTAAATACTTTTCACGTAATTGCTAGGTTGCTGCATGCTCAACTGCCTCTGAGTGACTCAGCGATCTTACCTGAGGCCTACTTTCTGCATTATGATATTACCTAGGGATTTTTAATTTCTGACACTCTGCGCATGATTCTGCTACCTGCACAGGTGCAGTAGCATAATTGCACTGGACTCCGCTAGCACTCAGAGCCATGGGGGCAAGCACATGTCGCTGTTCCATCTTAGCAGCCCACCTCCGATCCGATCCGATCCCGTCCCATCCCGTCCCGTCCCAACCCCATTTCCATTCCCAATTCTATTCCTAGTCCTAGTCCTAGTCCCATTCTACCCTACCCTCCACCTGAATTTAGCCACATAAACTCTAGAGGCAAAAGATTGATGTGGCTCCTTAGATATAAGGAAACAAAGATCTTTTGTGCCTTTTAATTTTATTTATTTATTTATTTATTTATTTATTTATTTATTTATTTATTTATTTATTTATTTATTTATTCATTAATTCATTTATTTATTTATTTATTTATTTATTGGATTTCTATGCCGTCCCTCTCCGTAGACTCGGGGCGGCTAACAACAGTAATAAAAACAGCATATAAACAATCCAATATTAAAACAGTTAAAAACCCTTATTATAAAACCAAACATACATACAGACATACCATGCATAAAATTGTAAAGGCCTAGGGGGAAAGAGTATCTCAGTTCCCCCATGCCTGGCGGCAGAGGTGGGTTTTAAGAAGCCTATGAAAGGCAAGGATATCTCCGGGACCGCCTTCTGCCGCACGAATCCCAGCGGCCGGTTAGGTCCCACAGAGTTGGCCTTCTCCGGGTCCCATCGACTAAGCAATGTCATTTGGTGGGACCCAGGAGAAGAGCCTTCTCTGTGGCGGCCCCGGCCCTCTGGAACCAGCTCCCCCCAGATATCAGAGTTGCCCCCGCCCTCCTTGCCTTTTGCAAGCTCCTTAAAACCCACCTCTGTCATCAGGCATGGGGGAATTGAAATTTCCCTTCCCCCTAGACTTATAGAATTTATACATGGTATGCTTGTATGTATGAGTGGTTCTTTAAATTGTGGTTTTTAAGATTATTTTTAATATTAGATTTGTTTACATGGTCTTTTTATACTGTTGTTAGCCGCCCCGAGTCTTCGGAGAGGGGCGGCATACAAATCTAATAAATAAATAAATAAACAAACAAACAAAGAAACAAACAAACAAATAAATAAATAAATAAGGGTGGGGGCAATTCTAATCTCTGGGGGGAGTTGCTTCCAGAGGGCTGGGGCTGCCACAGAGAAGGCTCTTCCCCTGGGTCCCGTCAAGCGACATTGTTTAGTTGACAGGACCTGGAGAAGACGCACTCTGTGGGACCTAACTGGTCGCAGGGATTCGTGCAGCAGAAGGCAGACCCTGAGATAATCTGGTCCGGTGCCTTGTTCTTCATTGCGCAACTTCTTTAAGTATTTGTATGCGAATATCCATCACGTTCTCTTAAGGTGATCATCTATCGTACCAGGCATGTACAGATGTACAAAGCAAATAATTGAACAGCAGGCAAATGTGATCAGTGCTGAGTAAAGGGGTTTGGCAGAGCCTGAAGAAGCAATGCACAGCTGAGCCAAGAGAAAGAAGACTGCAGTGGAAAAGATTGAAAGCTCAATTTGGTTTTTCGACTGTTGAGGCTAATGTAGCGTTCACTGGAAACAAACCCTTGTATTCCGAATTAATTACAATTACATGAAAAGGAAACGTCCTCTCCCAATCTCTAAGCCCGTTGAAACTTGAGCAAGGATTAATCACTTGCCATTGAGTTAAGATGCTAAATTATAGAGGGAGGTATGTTGAACTGACTTTTGGGGCAGGTATAGCAAACTGATTTGCAGCAAAGTTCAAGGAAAAGCACTAACAGTCACAAACTTAATTCTACGCAGCTTCTTCTCTAGAAGCACCGATCTACTAACCAGAGCATATAAAACATTTGTCAGACCAATTCTTGAATACAGCTCACCTGTATGGAATCCTCACTGCATAACAGACATTAATATAATGGAAGAAGTCTAGAAATACTTCACAAGAAGAGTCCTCCACTCCTCCTCACTCAACAAATTACCTTACTCCTCCAGACTTCAATTACTTTGTTTAGAAAATTTACAGCTACGCGGCCTCCAAACTGATTTAACTGTTGTTCATAAATCATACATCACAATGTACTTCCTGTTGGTGACTACTTCACCTTTAACAACTACAACACAAGAGCATGCAATAGATACAAACCAAATGTAAATCACTCCAAACTAAACTGCAGAAAATATGATTTCAGCAATAGAGTGGTCAATGCCTGGAATTCACTACCGGACTCTGTTGTGTCCTCCCCCAATCCCCAAATCTTCAACCTTAGATTGTCTACAATAGACCTCTCCCCTTTTCTAAGAGGTCTGTAAGGGGTGTGCATAAGTGCGATTTGTGCCTACCGTTCCTGTCCTAATGTGTTTTTATCTTTTTTATCTCTACTTTATTCTTATATTATGTTAAACATTTTTTTGTTAATATTGCTTCTTCATTGCTTATTTGACCCCTATGACAATCATTAAGTGTTGTACCACATGATTCTTGACAAATGTATATTTTATTTTATGTACGCTGAGAGCATATGCACCAAGACAAATTCCTTGTGTGTCCAATCACACTTGGCCAATAAAAATTCTATTCTATTCTATTCTAAAACATACTACAATACAATACTATAGAATAGAATAGAATAGAATAGAGTTTTATTGGCCAAGTGTGATTGGACACACAAGGAATTTGTCTTGGTGCATTTGCTCTCAGCGTACATAAAATAAAATATACATTTGTCAAGAATCATGTGGTATGACACTTAATGATTGTCATAGGGGTCAAATAGGCAATGAAGAAGCAATATTAATAAAAATCTTAGGATATACGCAACAAGTTACAGTCATACAGTCAACATGGAAGGAAATGGGTGATAGGAATGATGAGAAAAACTAGTAGAATAGAAGTGCAGATTTAGTAGAAAGTCTGACAGTGTTGAGTGAATTATTTGTTTAGTAGAGTGATGGCGTTCGGAAAAAACCTGTTTTTGTGTCTAGTTGTCTTGGTGTGTAGTGCTCTGTAGTGATGTTTTGAGAGTAGGAGTTGAAACAGTTTGTGTCCAGGATGTGAGAGGTCAGTAAATATTTTCCCCGCCCTCTTTTTGATTTGTGCAGTATACAGGTCCTCAATGGAAGACAGGTTGGCAGCAATTGTTTTTTCTGCAATTCTGATTATCCTCTGAAGTCTGTGTCGGTCCTGTTGGGTTGCAGCACCAAACCAGACAGTTATAGAGGTGCAGAAGACAGACTCAATGATTCCTCTGTAGAACTGTATCAGCAGCTCCTTGGGCAGTTTGAGCTTCCTGAGCTGACGCAGAAAGAACATTCTTTGTTGTGCTTTTTTGATGATGTTTTTGATGTTAGGTGACCATTTTAGGTCTTGAGATATGATAGAACCTAGAAATTTGAAGGTCTCTACTGTTGATACTGTGTTGTCTAGTATTGTGAGAGGTGGAATGGTTTCTCCTAAAGTCTACCACCATTTCTACGGTTTTGAGTGTGTTCAGTTCTAGATTGTTCTGGTCACATCACAAGGATAGTTGTTCAACTTCCCGTCTGTATATTTGTATGACAAATAAAAATAAATAAAATAAATAAAAATAGAAATGGCAAATGAACCAGTTCCTTGGGAATTGCTTGGATAACGAGAGAACTGGAGATCGCCCACATGTGCTCCTGACAGCTGCTCCTCATGAGGAGAAAAGAATACAAGAAGAATAGAATATAGAATATAATTTTTTATCGGCTGTGTGTGATTGGATACAAAAGGATTTTGTCACTGGTGCTTATGCTCACACCCCGACTCCCTGAGGTAAAATACAATCCTGAGGCGGCCCTCAATGAAATAAAGCTTGACACCCATGCCCAACACCATCCTCTGTAAATGAATATCCAACCTCCACTTGAAATATCCTTTGCGCAAATGTCCACCCTGAGAAAATACTAGAGAATTTCCTCAGAAAATCAAGGACAATCTTTTTGCTGCGGGAAGCTGAGGGGTGGAAAAAAAATCCCCACCAAAAAAAGAAACGATGCAAAAATCATTTCAGATTAAATTTCTGAGGGATTTCATCTCTGATTACAAGGCTAAATTATACGATCCAGGCCAATAGGAAAATCGCAGTATGAAAGATATGCTGATTAGAATCGTGGCGATCGGGAGAATTCCAGTCAACTGCCTTGTGTTTGTAGTAGAAAACATGCCAATTTGTCATGTTATAGGTAGATTTCGAACGTGGAGAGCTTTTGTATGCAATTTCCACTAACGTACACAGTTCTTTTAATATCAGCTCCCCTAGAAACATTTCCAAAAGGCAAATTTCTCTGATGTCGGTTCTTTCTTATGTAAATTTTCCCACTGCAAGCTTTTAAAATGTAAATTTCTCCATAAGCCTTTAAAAAAAACCACACAAAAACCGGAATGCAACGATTCTCAAATGCATCTTTCATAAACAAATATCCCTTTTAATATGCATTTTTCACAAACAATTATCAAATTGGGATGGTGGTGGGTTTTTTTTAAAAGAAGGATGCTAATCCCCCCCAAATTGAAAGCGGGGTAGTGTCGAACCCCACGGTAGATGCAAATTATCTCAACAAAAGATTTCCACAGATATTTCTTGGTGGCTGAACTGCATTTTTCTACCTCAAGGATTATGAGCTTCATTCCAAATTCTTTGAGCCTGGAATATATTACACTTAGACTGAGAAAAATTTGCAATTTTGTACTGGTTTCTCATTCCATACCACAAAAGAACATTTGCTTTTGAAATTTGCTTTTGTGGGGGGAAAGGAGAAAGTGATACCAAGGACTAATAGCGAGTTCATGTCAATCAGTAAAAAATAATGCACAATCCTCACTTTGTGACGACAATTGAACCCAACATTTGCGTTACTAAGGGAGACACTTGTTAAGGGAATTTTGACCCCATCTGTTACCTTTCTTACCACAGTTGCAGACATTTCATTACCCAACTAAGTAACATAATCAGTGTTAGAAGTGAGTGTTGACATTATCGGTAGTCCTCAACTTACAAGTGTTCATTTAGTGATGGTTCAAAGTTACAAGAGCACAGAAAAAAAAGTGACTGAATCTGTCCATAACTGTTGGGTTGGCAATTAGTGTTGGGCGAACCGAATCTGCACAATTTGGGTCCGTACCGAATTTTGTGATGTTCGGCATACTGGACCCGAACCTGAATTATTTTTGAAATTCATGCTTGAGTTCGGCGTTCGTGCTGAACACCGCTAAAGCCACCACCTGGCTGTCATCTGTTGAGAAGAGGAGGAGGAGCCGGGCGCTGGTGGCGGTGGAGGAAGGCGAACACCGGGGAGCTGTCAGCTGGTCGGAGGCTGGGAGAGAGGCACAAAAGGAGCTGGGTAATCCCACGAAGAGATTCCGGGGTCGGAGCTTTGACGTCACGTACACCGGCAGGTTGCTAAGGACGCCAAAGTGATCACTTCCTGGATTCCATGGAATCCAATCAATCTAATAAATTATTATATATTATTATTATTATTATTATTATTTATCTAGAAAAGTTTGTAAGTAGAGTTGTTTGTAGGTACAGGTACCGCTGTACCTGGATTCCTACACAATAATAATTTTTTAACTGATTCCTTTTCGACAGACCACACTGTGGACTCTGTAAACAAAACCTGATTTTTGTAGATGTATGTAATTAACATCCATTGGCCTAAAAGCATGTACTCTGCAAAAATTTAGTATTTGGCATTAACAGATATACCCCTTCTTCCTAGCTGCACTATTAGATTGAGGTTACAGCATTTTAATTAAACCCCAGGGAAAGATCGCAAGGGAGAATATTTCCTAGTTTTAGAGTGGGGTTTTTTGGTTTTAATTTTATTTTCCTGATTGGAAAGTAGAGCCAGCTGGGGTATCCTGAATGATGATAAAAGTGTATTAATATCCCCATCTCTGGCAACCTCCACTTCTTTCTGTGAAAAGAGAAGAGAAGAGTTGGAAGGGACCTTGGGGGTCTTCTCGTCCAGCCCCCTGTTCAAGCAGGAGACCCTATATCAGTGTAGATGAACCTATGGCTCATATGCTACAGGAGGCACATGGTGCCTTATCAGGGGCACACGAGACATTTCCCTATGTCAGCTCTAGCGTGCATGTGTATGCTGGCCAGCTGATTTTTGGCCTTGGGAAAGGTCATTTTGCCCTCTGGGCGCTTCAGAAAAGCTTTCCTGAAGTCCCGGACTACAAATAACCACCCAGCGGACAAAATGGAAGTTCGGAAAAACCTAATTTCTACTTTTATTATCCAACCATTTATAAAACAAATCCCATATTTGAAAGTATCCTGTATCTTCTTCCTCTTTTATCTTTAGTGTCTATCTATTTCTGCGCAATCTAATATATTTTTAATTACATCTTTTTCTCTGTGTTTCCTCATTTTTTTCCAGTACCGTGCAAATATACAATTCTTGCTGTCGTCAAAGCATGCAATATTGAATACAAACTCAAGGGCCATAGCTTTTTAAAGGTTTTGTTCCCTTGTTATTTGGATTTTTTCCTCAGAATTTCTGGGTGATGGTGCTTTTGAACTCCTATTCCCTTCCCTTCCCTCCTGTTGTTCCATCTTCTCTTCTCTTCTCTTCTATTCCATTCCAATTCTGCTTTACTGTTACATCATTTCTGTATGCACGTGCACCCAGACAATGCAGCCCACATCAATTTATTAGTCAGATTCCATTCAGTAGGCAACAGTGTTGTGAAGATCTCTAGACTGGGCAAGAGATGCCAACTTGCAAAGGCTCGGCGTCAAGACCACAGCCCAGCAGATGGCATTAACATCCCAAGCATCTCAAATTCAGCAAAGTGAGAAACGGTGGACTCACGAGTCTTGCTCCTCCGTGGTCGTCTTCATGAAAACAAAGCAGTTTTGGTGTTTGCCTCTTAGCAAAAAAAAAGAGAGAGCGAGCAATAAACAGAGTTTCAAGGCAGACAGAGCAACTAGTTTGTTAGTAAAATGGGCTGGCCTTTTGGAAGTCTTCCGTCTGGTTGGCATAGCAATTCTTTCTTTTTTCCTTTTAGGTGCCACCACTGTGAGTTTGGGAAAAGAAGGACCGGGAGAGATATGATAGCAGTCTTCCAATTTTTCAGAGGTTGCCACAAAGAAGAGGGAGTCAACCTATTCTCCAAAAAACCTGTGGGTAGGACAAGAAGCAACGGGTGGAAACTAATCAAGGAGAGAAACAACTTAGAACTAAGGAAAAATTTCCTGAGAGTTAGAACAATTAATCAGTGGAACGACTTGCCTCCAGAAGTTGTGAATGCTCCAACACTGGAAGTTTTAAAGAGATACAAGAGCACACAACAGATTTAAACTTAATATTAACCACTCCCAACTGGACTGTAAAAAATATGACTTCAGTAACCGAGTTGCCAAAGCGTGGAACTCATTACCGGACTCCGTAGTGTCATCCCCAAACCCCCAACACTTTACCCTTAGATTATCTATGGTTGACTTATCCAGATTCCTAAGGGGTCAGTAAGGGGCGAGTACAAGTGCACTAGAGTGCCTTCCGTCCCCTGTCCTATTGCTCTCTTATATCTCCTATACCTTTCTTCTATTCCTATATCTCTTCTATTCTTTCATTGATATGCTTTATTCCTATATCTTATCTTCTATTCTTTCTTGGATATATTTTACTATGCGTATATCCTCTATAACCTTCATTATGTATTTTACTATGTGTATACCCACTAAAACCCTCATTGTGTATTGGACAAAATCAATCAATCAAAAAATAATAAACATTTTCAGTGCTGTTGTAACTTTGAATGGTCACTAAACGAACTGAATGAACCAATCCCCCAACTTCTTAACATTTAAGGATCTTAAGTGGTCGACACATTCCGTGTGTCCTATCGTATCACCTCCACGCTTTATGAAAATTAAAGCATTCCTTTCAAGAACAGTATATCATCCCTTCTTTCATTACCTCGTTTGATGGAATTATTGATGGTATAGTTGTCACTCTTCGAATCTGTATGATTAATGATGGGGTTCTATGAAGACAGGGGAAGAAGGAAGAAGATGGATAGGGTTTCCAACCAATTTTTTTAAAGAATGTACTTAAAAGGGGAGGGGGCACCTATTTTTATTTTGGTTCAAGTTAGTCTCAACCTCCTGGGCATTTTTAAAAAATTGATACAGTAAACTTGTTTTAAATGAACAGAATAATCATCTAACATCATAGCTACGGGCTACCGGGATAACACACCACAAAAAAGGGCTTTATTGATTTATTTCTATTTCCATTTTTACCTTAAAAAACAAACACATACCCCAATAGATCTTTTTATGTCAAAACGATATATTTTGTTATTGTATTGTTTTTAGCAGATTTTTAGTTGTCTTTAGCATATGTCATTACAGAAACATAGAAACATAGAAGATTGACAGCAGAAAAAGACCTCATGGTCCATCTAGTCTGCCCTTATACTATTTCCTATATTTTATCTTAGGATGAATCTATATTTCTCCCAGCCATGTTTGAATTCAGTTCCTGTGGATTTACCAATCACGTCTTCTGGAAATTTGTTCCAAGCATCTACTACTCTGCATGCGCAGAAGCAAAAATATCGGCGAAAACAGCCGAAATCTTGTTCTCTCATGCTCCTCACATGAGATTTACTTGCTGTGCATGTGCAGAAGCCAAATTTTGCACTGACAGGCACGCGTGCGACCGATGGGTATGTGTGCGCCCGCGAGATCCAGAAACAGATAAGAAGAGCGGCTCTTCACTGGTCACAACACATACATAAAATGAATGTTTCTTACAGGGGCATTGTTTGGGTTAAAAGCACAAGATGGCGGGCCAAATAATGCGATCCAACCGTTGATTTGTTCTGTATGAATGTTGCAAATTCTGCTTAGAGAAACAGCATTTGCATGCAAAGCAAATCTGAACAAAAGAACAATTTTTACACCTGGGATACCTCATGTTTATAGAAACCTATTTGTTTTTCTCTTAAGTGGCTTTACAAACCAGAGAACAAATAACCCTGAGTGCAAAAACCGCATTCAATATTGCCGTGCAATATTTCTGCAGAGTTTTACAAGCCTTCGTCATGTCTCACGCAGGTAATAATTCTGAGGCCTGGTTATTAACAGAAATGTTCCCGATTCAAGGAATTGTTCATCATTCTCTGCCTTGTTCTTCCTGTTACTTTTTTGGCAGAGTAGTTCAGAAATGTTCCTGCTTTAATATTCCCTTCCCTACCTGGAACCCCCCCCCCCAAAACCTGGTGTATTTATTCATCGCCTGTGAACAAATCAATACAGTGGATTCTGTGAGATTTATAGTAGAACCCTGAGAACCTTTGGGGAGGACTCGAGTGTACAGAGATGGTTAAACAAATAAATAAATAAACGTGGAAGCAATTTTAAAAAGGAAAAAGCTCACCTCGGTTCCTGCTTTTTATTGGAAAATGCTTTATTTTAAAGCGAACCAGCGCAGCCAGGCAGAAAGAATGAAATACCAGGAGCATTCCATGCCTCCTGCAGAAATAAAGGCTGGTCCGTGCAGAATATGATGAGATTAATTTTGTTAATCTTTAATGGTTCAGAAGACTTTTTATTTATTTTTTTCCTCTCTTCGGGTCGGGGGAATGCAGCCACTAACCGGAAACCCAAATTTTGCACGCTGGCGAGAATCTGTTGATTGGAACGCTAAACTAAAGCTGCAGTTCTACACAGGTGTGGGAAGCCCCCCCATCTCAGAAGAATGAAATATTTTGCAAAATATTAAAAATATTATATTTCCCTAAAGAAATAAACAGAGAAACGTGTTTTTAGAGGCAGGAAGCAGCCCCCAAGTCTTTCTTAATCGCCCAATGCAGATGCCAGCCCTTAAGCAGAGAAAGAGCTTATTCAAAGAGGAATTCAACTATCCAGATGGCTCCATTCATAAGCAAAGCAAACACTGCCGGCAGAAACTCATTCAAGACAGGATATTTCGAAACTCCTTGCAGCAACGTTTGACAGCTAACAAAGGCAGAATGGTAGGATTACAACAAACAGGTTATTGTACTATTGCTTTTAAGCGACAATATATGTATATTGATTTCTATTTAAGGTATATGTGGCCAATATCACTCTTAAGCACTGATTATAAGATACTAGCCTCAACAATATCCGAAAGACTCAAAAGAATACTTAACCGAATAATACACCCAGACCAAAACGGCTTCCTTCTCAACAGAAATATCAGTTTAAATACAAGGATCATTTTTGACATACTTGAATATTATGATAAAAGAATTGATAAACAGCTAGGACTAGTATTTGTCGACATCCACAAAGCCTTTGACAGTTTATATTGGAAATTTTTTATAATGGTTTTATATAATGGGCTTTTAGATATTTCTTCTTCTTTTAAGTATTAGATTTGTTTACTGTACTGTATACTGTTTATTATTGTTGTGAGCCGCCCTGAGTCTTCGGAGAGGGGCGGCATACAAATCTAATAAATTATTATTATTATTATTATTATTATTATTATTATTATTATTATTATTATTATCATACAATTGGAAAAAATGCAATTTGGGGAAAATTTGATAAAACTGATTAAATCGATATACAATAACCTAACTGTTGTACAGGGTACATGATTGTTAGGGATTGCCATTGTAAACTGCATATTGTAAATTGTACCAAACCTGTACTTAAAGAGTTAATGTGCACTTAAAGTGTTAACTTGTACTTGCAGAGTTAATATTCAAGGCTGTTTCATCACTTCCTCATTGAAGCTATAAAAGCTCATTATTTTGTTCGGTCATTTCCTTTACTTTATTTTTGCCTGAGACGGGGGAGTTGTGTCCAAGCTCCGTGCTTGTATAAGCTTTGTGCTTTTATCTATATTGTATTTTAGCTTCCTGCTAGTTATCTATATTGTGTTTTGCTTCATGCTCTAATCTTGTAATTGCTCAGTGCGTATTATTCTGTATTTGCTTCGTGCTTATTCTGGATTGTTTATATTTTGTTTATATGTAAATAATACTTATTTAACTAAGTCTGTGTCTTGGCTTTATCACACATCCACGCTCTGTTAAAATTCTCTGCTCGGTATTGTCGAAGGTTGCATAGCTTAGCTAATCGAGACAAGCCAACACTAACCGCCAAAATTCTAATAATGATATCACAACCAAAATCAACATTGAAAAAGGAGTACGTCAGAGTGATGTTTTTATTTTATTATTTCATTTTATGTTATTATTTTATTCCCAGCTTGGATATGAACCAGATGGATTTTCCTTCCAACAGCAGCCAGTCCTCAATTTATGAGACCAATTGCTAGTCAGTCCACACCCAGGTGTGAAATCCAGCAGGTTCTAACAGGTTCTGGAGAAAAGGTAGCGGAAATTTTAAGTAATTCAAAGAACCGGCAAATATCACCTCTGGTTGGCCCAAGATTGTGGTGGGAATGGAGATTTTGCAATATCCTTCCCCTGGAGTGGGGAGGGAATGGGGATTTATTTATTTATTTATTTATTTATTTATTCATTCATTCATTCATTCATTTATTTATTTATTTATTTATTTATTGTTAGAGTTGAAAGGGACCCTGAAGGCCATCGAGTTCAACCCCCTGCCCAAGCAGGAACCCTATAGTACACCAGTCAAGTGGCAGTTCAATCTTCTCTTAAAAATGTCCAGAGTGTTGGAGTTCACAATGTCCACTGGTAGGTTGGTCCATTGTTTGATGGCTCTGACCATCAGGAAGTTCCTCCTTATCTCCATGTTGAATCTCTCTTGGTCAGCTTCCAGCTGTTGTTCCTCGTCCGGCCCTCTGGTGCCCTGAAGAATAAAGTGATCCCTTCCTCTCTATGAAATCCCCTTGTGCAGTACCCTTCCCCTGCCCTGCCCACCAAGCCCCGCCCACCAAGCCACACCCACAGAACCGGTAGTTTAAAAAAATGGATTTCACCACTAGCCACACCTGGAATATGGAACAAAGGTTAGAAAGGCCACACTTGGAATCCTTGCATCCAGTTTTGGTCAACCCATTCCAAATAAAGAGAGGTTGAGGCTTTGGAAACAGTGCAACGAAGAGCAACCAGGATGATTCAAGGCCTAGAGGCTGAAAACCTAGACAGTCCACAAGCCTTAAAGTGGCCAAGTTTGGAGGCCGCTGTAAGTAGAGTCATAAATTTTAGGGAATGAGGAAAGAACAGATGTGATTCAAGTGTAGAGAAGAGGCTTGCTGGGTGAATAAATCAGGGAGCTTGCAAGGCGGCTAATTAGGAAGAATGGAAATTTGCTTTGTGCAAAGGCCAGGGATCCATCTATTTTGACGGACTATCCTTTTGGTGTTGGGGGGCGGTGTTCTGGTTGGAATTTCTTGAGCCCCACTGATGATCCCAACAGGAACAGAAGTTGGGAAAATTCTTTCTGTGTACGAAATTGCAGCCTGGAATTGAACAGAAATACAATGGTACCACTACTTATGAACTTAATTCGTTCCGTGACCAGGTTCTTAAGTAGAAAAGTTTGTAAGAAGAAGCAATTTTTCTCATAGGAATCAATGTAAAAGCAAATAATGTGTGCGATTGGGGAAATCACAGGGAGGGTGGAGGCCCTGTTTCCTCCCAGGAGATTCCTAGAGAGGCTCCACGGAGGCTTCTCCCCACCTTTTTCGACTCTGTTTCCTCCCAGGAGATTCCTAGAGAGGCCCCACGGAGGCTTCTACCCACCTTTTCCGGCCCCGTTTCCTCCCAGGAGATTCCCAGAGAGGCCCCACGGAGGCTTCTCCCTGCCTTTTCCGGCCCTGTTTCCTCCCAGGAGAGTCCTAGAGAGGCCCCACAGAGGCTTCTCCCCACCTTTTCCGGCCCTTTTTCCTCCCAGGAGATTCCTAGAGAGGCCCCACGGAGGCTTCTCCCCACCTTTTCCGGCCCTGTTTCCTCCCAGGAGATTCCTAGAGAGGCCCCACAGAGGCTTCTCCCCACCTTTTCCGCCCCTGTTTCCTCCCAGGAGATTCCTAGAGAGGCCCAATGGAGGCTTCTCCCTGCTTTTTCCGGCCCTGTTTCCTCCCAGGAGATTCCCAGACAGGCCCCATGGAGACTTCTCCCTGCCTTTTCCGGCCCTGTTTCCTCCCAGGAGATTCCTAAAGAGGCCCCACAGAGGCTTCTCCCCGCCTTTTCCAGTTAGAGTTTTGTAGGCTCGAATTTGTAAGTGGAAAATGGTTCTTGAGAAGAGGCAAAAAAATCTTGAACACCTGGTTCTCATCTAGAAAAGTTCATAAGTAGAGGCATTCTTAGGTAGGGGTACCACTGTGCGAGGTCTTTGGGGCTCATTGAGCCTGGTTGTTTTCTTGCACACATTTCATTGCCCAACTAAGTAACATCATCAGCGCTAGAGGGAGTAATGAAGCATCTGCAAGGAAACACCAAGCATCAATGACCCCCATAGGTCCACCCTGAGCTACAAACATTCTCTTCTAATTGATAAATATGTTGCTGTCGTTGATAGGATCAATATGACTTGCAAGGAAAAGTTGCTGTATGTCCTCTTCTCTTCTTAGGGACTCTGTTTTTATTCCTGTTAGAGGTAGAAATATGCTTTGATGGAGCAATCTTTCTTTCTTTCTTTCTTTCTTTCTTTCTTTCTCTCTCTCTCTCTCTCTCTTTCTTTCTCTTCCTTCCTTCCTTCCTTCCTCCCCTCCTTCCTTCCTTTCCTTTCCTTTCCCCTCCTCTTCCTGCTCCTCCTCCTTCTCTTTCTTTTCCTCCCCTCCCTTCCTCCCCTCCCTTCCTCCCCTCCCCCTCCTCTTTCTTTCTTTCTTTCTTTCTTTCTTTCTTTCTCTCTTTCCTTCCTTCCTTCCTTCCTTCCACCCTTCCTCCCATTTCAACTTTCAGTTCCTCCTGTCTCAAAATGGCCTGTTAGGGGAAAAGCTGCCACGTCAATCCTCAATTTTCATTTGAGAAGTTTAGAAGATCAGAACATGAAAGTCGCTCTTTAACATTAAGGAACTTCTGACAAGTCATTCATAAATTTGAAATAATCAGATGAAAGAAGAAAGATGCTATCTTCTGCTCCCTCTTTAATTCAATCTGCAGCCAAGCTTGCAGGAAGAGTAATTCTAATTTCTCTCTTTCTTTCTTTCCTCCTCTTCCCACCCCTCTTCTTTTTTCCCAGCCATGAATTAATGATTGGGTAAAGCACAATGGCCTTTCTCTTCCATCGCTTCAGATGACATTTACAGATAAATGTTACTTCCCTTTGATTGAAAAGTACACTGAAACAGGAAGAGCTGTTAATAAAGCTGGTTTATTATGGAAAGCGGTTTCCATGGAAAATGATGTCATTTGGAGTAAAATGGGGAAGGTAGCAATAAGAGTAGAGTGGGATAGAAAAGATGGATAGAGAAAAATTCTTTCCTCTATCACACAATACTAGGACGAGGGGGCCCTCCCTAAAGCTCACAGGTAAGAAAGCGAGGACAAGTAAAGGGGGATTTTTCTTCACCCAGAGGGTCCTTGGTTGATGGAATTCCCTTCCAGAAGAGGTCGTGACAGCTGTCAGCCTTGATCGCTTCAAGGCAGGATTAGACAGAGTCATGGATGCCAAGTGTATCTGTGGTTATTGAAATGGATGTCCATGTGCCGCCTCTATGTTGGTTGAGGCAGGCAGGATTCCCTTGGGTCCCATTTGTTGTGGGTCAAGGGAAAGGGAGGGTCTTGCCTTCTCTTTCTGCTCAAGATCCCCATGGACAACTGGTGGGCCGCTGTGTGACACAGAATGCTGGACTCGATGGGCTTTGGCCCAATTCAACATGGCTCTTCTTATGTTCTTATGTTCTGAGTAGAGTAGAGTAGAGTAGAGTAGAGTAGAGTAGAATAGAATAGAATAGAATTCTTTATTGGCCAAGTTTGATTGGACACACAAGGAATACGTCTTTGGTGTAAATGCTTTCAGTGTACATAAAAGAAAATAAGTATTTGTCAAGAATCATGAGGTAAAAAACACTTAATGATTGTCATAGGGCTTAAATAAGCAATCAGGAAACAATCAATATTAATAAACATCTTAAGGATACAAGCCACAAGATACAGTCATACAGTCATAAGTGAGAGTAAATGGGTGATAGGAATGATGAGAAAAAAAACCCTAGTAGTAATAGTAGTGCAGACTTAGTAAATAGTTTGACAGTGTTGAGGGAATTATTTGTTTTCACAGAGTGATGGCATTCAGGGAAAAAACTGTTCTTGTGTCGAGTTGTTCTGGTGTGCAGTGCTCTATAGCAGAGTTTCCCAACCTTGGCAATTTGAAGATATTTGGACAGCGAATGCTGGCTGTGGAATTCTAGGAGTTGAAGTCCAAATATTTTCAAGTTGCCAAGGTTGGGAAACACTGCTATATAGTGATGTTTTGAGGGTAGGAGTTGAAACAGTGTATGTCCAGGATATGAGGGGTCAGTAAATATTTCCAAAGCCCTCTTTTTGACTCGTGCAATATACAGGTCCTCAATGGAAGGCAGGTTGGCAGCCATTAATTTTTCTGCAGCTCTGATTCTTCTCTGGATTCTGTGTTGGTCTTGTTGGGTTGCAGAACCAAACCAGACAGTTATAGAGGTGCAGATGACAGACTCAATGATTCCTCTGTAGAACTGGATTAGCAGCTCCTTGGGCAGTTTGAGCTTCCTGAGCTAGCGCAGAAAGAACATTCTTCGTTGTGGGGTTTTTTTATGACGTTTTTGATGTTAGGTGACCATTTTAGGTCTTGAGATATTTTATTTATTTATTTATTTATTTATTTATTTGTTTGTTTGTTTGTTTGTTTGTTTGTTTGATTATTTGTTTGATTATTTGTTTGTATTTCATTTCATTTCATTTTATTTTATTTTATTTAGTTAATTAGTTAGTCCAATGCACAATAATACACAATGAAGGTTATAGAGGTTATACTTGAGTAAAATATATTAGAGAAAGAATAGAAGCGAAAATTTAGGAATAGAATATATCAACTAGAGAATAGAAGGATATTATGAGAGTAGTGTAAGAAGAATAGAAGAAGAATAGTAGATACGATATATGAGATATAGGAGAGACTATAGGACAGGGGACGGAAGGCACTCTAGTGCACTTATACACGCCCCTTACTGACCTCTTAGGAATCTGGTGAGGTCAACTGTGGATAGTCTAACGGTAAAATGTTGGGGGTTAGGGGAAGATACTACAGAGTCCGGTAATGAGTTCCACTCTTCGACAACTCGATTACTAAAGTAGTATTTTTTTTACAGTCCAATTTGGAATGGTTAATATTAAGCTTGTATATGATATGATAGAACCCAGAAATTTGAAGGGTCTCTACTGTATAAGACTCATCCAGGAAAGCCATGACTAGAAAGCTACCTCCTGAACGTTGAGTGTCGAAAACCAAAGGAAGGAGAGAACAAGGAGAAACATCTGAGCAGATGGCAAAACATGCAATGGGTTAGGAGGGGCAGATCAACAGCTTGGAGGCTGGGGCTGCGATACGATGACAACTTGGCATTTATTCCTGTCGGCAGTCAGAGGAACATCTGCCTCTCCCTGACACCTCGATACAGGTCAGTTATGAGCCATCATCATTTATATTTTTTTGTATACGCAGAAGACTCGTATCCATCTCGAGCAGAGAAAGGTCCTTCTCCTTACATTTCAGCTCCTTTCCTTAATTAGGCTTAATGATGTTCTTCCTCAGCCCCGTCGCTCGCTGGAACAGCTGTCAGGAAGGCAGGAAACTTTTTCTTCCTCTCCAAGTTTAATGACACATCAATTAGGAACCGAAGGTAGCATCTGCGAGAGTTTTAGCTCCTTACGAGAACGGGCTGGCCTTCCGTGGGAACCAGGGTCGGGTTATAACTTGCCTTGCTGGTGGTTTGCTTAGTGGACATGTGCGCATGCGCCGTGCCGAAACCCAAGCTTCTGCTCATGCGCAGAAGCAAAAAACCCAACAAACCCCAGCGTCTGTGCATGCACAGAAGCTAAAATGGTGCCATCTATGGCGCTGCCAATAAACATACATGAGCTGAGGTGGCACACTGGGTAGAGTGCAGTACTGCAGGCTGCTAAAGCTGACTGCTAGGTCTGCAGGTCAGCAGTTCAAATCTTGACTCAGCCTTCCATCTTTCCGAGGTGGGTAAAATGAGGACCCGGCTCTGGCTCTGTTAAAAAGTGATATTGCTAACATCCTGTTATGCCCTTTGTTAAAAAGGGCATTATAAATAAATTTTTATTTTTATTTTTATTTTTATTTTTATTTTTATTTTTATTTTTATTTTTATTTTTATTTTTATTTTTATTTTTATTTTTATTTTTATTTTTATTTTTATTTTTATTTTTATTTTTATTAATATCATCATCATTATCATTGAAACATAAAAACATAAAAACATCGAAGATTGACGGCAGAAAAAGACCTCATGGTCCATCTAGTCTGCCCTTATACTATTTTTTGTATTTTATCTTAGGATGGATATATGTTTATCCCAGTCATGTTTAAATTCAGTTACTGTGGATTTATCAACCACGTCTGCTGGAAGTTTGTTCCAAGCATCTACTGCTCTTTCAGTCAAATAATATTTTCTCGCGTTGCTTCTGATCTTTCCCCCAACTAACCTCAGATTGTGTCCCCTTGTTCTTGTGTTCACTTTCCTATTAAAAACACTTCCCTCCTGAACCTTATTTAACCCTTTAACATAAAGAAAGAAAGAAAGAAAGAAAGAAAGAAAGACAGACAGACAGACAGACAGACAGGAAGGAACCATAGTGGCACAGTGATTAGAATGCAGCATTGCAAACTGACTGCCAGGTGTTCGATCCTGACTAGCTCAAGGTTGATTCAGCCTTCCATCTTTCTGAGTAGGTTAAAAATCGCTTAGAGAGGGCTGTAAAGTCCAAGTGCTATTGCTGTTGGCAATTTTGGTCCCTACTGTAGTCACAAGTCAAGGATTATTTGCTCTAGACAGAAAATTTGTTTAATTTTTAAAAATGTGAAAATAATCCTTTGGAGGGTTTTTTTTTTAAAAAAAAAATTACATAACCTCACTTTACTTCCCACTCTGCAACAGGAGTTTCTCCTGGTCGGATTGTATAACACCCACCCTCCCAAAAATAGGATGACTAAATTAGGGTTTTTTTTGACATTACTAACATTTGAGCCCAAATGAACATTCTCAAATTTCAAGTTACTTTTTTTAGTTGCAATGGTTGTGGCCTTGTTCTTTTGCTCCGTTGTTTGTGAGTGCTGGAAACAGAGGTGATCTTTCTTACCTGTCATTTTAAAATAGAAGATGGCAGATTTTTTATTTTTTTTTACAAATGTCCCGTTTGAATGGCAGGGGATATCCGTCTTGCTAAGCACTGGCTATCAACCCAGTTAATCATGCATCAAATCATTATCGCTAATTAGGGCCAACAATGGAAAGGCAACTACTTTGCACCAATTTTAGAAGCAGAGCTCATTGGATGCCCTGTATTAATCACAATTTTTGTGCACAAAAAAAGGGGAACTTTTTCATTACAGAACCAGCAGAGTGGTGACTGATGTCAGCCCCAGATAGCATGTGCTCCCCGACTTTAAATAAATATTAAATCATGTATTTAAATAAAACGTTTGTAATCAGATTAGAAACATAGAAACATAGAAGAGTGACGGCAGAAAAAGACCTCATGGTCCATCTAGTCTGCCCTTATACTATTTTCTGTATTTTATCTTAGGATGGATATATGTTTATCCCAGGCATGTTTCAATTCAGTTACTGTGGATTTACCAACCACGTCTGCTGGAAGTTTGTTCCAAGCATCTACTACTCTTTCAGTCAAATAATATTTTCTCATGTTGCTTTTGATCTTTCCCCCAACTAACTTCAGATTGTGTCCCCTTGTTCTTGTGTTCACTTTCCTATTTAAAACACTTCCCTCCTGAACCTTATTTAACCCTTTGGCATATTTAAATGTTTCGATCCTGTCTCCCCTTTTCCTTCTGTTCTCCAGACTATACGGATTGAGTTCATTGAGACCACATTTGGAGTACTGTGTTCAGTTCTGGAGACCTCACCTACAAAAAGATATTGACAAAATTGAACGGGTCCAAAGACGGGCTACAAGAATGGTGGAAGGTCTTAAGCATAAAATGCATCAGGAAAGACTTCATGAACTCGATCTGTATAGTCTGGAGGACAGAAGGAAAAGGGGGGACATGATCGAAACATTTAAATATGTTAAAGGGTTAAATAGGGTTCAGGAGGGAAGTGTTTTTAGTAGGAAAGTGAACACAAGAACAAGGGGACACAATCTGAAGTTAGTTGGGGGAAAGATCAAAGGCAACATGAGAAAATATTATTTTACTGAAAGAGTAAGTAGATCCTTGGAACAAACTTCCAGCAGACGTGGTTGGTAAATCCACAGTAACCGAATTTAAACATGCCTGGGATAAACATATATCCATTGTAAGATAAAATACAGGAAATAGTATAAGGGCAGACTAGATGGACCATGAGGTCTTTTTCTGCCGTCAGTCTTCTATGTTTCTATGGGAAAAATTCTATGGATTAGGCTCAGGATACTCAGGATACTCAGGATATCACGCCTAATCAACAACCATTAACTAATCAGCATACTTCAGCTACATCAACGACCCCAGATGTTACCCCACTGACTCACCAGGAAGTTTCTACACAGCAGGCAATTGCTGAGCCATCAAACCACACCCAGCCACCAGTATTATAGAAGGAAGGCAGCTCAGGTCTCGCAGTGTTCTCCTTAGAACAAGGACAGAAACACCAGCCTGAAGATGATGAGTGGGACCTCATCGAAACGTCGCCAGAAATTTCCAAATCCTACACGGGAAGAAACCCGAATATACCAAGACCGTCATAGATAGATAGATAGATAGATAGATAGATAGATAGATAGATAGGTGATACATAGATAGATAGGTAGGTAGGTGATAGGTAGATAGATAGATAGATAGGTAGGTAGGTGATAGGTAGATAGATAGATAGGTAGGTAGGTAGGTGATAGGTAGATAGATAGGTAGGTAAGTAGGTAGGTGATAGAAAGATAGATAGATAGATAGATAGATAGATAGATAGATAGATAGATAGATAGATAGATAGATACATAGGTAGAAGCTGGCTTCTTCAGGGCATGACTTTTACATGTCCTTCTCCATTACCAAATGACGGCAACTGATTGAAGACGTTTGCCTGGAACATCAATCTACTGTTTTTTTATTGCTTCTCCACAAAAATGCATCTTGTCTTCAGCTTGGAAATGTAGCAATCACCATTTGTTATTAAAATATTCCCAATGGTGCCTTCTATTAGAGAAGAGAAGCGGAAGGAGAGAAAAACACACACACACACAAATAACCCACAATAGTTTAGGCCCAAGTTATTTCCCTTACCCTCGCTAAACAGAGCGTACAAATGAACAGCAATTGTGTCATTACTTCATTCCCAAAATGTCGATTTTTATTTATAATTTTAAAAAAAAGCAATTAAATTTTCTTTGAGATCGCATTGTCCGGGTGACAGACGCGTACTGGATGGTTGACGGCTGGCATAAATCACGGCGCGATCAAAAGCGCCCAGTTTGACTCAAAAGTCCATCTATGGTGGCAGATGCCTCTCCAGACACAATGACAAGGAAATCCTTCACGTTGGGTCTCATTTTGGCTTAACCTCTGCGCCTCCATCTGACTTTGGAAGTTGACAGCTTGACAGTCTTCCGCCATCACTCCCTCCGATACTTACCAAAGACAAACCAGATTGGGAATTAGAAACATAGAAACATAGAAGATTTACGGTAGAAAAAGACCTCATGGTCCATCTAGTATGCCCTTATACTATTTCCTGTATTTTATCTTAGGATGGATCTAGGTTTATCCCAGGCATGTTTAAATTCAGATTTATTAACCACGTCTGCTGGAAGTTTGTTACAAGCATCTACTACTCTTTCAGCCAAATAATATTATAGTATGCTTGACTGCATAGCTAGAGGTATAACAAGCAGGAAGAGGGAGATTATGATCCTGCTATATAGAGTGCTGGTGAGACCACATTTGGAATACTGTGTTCAGTTCTGGAGACCTCACCTACAAAAAGATATTGACAAAATTGAACGGGTCCAAAGACGGGCTACAAGAATGGTGGAAGGTGTTAAGCATAAAACATATCAGGAAAGATTTAATTAACCCAATCTGTATAGTCTGGAGGACAAAAGGAAAAGGGGGGACATGATCGAAACATTTAAATATGTCAAAGGGTTAAATAAGGTCCAGGAGGGAAGTGTTTTTAATAGTAAAGTGACCACAAGAACAAGGGGACACAATCTGAAGTTAGTTGGGGGAAAGATCAAAAGTAACATGAGAAAATATTATTTTACTGAAAGAGTAGTAGATCCTTGGAACAAACTTCCTGCAGACGTGGTTGATAAATCCACAGTAACTGAATTTAAACATGCTTGGGATAAACATATATCCATCCTAAGATAAAATGCAAAAAATAGTATAAGGGCAGACTAGATGGATCATGAGGTCTTTTTCTGCCGTCAGTCTTCTATGTTTCTATGGGAAAAATTGCTTCTTCTTACAATCTTTTTTACTTAAGAACGGAACGAATTAAGTTTGTAAGTAGAGGTACCACTGTAGTTAGACATAGGACAGTATACTTATAGCCTACAGATCTGGGCAACATTATGGCCAGATTAAAGAAAGAAAGGGGGACGGAAGCATAGATAAATTTAACTCTCCATAAAAGTGAAGGGAAATGTGAGAGGATTGAACCGTTCTCATCTTCTTATCTAATTAAATTTATATTAGAAAATCAAATAAAAAATGCATGTCCGGCCTCACTAAAGTAGACCTTTGCAGATGGGCTTAAAATTATCCCAGTGTTTAAATTGAGTTCCTTTTACTGAGGGCATTTCATCAAGGGTTTAATTAAGATTGAACTATATAGCTTGAAAAGTTGGTAATTTGACCACTGCTCTCCTAGCCATGTTGATTTAAACCGGCTGAAGTGAGATTCTGACCTAATTTTTTTTTGTGCTAATGTTAGAGTTTGGGGTCTCTGTTAGAGAATGGTCCAAAGTTTATTTTTTATTTATTTATTTTTATGTATTTATTCATTTGTCCAATACACAAATACATAGGAAGAAAATAGACATGTGGTAATATATATAAGGGTAAAGTGAACTTAGAGGAGAGGATATATGAAAGAAAGAAAATATATATGATAAGTGAGAGAAAGGAAAGAGAATTGGACAGGAGACGAAAGGCACACCAGTGCACTTATGTACGCCCCTTACTGGCCTCTTAGGAACCTGGAGAGGTCAATTGTGGAGAGTCTAAGGGAGAAATGTTGGGGGTTAGGGGTTGACGCAATTGAGTTTGGTAATGAGTTCCATCCTTCGATAACTTGATTGTTGAAATCATATTTTTTAGTCAAGTTTGGAGCGGTTCGTATTAAGTTTGAATCTGTTGCGTGCTCTTGTGTTGTTGCGGTTGAAGCTGAAGTAGTCATTGACTGGTAGGACGTTGCAGCATATGATCTTGTGGGCAATACTCAAATTGTGTTTTAGGCGCCGTAGTTCTAGGCTTTCTAGGCCCAGGATTGTTAGTCTATTTTCATAGGATATTCTGTTTCGAGTGGAGGAGTGAAGGGCTCTTCTGGTGAAGTATCTTTGGACATTTTCAAGAGTGTTGATGTCTGAGATGTGGTATGGGTTCCAGACAGATGAGCAGTAGTCTAGGATGGGTCTGGCAAAGGTTTTGTAGGCTCTTGTGAGTAGTGTGAGATTGCCTGAGCAGAAGCTGTGTAGGCTCAGGTTAACAACTCTAGAAGCTTTTTTGGCGATATTGTTGCAGTGGGCTTTAGCACTTAGGTCATTTGATATTAGTATTCCAAGGTCTTTTACTGAGTGTGGGTTATTAAGGAATCATTATTAAAATGATGCCCTCTTAATCTTTTTTGGGGGGACGTGGGAAAAGGTTCCTTTCAAATATATTATCTCCATTTGTAGTTAGCGACTGGGTTACTCTAAGACAGAGGTCTCCAACCTTAGCAGATTTATTTATTTATTTATTTTGTCCAGTACAAATTGAAAGTTAAAGAGAATAAAAACATGTAGTAGTAAATATCAGGGAAAGGATAGAAGAAAAGATATGAGAATAGAATACGTCAATGAAGAGTAGAGGAAAGGATACATGGATGGGAGAAAAGATATATAAAATATAGGAGAGGCAATTGGACAGGGGATGGAAGGCAGACTAGTGCACTTATTCTCGCCCCTTACTGACCTCTAAGGAACCTGGTGAGGTCAATCGTGGATAGTCTAAGGGAAAAATGTTGGGGGCTGGGAGTTGACACCACAGAGTCTGGTAATGAGTTCCTCGCTTCGACAACTTGGTTGTTAAAGTCATTTTTTTACAGTCAAGTTTGGAGCGGTTGCTATTCAGTTTAAATCTGTTGTGTGCTCTTGTGTTATTGCGGTTGAAGCTGAAGTGGTCGTTGACAGGCAGGATGTTGCAGCATATGATCTTGTGGGCAATACTTAGATCATGTTTAAGGCGTCGTAGTTCTAAGCTTTCAAGACCCAGGATTGTAAGTCTAGTTTCGTAGGGTGTTCTTTTTCGAGTGGTGGAGTGAAGGGCTCTTCTGGTGAAGTATCATTGGACATTTTCGACGGTGTTGATGTCCGAAATGCGGTGTGGGTTCCAGACAGATGAGCTGTATTCGAGGATGGGTCTGGTGAAAGTCTTATAAGCTCTGGTGAGTAGTGTGAGATTGCCGGAGCAGAAGCTACGTAGGATCAGGTTGACAATTCTAGAAGCCATTTTGGCGATATTGTTGCAGTGGGCTTTGGCACTTAAGTCATTTGATTTAAGTCATTTTAAAACTTGTGGACTTCAACTCCCAGAATTCAGGGAGTCAACAAGTCTTAAAGTTGCTAAGGTTGGAGACCCCTTCTCTTAAAAAATAAGAAAGGAAACAGGAAAATCCTTGTGACTTCTTTATGTAATTGTAAAACTATATTTCTAAAGTTCTATATATCATCTCCCCCCCCCCCAAATACCCATGTAATAAATACTTGAGGCACAATACTATATTGTATTCCTGTGGCTTTTAATATGTCTTCGTGTGTATTTATTCTTACCTGTTTTGTTATTACGAACTGCCAAGAGTCCATTCGTAATTGCAACAGGATATAAATCTGATTAAATAAACAGAGAAAGCTGAAGAACGATCACTCTTCTTTTTTTTAGTCCTTCAATCGAACGGCAATAATACCAAAAGCAAAACGACATTTAAACAACTCCCAGCAAAAAAGCGTATTAAGCTGTATCCAGAGAACCAACGAAACAAGAAATAAAATGCAATTAAATCAATAATATCAATAAAATACAATTAAAGGCTCAGGAATAGTGGGGGATGGAGCTGCATGGAGTTCCTCGCAGTGCGCTTTTGCTAGCAAGCCTTAAAATTGTGAAAATTTCAACTGCAGAACACAAGTTATGTTTGAACAACACATCCAACCTTTTCATAGAATTTATTTATTTATTTATTGGATTTGTATGCCGCCCCTCTCCGTATACTCGGGGCGGCTAACAACAATGATAAAAAACAGCATGTAACAATCCAATTAATAAAACAACTAAAAACCCTTATTATAAAACCAAATATACACACAAACATACCATGCATAACTTGTAATAGCCTAGGGGGAAGGAATATCTTAATTCCCCCATGCCTGGCGGTATAAGTGAGTCTTGAGTAGTTTACGAAAGACAGGGAGGGTGGGGGCAATTCTAATCTCCGGGGGGAGTTGTTTCCAGAGAATTATAAGGCGGGATGGGACCATGGAGGTCTTCTAGTCCAACTCTGGGGTCAAAAGCAGAACATCTTATACCAGTGGTGGAATTCAGCCAATTCACACCTATTCTGGAGAACTGGTTGTTAAATTTCTAAGCAGTCTGGAGAACTAGTTGTTGGAAGAAATCTTATTTTGTACAATTAGAAAATGTAATGGATACAGGTCATGATTTTTAGAAATTTACGAGATTCACTTGGTTTTCTTTTTTAATATTTAGTGAAAATTAATAAATAAACTTGGGAAAAAAATTAGAAAGCATGGACTCGCTTTGCTGCTCTTTCAGTAGAGTTTGGGGTTCCCCCCCTTCTGTTTAGTGTGATATAATATTCACTCTACGCACTCTAATCCATCACTCGTGCCTCTCAAGGGAGTGACGGCTTTCAGTAAATCAAAGCAATGTAATCTAATAAACCGCACATCTTTTTCCCCAAGGTGGCCGTGATGTATATACCAAAACTGTCCCTGACTAGCGCTGCAAGTTGGTTTGGGCGTTGCGTTGTTTGTCCAGTGATCTCCGTGTCCCATCTGCAATTCCAGAGCGGGATGGAGGGGGCAGAGGAGTGGCGTGGTGGTCTACAGCACTGAAGGCAAACCTTTTTTCCCTCCAGTGCCGAAACAGTGTCCGTGTGCCCTATTACGCATGCGTGAGTGCCCACATCCATAATTCAATGCCTGGGGAGGATTGCATGCATGCACAACTCCCCCTGTGCTCCTTCCGACTCATTCATGTAGACCTCCCTGAAGCCTCCAGAGCCTATGTGTTAGTACATGGTACTCACCTGTTTTGGGGTTGCCATGTATTAAACTACCAATGGTAGTTTATAATATGTCTTTAAAGAGCTTTGACTGGTTTGGCCATCAGAGGGCGCCAGCACCATTCCCTGTGGGGGGAGTTGACTTTGTGATATTCTTAGCTGTGTGCGGCTGTCTGCAGTTCGTTATCTTTTGCTACTCTATGTTGTATATACCCTGTTTCCCCGAAAATAAGACGTACCTCGAAAGTAAGGCATGTCAGAGGTTTTGCAGAATTTGCTAATATAAGGCACCCCCCGAAAATGAGGCGTAGTCAAGTTTACATACAGTACGGTGGAAAAACATATGGTACCATTCAAAGCTGTTCATAGCGGTACCGTAATAATGTGGCGTCCCCTGCTGATCCCTTCCATCGCTTTGTACCGTCCAGTACAGCAGACACAGTCTGCTGCTGTCTCACCGCCATTACAGTCTCCACTACAGTGCGTAGACTGTAGTTCCTCTGGTGGCCGGAAGCTGCAATAGCGGGAGTATACTGTTGTACCATACTGTGTGTGCCATACTGACAGGACGTTAGCGGGAGTTCGACCTCCTCGTCGCCACTGAAAAGTCAGGACTCCGGTAGTTTAAATCAAACTGATTTATTCATGGCAAGAGAGATCACAAACACTGGAATGGTAGATTTGCCGGAATGAGGGCAACGGCTAACCCGTTGCCCTTTTATACTCTTTTTAACGCGGGCTTTTCCCAACTGACACACATTTAACTTTCGTGGCTATTTTCTGAATAGCCGCGTCTTAACCAATCGCAGATTTTCTGCGAATATTTTTAAACAAACACAACACGTACGGTCCACTTTCTTTGGGGGTGTCAGCTTTTCTGCCTGTGAATTTGTCTTATTTGAGAAATATAAGGCACCCCCCAAAAATAAGACGTAGCACAACTTTTGGAGCAAAAATTAATATAAGACAATGTCTTATTTTCGGGGAAACACGGTATGTAAATAATACTTTGTTAAGTACTAGGTCTGTGTCTTTTACTGGCTGGATCACACAACTACACCACTGCAATAACTCTGCTGTGAGCATGTCGACGGTTTCGCACAAGGCTGCACCGAGACATACTAACACTATGGATGGCAAAAAATGGGCCCAATGGAAGTTTGTTTCTGAACATTCGATAGGCCCGTTGTGCCTTTTTTTGCCTTCATAGGCTTAAGGAGGCTTTCCTGAAGCCTGTAGAAGGCGAAAATGACTCCCCCCTGCCCCCTGGAAGCCCTCTGGAGGCCAGAAATTGCCTGTTTCGCAATTTCAGGTGGGCCCAGTAGGCTGGTGTTTCTCCCACCCCAGGCTCCAAAGGCTTCTCTGGAACATAGAAACATAGAAGACTGATGGCAGAAAAAGACCTCATGGTCCATCTAGTCTGCCCGTATACTATTTCCTGTATTTTATCTAAGGATGGATATATGTTTATCCCAGGCAGGTTTAAATTCAGTTACTATGGATTTACTAACCACGTCTGCTGGAAGTTTGTTCCAAGGATCTACTACTCTTTCAGTAAAATAATATTTTCTCATGTTGCTTTTGATGTTTTCCCCAACTAAGTTCAGATTGTGCCCCCTTGTTCTTGTGTTCACTTTCCTATTAAAAACACTTCCCTCCTGAACCTTATTTAACCCTTTAACATATTTAAATGTTTCGATCATCTCACCCCTTTTCCTTCTGTCCTCCAGACTGTACAGATTGAGTTCATGAAGTCTTTCCTGATACGTTTTATGCTTAAGACCTTCCACCATTCTTGTAGCCCGTCTTTGGACCCGTTCAATTTTGTCAATATCTTTTTGTGGGTGAGGTCTCCAGAACTGAACACAGTATTCCAAATGGGGTCTCACCAGCACTCTATATAGCGGGATCATAATCTCCCTCTTCCTGCTTGTTATACCTCTAGCTATGCAGACAAAGCTATGGAATCAAGAGAGTGTAAAAATACCTTCCTCATCCCCCTGGAGGCTCTCTGGAAGCCAAAAACACCCTCCCAGAGCCTCTTTGTGAGCCAAAAATCAGCTGACCGGCACACACATGCACATTGGAGCTGAGCTAGGGAAACAGCTTGTGTGCCAGCAAATATGGCTCCGTGTGCCACCTGTGGCACCCTTGCCATAAGTTCGCAATCACCGTTCTAGAGACTCTGAGTTCGATCCTAGGTAGAGGCAGATATCTCTCTCTCTGCGCACAATTAGAATAGATCTGCAGGGAAAACCCCCCACGGTATTGGTGACAGGAAGGGCATCGGGCCAGAAAACATTCAGCTCCATTCAGTTGCTGTGGCCTAGAAGTTAATTCTCTGACTTACAGGGCAGAAGCTACAGGATCAAATCCCAGTAAGGGTATGGCTAGCTGATGAGGCCAGAACAAGGCAAAAATAGCACTATCCTAGTCTCCCTTTATTTTAAAAATTCAGCAAAAACATGTGATATATATATAATATACTTTTAATGTTGCCTTATTCTTAACTGTGTTATCATTAAACTCCAATTTCCAAGCTCAGGAGTAACCAGCTATTCCATTAGATCTCCTTAATATTAGGAAATATTGTTTTTATTTAAGAAAATTATCCTCAGGCCTGGGTGATTTCCTCTTTGGAAATATAGTATATATTTTAATGGATCTATAGCGCAGGTTTGAATGTTGTTATCGGTGGCAACACAGCAACTGTGCAATCCTTAAGCATATTTGCTCAGATCTAAGTCCCACCAAGGTAATTTACAAGATCATTTATCATGTTCAGAACTCTAAAGCGGGAATAATCTCTACTGTAAAATAAAATGCAATTCTGAATGCAAGATTTGCAGGGTGTATTTAAAACAACACAGTCTCTTTGAGTGGCCTTGTTCTGTGTTCCAATCATACAGGTAATCCTTCATATATGACTGCAATTAACCCCCAAATTTCCACTGCTAAGCAAAACAGTTGTGAATAGAATATAGAATATGGAATATAGAATGTAGAATATAGAATATAGAATATAGAATATAGAATATAGAATATAGAATATAGAATATAGAATATAGAATATAGAATATAGAATATAGAATATAGAATATAGAATATAGAAATAAATATAAATATAAATATAAATATAGAATATAGAATATAGAATATAGAATATAGAAGATAGAAATAAATATAAATATAAATATAAATATAAATATAAATATAAATATAAATATAAATATAAATATAAATATAAATATAAATATAAATATAAATATAAATATAAATATAAATATAAATATAAATATAAATATAAATATAAATATAAATATAAATATAAATATAAATATAAATATAAATATAAATATAAATATAAATATAAATATAAATATAGAATATAGAATATAGAATATAGAATATCACATGGCCGGCAAGCCACTCCTACCCAGTCATGTGACCATCAAGCCACACCCACAAAATAAGCCACACCCAGGGCTTATGTGTTTACCCCAGGCATGTTTAAATTTAGTTACTGTGGATTTACCAACCACGTCTGCTGGAAGTTTGTTCCAAGGGCCATGATGGTGGCATGTGGAGCCATACCGGAGGGCACGAGAGAGTTTGTCCTGTGTCAACTCCAGCTGATTTTCAGCCTTGGGAAAGGCTGTTTTATTTATTTTATTTATTAATCAAATTTGTGTGCCACCCCTCTCCGCAGACTGTTTTGGCCTATGGAGGCTTTAGGGAACCTTCGCTGAAGTCTCGGAGGCAAAAAAATAGTCCAACAGACAAACCCGAAGTTTGGAAAAATGACTTTTGGTTTGCTGTTGTGCTGTTTTATGCACCCCGGAGGGTTCAAGAAGCTTCCTGAAACCCCAAAATGCAAAAAAGTGCACAATGAGCAAACCAGAAGAACATTTTCCAAACTTCCGGTTGGCCCACTGGGGCATTTTTTTTTCATGTACCAGGCTTAGTGTGACCACATGCACACAAGTTAGCATACCTACACACCCACTTTGGCACTTGAATCAAAAAGGTTTTGCCATCACTGGCATAGGGTCTCCTGCTAAAAGTCCTCCAAGTTCAATTCCAGCTCTATGCTGATTAATTCTGGGAATTCCCAGTGATTTACAGTCTAAATGTTTATGTTTACAAAAATTGCAAATCAGATGGAGTATATAAAAAAAAGGAAGTCAGAAATCAAATACTTATCTACCACATCTTATTATCAACCACTACCCCCTCCCACTTAATATTCTTCTTTTTAAAAAAAATAAAAAATAGCATTTACAAATAACATTACTGTAGAGATTTGAGTGTTTAAGCTCAAAGATTTAAATTCTCTTTCATACCATAAAAAACAACTCCGTGTATTTTGTCTGCTAATAGTCAAATCTTTTATTCATGTCGTGCTGAGCATTAATTGTACAACTTCAGTAATTTTCCAAGTCCACTGATTGATATTAGAGCTTTTTGAAGTTGTATCTTTGTTTTAAATAAGTTTTAAAGGGGGAATAATGGAATTAAGGAAAAGCTTCTGCATTGTGTTCTTTATGGGGTGAATTGAAAGACGGAGCAGCGATTCCAACTCCAAATTAAATCTGATTTTTTTTAAACAGGGAAGTGGTGGGAAAGGCAGGTAGTGTCAACTCTGAAGCTGGCCTGGTTGAGGCTATCTTATTTATTTAATTCAATTTGTATGCCGCCTTAGGGACTCTAAGCAGCTCAAAAAAAGAATAAAACATATAAATAGAGTGGTACCTTGTCTTACGAACTTAATTCGTTCTGTGACGAGGTTCATAAGTAGAAAAATTCATAAGATGAAACAATGTTTCCCATAGGAATCAATGTAAAAGCGAATAGTGCGTGCAATCCCAAAACTCACCCATTTTGCCTTGTGCCGCTGGGAATCCCTGCCTCCGGACTTCCATTCTTGCACTCGTTCTCGTGCTGCTGGGATTCCCCTGAGGCTCCCCTCGCTGGGAAACCCCACCTCCAGAATTCTGTTGCCAGCCAAAGCACCTGTTCTCACACTGCTGGGATTCTCCCGAGGCTCCCTTTGCTGGGAAACCCCACGTCCGGACTTCTGTTGCCAGCCGAAGCGCCTGTTCTCGCGCTGCTGGGATTTCCCTGAGGCTCCCCTCGCTGGGATTCAAAGCAGCGCCGGCAAAAATGAAGGGAATCCCAGCGAGGTACGTAAGAAGAGGTACCACTGTAATATTAAAATTTCTATAAAACAATCTAAAAACCATTTGATCCCACAGTTAAAATAAGCGTGACTTATTTTGTAGGTGTGGCTTGCCGGCCATGTGGTGGGAGTGGCTTGAAGATCATGTGACTGGGGAGGTGGCTTAATCCCGCAAAATAAGCCCTGCCTACAGTGTGGTAGTAAATTTTTTTCCAGCCCTTCACTGCTGTGGGCCCTTATCAGTCACTGGGAGGTGTGTGGTAGGAGGCGGTCTCAAAGATAGTCTGGTTCTAAGCCATGTAAAGTTTTAAAGTTAAATGGAGGCACATGAGCAACTTTATATAGAGAGACGCATGGACTCGCTTGTGTTGCTTCATCGTTACTTATTTATTTTATTTATTTATTTATTAGATTTGTATGCCGCCCCTCTCCGTAGACTTGGGGCGGCTCACAGCAATAATAAACAATATATAACAAATCTAATACTTTAAAAGAAACACTAAAAACCCCATTATTAAAAGCAAACGTACATACAAGCATACCATACATAACTGCATAGGCCCAGGGGAGATGTTTCAATTCCCCCATGCCTGACGGCAAAGGTGGGTTTTAAGGAGTTTACAAAAGGCGAGGAGGGTGGGGGCAGTTCTAATCTCTGGGGGGAGCTGGTTCCAGAGGGTCGGGGCCGCCACAGAGAGAAGGCTCTTTCCCTGGGTCCCGCCAAATGGCATTGTTTAGTTGACGGGACCCGGAGAAGGCCAACTCTGTGGGACCTAATCGGTCGCTGGGATTCGTGCGGCAGAAGGCGGTCCCGGAGATATTCTGGCCCGATGCCATGAAGGGCTTTATAGGTCATAACCAACACTTTGAATTGTGACCGGAAACAGATCGGCAACCAATGCAGACTGCGGAGTGTTGGTGTAACATGGGCATACCTAGGGAAGCCCATGATTGCTCTCACAGCTGCATTCTGCACGATATGAAGTTTCTAAACACTCTTCAAAGGTAGCCCCATGTAGAGAGAGTTACAGTAGTCGAGCCTCGAGGTGATGAGGGCATGAGTGACTGTGAGCAGTGAGTCCCGGTCCAAATAGGGCTGCAACTGGTGCACCAGGCGAACCTGGGCAAACGCCCCCCTCGCCACAGCTGAAAGATGTTTCTCTAATGTGAGCTGTGGATCGAGGAGGACGCCCAAGTTGCGGACCCTCTCTGAGGGGGTCAGTAATTCCCCCCACAGGGTAATGGATGGACAGATGGAATTGTCCATGGGAGGCAAGACCCACAGCCACTCCGTCTTATCCGGGTTGAGTTTGAGTCTGTTGACACCCTTGGTCCAGATATTTTAGGGATCCCTCCAATATTGCACCTAAGCCACAATAGGAGGAACCTGGGATGGGATAGATGACAAACATGATTTGAAGCCACAATTGCACACATGCAATCCAGGCTTTGCAGTTTCCCATGGGTCCCGCCATGCTTGGGGGTTGTGGCCAGTTCCAGGATCGGCATTCATTATTTTCCTCTTGATTTCACCTCTAAAATATAGTGAGATATCAAAGATAAATGATATTACATTTTAAAAGATACAATACATCTTTAGTCAGGTTCAATCCAATATCTTTCTACCTGTAAACACACTGCACACACTCACTGCACAATTTCATTTGAGAAGCAACGTGACAGGTTGATTGTTTCATCCAAGGAGTCATGAGAATTGAAAGAGCAATTAAAAGGGAAAAAAAACAACAAGTCAGAAATATTTTTAGCTGCTGCAATCAACCTCCTTGATTAATTCTAAAATCAAAGGGCCAACAAGGCAAAGACCAAGAGGCTAATGCACAAAAGTATCACAAGTTTTACAAAATGCCAGTCAGGGAAGCACTGGAAGTGATGTGCCGGTGCCTGGAGGCTGTTGGGGCCTGGATGGGTGTCAACAGACTCAAACTCAACCCGGATAAGACGGAGTGGCTGTGGGTCTTGCCTCCCAAGGACAATTCCATCTGTCCGTCCATTACCCTGGGGGGGGGAGTTACTAACCCCCTCAGAGAGGGTCCACAACTTGGGCGTCCTCCTCGATCCATAGCTCACATTAGAGAAACATCTTTCAGCTGTGGTGAGGGGGGCGTTTGCCCAGGTTCGCCTGGTGCACCAATTGCGGCCCTATTTTTAATATCTTGTAAATCTGCTATCTTTACCCTTGATTTTTTACCTTGCCATATGAATTTCGATATTATTTTATTTAATTCTGTAAAAAATTTAGCGTTCAATTTTATTGGTATGGTTTGAAATAGGTATAGAAATTTCGGAAGTATACTCATTTTAATTGCATCAATTAAAATGAGAGCGCACTGTCCTATTGCTCTCCTATATCTCCTATACCTTTCTTCTATTCCTATATCTCTTCATCTATTCTTTCATTGATATGTTCTATTACTATATCTTCTATTCTATTCTTTCAAAGATATATTTTATTTATTTATTTATTTATTTTATTTTATTTATTCATTTGTCCAATACACAAATACATAGGAAGAAAAATAGACATGTGGTAATACTGTATATATAAGGGGAAAAGTGAACTTAGAGGAGAGGATATATGAAAGGAAGAGAATATATATGATAGGTGAAAGAAAGGAAAGACAATTGGACAGGGGACGAAAGGCACACCAGTGCACTTATGTACGCCCCTTACTGGCCTCTTAGGAACCTGGAGAGGTCAATCGTGGAGAGTCTAAGGGGTTTAGGGGTTGACACAATTGAGTCCGGTAATGAGTTCCACGCTTCGATAACTCGATTGTTGACTATGAGTATCTCCTCTATAACCTTCATCATGTATTTTACTATGTGTATATCTATATATATACCCACTAAAACCCTCATTGTGTATTGGACAAAATAAATACATTAAAAAAAAAAACCTCTGAGAATTATCTTGATAAGATCAAAACCTCAAATTCCTTAGATATCAAGTTGACTTAGCTGATCCCATTCATCTAAAATCTGATTTCTCCCACAATCCTTGCGGAAGTATGAATCCAGTGGTGAAGACTGTTTTTGTTCCCAGCACTTTAGAAATTAATCGACTGTTGGAGCAGTAACAGTAGTGATTACCGCACTTCCAGCCACAGTACCAATTTATTTCAAATAAATGTTGAGTGGTATAATTAGACAGCATCACTGTTGCCCCTTTAAAGACCAGTTTGAAACCAGGCGCAGGGAATGCCAGCAGGATTTCAAGTCATTTTCTTTCTGGAGGATAAAATGACTGATGAGATGTATTAGTAAAAAGAGGAAGAAAGAAATAAAGAAAGAAAGAAAGAAGGAAAGAAAGAAAGAAAGGAAAGAAGAAAGCAAGGAAGGGAGAGAGAGAGATAGAGAGAGAGAAAAAAAAGGAAAGAAAGAAAGGAAGTAAGAAAGGAATGAAGGAAAGAAGGGAGAGAGAGAGAAAAAGAAAGAAAGAAAAGAAAGAAAGAAAGAAAGAAAGGGAAACAGTATGTATTGTTAAAAAGAAAGGAAAATAAAAGAAAGGAGGAAGGGGAAAGGAAAAGAAGGAAAGGAAAGGAAGAAGACCCACCTCTGTCGTCAGGCATGGGGGAATTGAAATTTTCCCTTCCCCCTAGGCTTATAGAATTTATACATGGTATGCTTGCATGTATGATTGGTTCTTTAAATTGGGGTTTTTAGATTATTTTTAATATTAGATTTGTTCACATTGTCTTTTTTATTGTTATTAGCCGCCCCGAGTCTTCAGAGAGGGGCGGCATACAAGTCTAATAAATACAAATACAAATACAAAGAAAAGAAGAAAAAGGAGGAAAGGAAAAATAACGGAAGGGAAAGGAAAGGATGAAGAGGAAAGGAAAGAAGGAAGGGAATGCTGTTCTGTCTGGGTCACTCCGGAAGCCAAGACCAACCCAAAAAGAGAAGCCAGACACACCGGTAAAATGCAAATACAGTTTATAAAGTTCAAGAGAAACAAAGCTAACAGAAAATGTCCTTACAAAGCAGGAAAAACACTGGAACTCCAAATATATCCACGAAGGCAATTGTCCATGCAGCAATACAGGATTCTTGCTGCCAAGACGAAGCTGTAGATAACAGATATCTACCTCCCATGATTCTTCCAAACTGCTGGGCCACAAGCCAGGAACAGAGACGCCGAGAAACAATGCAGGTTCACGTAACTCCAAACTGATAACACTCCACATGGCTTCAAGAACCTGCCTGCCTTATAAACCCTTCCCTGCTAATGAGGACCACACCCAAGCCCCGCTGTTCCTAATTCACTGTTGGTAATATTTCTTCAATTGCTCCTTTCTTTGATCTAAACGTCTCTGTCGCATGTCAATGACAGCTTGTGCTTCGTCCCCTAATGACTCCAAGCTACTGGCTGGGGAGAGCTCCTCCCCCAGGGCTCTCATGCTGTTCTTCCTCGTCACCTTCCTGACCGTCCGACTGCCCAGCCCCCTCCTCTTCGCTGTCATCCTCCTCCTCCGGGCATGGAGCCAACAGAGATGCAGCTGGTCCCTGAGCAGCCTCAGGCTGAGCCACAACAAATGGAAAGGAAGGGAGAGGAAGAAATATTGCTAGATGCCCAGCCTACATCTAGGATTGATGCTGGGGAGGAAATGAAAAACCGGGATACTATGTACCTTGTCCCAAGGTCTTGAATGAAAGGTGTGGGATAACTGGGATAAAAAAAAAAACACCTATCGACAGGTGTGGCTCACAGACACATTTCTTGGGAAAGTGGAAAAATCTCCAGGACCGATTTCCATCAGCCTTACTCTTCCAGTTCAGAAGTTGAGCAAAGTCCGAGTCATTTTTATCTGCGTTTCCAATTCTATTCCCGTCGCCTTCCCTTTGGGAAAACGGCCAGTGAGTGACCTTATATTCTTTTTTCAGACAGGACACAAAATGGGCATTGACAAATGCAATTTAATTGCTTCACTTGCCGGTATGGGAACAGAGTCAGTCAAGAAACAGGAGTGGAGCATCAAAGGGAATGTGGCATTTCATGAAAATACGATTTTTTTTTTTGTTATCTTGCGAACTTAAGGGATCAAAGGATGTCTGGTGTGGCATGAAAAGGGGGAAAAAAGCCTCAGGGGGATTTTTCTCTAAGTAAAAGCTTGCTCTCGATTTGCCTTCTCTTCTACGATCCCAGGGGAATCACCCCACTGGTAAAATAAGCTCCCAAGATACTAAAAAGATCAGAGGCGGATTCTCAGCAAACGGGCTTCAGGTAAACAACTCACCTCCAGGTAAATACAAAGAAGCCCAGTGCTCTGAAAGAGAGAGAAAAAACTCTGGCCTAAAATCCCACATCAAAGCTTCAGAAACAAAAGACTTGCTGGAAATCTTGGGAGTTTGGATTCAGAAAGAATACATAGGTTTACAGATTTATTTATTTTTATTTATTTTATTTCATTTGTTTTGTTGAGTACATATAGATGGTATACAAAGATATAACAAAAGATATATAACAAAAGATATACTGCATCTGTCTGTCTGTCTGTCTGTCTGTCTGTCTACCTACCTACCTACCTACCTATCTATCTATCTATCTATCTATCTCTATGTCTCTCTCTCTCTCTTTCTCTCTCTCTCTCCATCCATCCATCCATCCATCCATCCATCCATCCATCCATCCATCCACCCATCTATCATCTGTCTGTCTGTCTGTCTGTCTGTCTGTCTGTCTGTCTGTCTGTCTGTCTGTCTGTCTGTCTGTCTATCTATCTATCTATCTATCTATCTATCTATCTATCTATCATCTATCCTTCCGTCCGGCTGTTTGTCTATTTATCTATTTATCTATTTATCTATTTATCTATTTATCTATCTATCTATCTATATATCTATCTATCTATCTATCTATCTATCTATCTATCTATCTATCTATCTATCTATCATCCGTCCGTCCGTCCGTCCATTTATCTATTTATCTATCTATCTTATCTATCTTATCTATCTTATCTATTTATCTATTTATCTATTTATCTATCTATCTATCTATCTATCTATCTATCTATCTATCTATCATCCATCCATCCATCTTCTCTCTCTCTCTCTCTCTCTTTCTCTCTATTGGTGGTATAGAAAGATTATAATGAAACTGGAAAAGGTGCAAAAAAGGGGAACAAGAATGATCAAGGAATTGGAGCACCTCCCATATAAAACCTGATTGCAACGCCTAGGTCTCTTCAGCCTTGAAAGACGGCATTTAAGGGGTGACTTGAAGTGTATAAAATCATGCACGGGATAGAAAAGGTGGATAGAGAAAAATTATTTTCTCTATCAAACAATACTAGGATGAAGGGGCACTCCCTAAAGCTCATAGGTAAGAAAGTGAGGACAAATAAAGCTTCAACTACAACAACACAAGAGCACACAACAGATTTAAACTTAATATTAACTGCTCCAAACTTGACTGTAAAAAATCCGACTTCAGTAACTGAGTTGTTGAAGTGTGGAACTCATTACTCCATAGTGTCATCCCCAAACCCCCAACACTTTACTCTTAGATTATCCATGGTTGACCTATCCAGATTCCTAAGAGGTCAGTAAGGGGTGTGCATAAGTGCACTAGAGTGCCTTCCATCACCTGTCCTATTGCTCTCCTATATCTCCTATAGCTTTCTTCTGTTCCTATATCTCTTCTTCTATTCTTTCATTGATATATTTTATTCCTATATCTTCTCTTCTATTCTTTCTTACATATATTTTACTATTATATCCTCTATAACCTTCATTATATATTTTACCATGTATATACCCACTAAAACCCTCATTGTGCATTGGACAAAATCAATCAATAAAAGAGGTCATGGCAGCTGTCAGCCTGGATTGCTTCAAGGCAGGATTAGACAGATTCATGGATGCCAAGTGTATTGGTGGTTATTGAAACGGATGTCCATGTGCCACTTCTATGTTGATTGAGGCAGTCAGGGTTCCCTTGGGTCCCATTTGTTGGGGGTCAAGGTAAAGGGAGGGTCTTGCCTTCTCCTTCTGCTCAAGATCCCCATGGACAATTGGTGGCCCACTGTGGGACACAGAATGCTGGACTCGATGGGCTTTGGCCTGATTCAGCTGGGCTCTTCTTTGGTTCTTATGTATTTCTGTCGCTGAGTGAGACATTTGTTAAGTTTTGAGTTTTATTTCATTTTATGACCTTCCTCGTTGCGGTTGTGAAGTGAATGGGGAAAAACAGAAAGGTGCAAATTTGTGATATGAGCCATTCTATTTTTTTTTCATCCGCAGGTGGTACCTGGAAAAAAAAAGGCAGTGCTGGATAAAACGAATTTAATGCCCTGTGATTTATTTAATCCGCTTTAATGGTAACCCGATTATTCCTTTTATGTAGCATTAAAATTGAGGAACTGAATTTCCTGGCCTTGCTCCTTGAATCGTAGATACCCTTAAAAAATCAAGAGTGATGGTATCTGGATTTTGCAATGCAGTGCCACAGTCCGTTCCTTAACAGCTAAGTCAAAAGTCTTCAAATTTAGCAACTTCAAGACTTGTGGACTTCAACTCCCAGAATTCTCCAGCCAGCTATGCTGGAGGGAGAGAGGGTTTTGCAGTCTCCTTCCCCTGCCAACCCATCAAGTCACTCCCACAGAACCGGTAGGGAAAAAATTTAAATTTCACTCCTGGGTTTAAGCTATTTTTTTCCTTCTGATTTTTAAGCATGTCTTTAGACATTTTTATGAGGAAAGAAGGAAGGAAGGAAGGAAGGAAGGAAGGAAGGAAGAATGGGCAGAAGGAAGGAAAGAGGGAGGGAAGAAGGAAGGAAGGAAGGAAGGGAAAGAAGAACGAATTAAGTGGGAGAGAGGGAGAAATGAAAGGGCGAGAAAGGAAGGAAGGAAGAATAGGCAGAAGGAAGAAAGGAAAGAGGGAGGGAAGAAGGAAGAAAGGAAGGAAGGGAAAGAAGAACGAATTAAGTGGGAGGGAGGGAGAAATGAAAGGGCAAGAAAGGAAGGAAGGAAGACAGAGAGAAATGAAAGAGGGAAAGCAAAAAAAAGGGAAAGTGGAAGGAAAGAAAGAAAGAATAGGAGGGAAGGTGAAATGAAAGCAGGAGAGAGAGAGAGAGAAGGAAGAAGGATGGAAAGAAGGATGGGAGAATAGGAGGGAGGGAGAAATGAAAGAGGGAGGAAGCAAAGGGAGAAGGAAGGGAAAGAGGAAAGAGTTAGTGGGAGAGAGATAGAAATGAAAGGGAGAGAGAAAGGAAGGAAGGGAGGGAGAAATGAAAGAGGGAGAGAGAAAAAGAGGGAAAGAGGAAGGAAAGAAAGAAAGAAGAATAGGAGGGAGGGTGATGAAACTGGGAGGGAGAGAAAGAGAGAGGGAAGGAGGAAGGAAGGAAAGAAGGAAGGAAGAATAGGAGGGAGGAGAAATGAAAGAGGGAGGGAGGAAAGGGAGAAGAAACAGAAAAGGAAAGAAGGAAGGAAAGAAGAGATAGAAGGAAAGAAAGAAGGATAGAAGGAAAGAAGGAAGGAAAGACAGTGGATAAAGAGGGAGGAAGGGAGAAAGGGAAGGAAGGGAAAAGGAAGGAAAAAGAAAGGAAGGAAGAAAAAGAAGGAGAAGGGTGAAGGAAAGGAAGGAGGGAAAGAAAGAAAGAAAGAAGAAAAGAAGGAAGGAAGATTATAATTACTTCAGGACATAATATCTTCAGTTGTTTGCAAAAAAAATGATCTCACTCAAACCTATATGGAAACCTATGCTTCAAATAGTTAATAGAGCTTGACCATTAGTATCAAAATTGATCATCCCTCCCCCCTCCTTTCCATGTTTGAACTAAGTTTGTCTATTTAATCGCTGCTGAATTGGTCAATACTCGGCTTAACCACTGCTCTACAGAGCAGAGAATAGTGTTCTACCGAAATGCAATTTATCTGGACACAGGAGACCATCGATTTCCTATAATCTTAAAAGCCAAAACTGCGTATTAATTCAGCCGCACATTTTTGAAAAGCGAACTTAAGTGGTCCACTTCTATTCCATGCAAAGGTTAGCTGCGGGCTTTTGCCCAAAATGTGCTTTCGATCATGAACGTTTCAGGCTGAGACCTATTTGCTTTCAAAAATTGCCGGAAGCATTAAAAGGCCATAAAAGCAAAGAATAGAAGAAGCATTCCCTCCCCCTGACAACGTCTACAAAATAAAAATAGCTAATTTAAGCATGCTTAAAAAAAACCCTACAGATAATCTAATAGCAGGGGAAAGTTATTAAATGCAACTAAATGGAGAGAGAAACGCAGAATATTTGCGCCGGCAGCCCTCGACTCACGACAACAATTCAATTCAATTCAATTTATTAGATTTGTATGCCGCCCCTCTCAGAAGACTCAGGGTGGTTCACAACAGTAATAAAAACAGTATAACAATGGAACAAATCTAATAATAAAATATATAAAAACCTCAACAATTAAAAACCATACAGCACATACACATCAAACGTGAAATATAATAAGCCTGGGGGAGATGTCTTAGTTCCCCCATGTCTGGCGATATAGGTGGGTCTTAATTAACTTGCGAAAGGCAAGGAGGGTGGGGGCCGTTCTAATCTCTGGGGGGAGTTGATTCCAGAGGGCCGGGGCCACCACAGAGAAGGCTCTTCCCCTGGAGCCCGCCAAACGACATTGTTTGGTCAACGGGACCCGGAGAAGGCCAACTCTGTGGGACCTTATCGACCGCTGGGATTCGTGCGGTAGAAGGCGATTCCGGAGGTATTCTGGTCCAATGCCATGTAGGGCTTTAAAGGTCATTACCAACACTTTGAATTGTGCCCGGAAACCGATCGGCAGCCAGTGCAGGCCACGGAGTGTTGTAGAAACGTGGGCGAATCTAGGAAGCCCCACGATAGCTCTCGCAGCCGCATTCTGAAGTTTCCGAACACTTTTCAAAGGTAGCCCCATGTAGAGAGCATTGCAGTAATCGAACCTCGAGGTGATAAGGGCATGAGCGACTGTGAGCAATGACCCCCTGTTCAAATAGGGCCGCAACTGATGCACCAGGCGAACCTGGGCAAACAATTGAGTATTGTATATTGTATACCCCTCAACCTGAGTTTTGTATTGACAGTTCTGTGTTAGCAAAAAGTTCAGAAGAGAAGGATTTAGGGGTGGTGATTTCTGACAATCTCAAAATGGGTGAACAGTGCAGTCAGGCAGTAGGGAAAGCAAGTAGAACACTTGGCTGCATAGCTAGAGGTATAACAAGCAGGGAGATTGTGATCCCACTGTATAGAGCGCTGGTGAGAGCACATTTGGAATACTGTGTTCAGTTCTGGAGACCTCACCTACAAAAAGATATGTGTTAGTAAATGGTACATACCAATATTTGGGATTGCCATGTATGTTAAACTACCTATTGTAGTTTGCATTTGTTACAGTTGTAATATCTCTTTATGGACTTTGGCTGGTTAGCCATAAGAGGGCGCCAGCCATAGTTCCCTCTAAGCTGAGCAGTGAGCAATTGCTCACTTAAAAATCATCATCAACTCAGAGTTTTCCAAACCTGCCCAGAAGCCGAGAGGGAAAGAGTGAGAGGGAAGGAGAGAGAGAGGAAGAGAGGAAGAGAGGAAGAGAAAGAAACAGATAGAAAAAAGAGAGGAAGGGAAAGAGAAAGAAAAAGAATGGGAGTAAGGAAGAGAGAAAGAAAATCAAAATCTAGTTTGAAACTAGCTCAACTATTTAAGTGGCATTTTGATATTGATAGAGTTGCCCTATTATGAGCTCACTGTTATAGACACTCAGTACAGTATTTTATTTTGAAATTCTCTGAGGCAAAACAGGGTGGGTTTTTTATTTGTTTGTTTGTTTGTTTGTTTATTTATTTATTAATTTATTTATTTATTCTGTGCCGCCCAGTCCCAAAGGGACTTCCGCTCAGACACTATACTTTTCCGCCCACCCCCCCAAAAAAATTAGAGGGAACATTGGTCGCCAGCACTCTCTCCTGTTGATGACGCTGGATAGCTCATTCACCTTTTTGCCTTTTATCTTGAAGAGGGAGTATTTTTCTGCTTTGTTCTGCTATATGCGGTTTGTTGATTATTTCTGCTTTGTGCTTGTAGATATGTATATATATGTAAATAATACTTGTTTAGCATACTTACCATGTGTCATTATTGGCTGTATCACACATCCACACTCTCTGCTCAGCGTACGTCAAAGGTCTCATAGCCTAGCTGCACCGAGACATACCAACAATATGGACAAAATTGAACGGGTCCAAAGATGGGCTACAAAAATGGTGGAAGGTCTTAACCATAAAACGTAGCAGGAAAGATTTAACGGACTCAATCTGCATAGTCTGGAGGACAGAAGGGAAAGAGGGGACATGATAGAAACATTTAAATATGTTAAAGGGTTAAATAAGGTTCAGGAGGGAAGTGTTTTTAATAGGAAAGTGAACACAAGAACAAGGGGACACAATCTGAAGTTAGTTGGGGGAAAGATCGGAAGCAACGTGAGAAAATATTATTTGAAAGAATAGTAGATGCTTGGAGCAAACTCCCAGCAGACGTGGTTGGTAAATCCACAGTAACTGAATTTAAACATGCCTGGGATAAACAGATCCATCCTAAGATAAAATATAGGAAATAGCATAAGGGCAGACAAGATGGACCATGAGGTCTTTTTCTGCCATCAATCTTCTATGTTTCTATCTGAAGGTAAATCCCACGACCCATGGGATGCTGCAATGGTGATTAAGTTTGAAAAATGGTCATAAGTTATTGTTTTCAGTGCCGTTTGTAACTTGGAACAGATGCTAAAATACAATTGAATACCATTTTGAATGCGGCAATGGTTTTATGCTTTCTTAATTTTAAAACACGACACCCCAGCGTGCTGCTTATAAATTGACGGGGTCTTCCGTTGCATAAAATATATGGAGGTCTGCCTTTACAGGAAGGTCTTTAAATTGATGTAAAATGAGTAAATGTACCTGCTAGCACTGATGATGTTGCCTAATTGGGTAATGAAATGAGGCAACCCTCTGAAAAGTATGGAATAGTTCAAAAGGGATCCAGGCAGAAAGAAGAACATCATGGCTTAAAATCTAAGAGACTGGTTGGGACAAATCTCAGCAGTACCTTTATTTATTTATTGTTAGACTTGGAAGGGACCATGTGGGTCATCAAGTCCAACCCCCTGCCTAAGCAGGAACCCTATAGCATCCTAGCCAAATGGCAGTCCAATTTCCTCTTAAAAATGTCCAGAGTATTGGAGTTCACAACGTCCACTGGTAGGTTGTTCTACTGGCTGATCGTTCTGATCGTCAGGAAGTTCTTCCTTATTTCCAGGTTGAATCTCTCCTTGGTCAGCTTCCAGCAGTTGTTCCTCGTCTGGCCCTCTGGTGCCCTGGAGAATAAAGTGATCCCCTCCTCTCTGTGGCAACCCCTCGTATACTTGTAGATTGCTATCATGTCCGCTCTGGCCCTCCTTTTCTCTAGGCTATCCATGCCCAGTTCCCGCAGTCTCTCTTCATAAGTCTTGGTTTCTAGACCCCTGATCATTCTGGTTGCTCTTTTCTGCACCTTCTCCAGAGTTTCAATGTCTTTTTTGAAGTGTGGTGACCAGAACTGAACACAGTACTCCAGGTGTGGTGCTGTTAATAAAAATAGAGTCATCAACATCATGATGATGATGATGCCGCCAACAATAACAATAACAATAACAATAACAGTAACAGTAACAGTAACAGTAACAGTAACAGTAACAGTAACAGTAACAGTAACAGTAACAGTAACAGTAACAGTAACAGTAACAGGAACAGGAACAAGAACAAGAACAAGAACAAGAACTAGAATAGAGTTGGAAGGGACCTTGGAGGTCTTCTAGTCCAACCCCCTGCTTAGGCAGGAAACCCTACACTTCTTTGGACAGATGGTTATTCAATATCTGCTTAAAAACTTCCAGTGTTGGGACATTCACAACTTCTGGAGGCAAGCTGTTCCACCGATTAACTGTTCTGACTGTCAGGAAATTTCTCCCTAGTTCTACGTTACTTCTCTCCTTGTTTAGTTTCCACCCATTGCTTCTTGTTCTACCCTCAGGTGCTTTGGAGAATAGGTTGACTCCCTCTTCTTTGTGGCAATCCCTGAGATACTGGAAGGCTGCTATCATGTCTCCCCTGGTCCTTCTTTTCATTAAACTAGTGATGCCCAGTTCTTGCAACCGTTCTTCATATGTTTTAACCTCTGGTCCCCTAATAATCTTTGCTGCCTTTCTCTACACTTTTTCTAGAGTCTCAACATCCTTCTTGCATCGTGGTGACCAAAACTGAATGCAGTATTCCAAGTGTGGCTTTACCAAGGCCTTATAAAGTAGTACTAACACTTCACGTGATCTTGATTCTATCTCTCTGTTAATGCAGCCTAGAACTGTGTTGGCTCTTTTGGCAGCTGCTGCACCTGGCTGGCTCCTATTGAAATCGTTGTCCACTAGGACTCCAAGATCCCTCTCACAGTTACTACTGTTGAGCAATGTAGCCCATATGAAGAAGGAGAAGGAGAAGGAGATGGAGGAGAAGGAGAAGGAGGAGAAGGAGAAGAAGAAGGAGGAGGAGGAGAAGGAAAAGGAGGAGAAGGAGAAGAAGAAGGAGGAGGAGGAGAAGGAGAAGGAGGAGAAGGAGTAGAAGTAGGAGGAGGAGGAAGAGAAGGAGAAGAAGGAGGAGAAGGAGGAGGAGAAGAAGAAGGAGGAGGAGAAGGAGAAGAAGAAAAAGGAGAAGGAGGAGAAGGAGGAGGAGAAGGAGAAGGAGGAGAAGGAGAAGGAGGAGAAGGAGAAGGAGGAGGAGGAGAAGGAGAAGGAGGAGAAGGAGAAGAAGAAGAAGGAGGAGGAGGGGAAGGAAAAGGAGGAGGAGGAGGAGAAGGAGAAGAAGAAGGAGGAGGAGGAAGAGAAGGAGAAGAAGAAGAAGGAGGAGAAGGAGGAGAAGAAGGAGGAGGAGAAGAAGGAGAAGGAGAAGGAGAAGAAGAAAAAGGAGAAGGAGGAGAAGAAGAAGAAGGAGGAGGAGGAGGAGAAGGAGAAGAAGGAGGAGGAGGAGGAGGAGGAAGAGAAGAAGGAGGAGGAGGACAAGGAGAAGGAGAAGGAGAAGAAGAAAAAGGAGGAGAAGGAGGAGAAGGAGAGGGAGAAGGAGGAGGAGGAGAAGGGGAAGAAGAAGAAGAAGGAGAAGAAACAGCACAAACAGGCTGAAGTAGCTTCATTCTAGTGACTTGTTCAGAGAAAGAAATTCAGCATTATAAGTGCTGAAGAGTGATAAGGGGACCACCAGGATTCGACTGGCACATTTGAGTAGTTTGCAGATGTACCCCCTTAAGCGATATCTATTCACTCTCCAAGCCATACTTGGGATCTGTTGTTTTCTTATTAAAGAGACACACACACACAAAAAGGCTTTCGCTCAGTTTTGTTACAAGCATCTTATGCATTGAATTCCCCTTTGGCCAGTTCCTTGGAAGCAGATGTTTCTTTTCCTATTGTGCTTGAGCTGCAGAATAATTTAACAAACCGAGATTCAAAAGTGTGTGTGTGTGTATGTGAGGGGGGGGGGATTTTTCCTTTGGCTCAGGTGGGTGGGTGAGTGTCAGGTGGAGCAAAGGCAAATAACCAATTTCCCCAAGAAATATGGGAAACGTTTACAGTCAGGAAACCCACAGTACACAAAAACCGAGGGCACCCATCTGCTTTGGAATAATCGCAGATTCTCCATACTGCGCTCAAAGAGCCCATCAAAATAATTAGCATACTAATGGCCACACTGGGTAAAAAATAATAATAATAAAATTGATTTCTGGAGTAAGTAATTGGCAGCAGGAGGAAACGGAGCATTCTAGGACAGCAGGAGGAATTAGTTGGTTTGACTTTTCTAAAAGAGAGTTTTAGCCACCCAGGGTGGCACAAAAAATAAAATATACCAGGAGTCTGGTGGCATCAATTTTATAAGCTTTTGTGACCCCTAATTAGTACAGGGCAGGTTGTCAAGGATTAGTTCAATCCTAGGTGATATTCCTAGGATTAAGCATAAAACGTATCAGGAAAGACTTCATGAACTCAATCTGTATAGTCTGTACGACAGAAGGAAAAGGGGGGACATGATCGAAACATTTAAATATATTAAAGGGTTACATAAGGTCCAGGAGGGAAGTGTTTTTAATAGGAAAGTGAACACAAGAACAAGGGGACACAATCTGAAGTTAGTTGGGGGAAAGATCAAAAGCAACATGAGAAAATATTATTTCACTGAAAGAGTAGTAGATCCTTGGAACAAACTTCCAGCAGACGTGGTAGATAAATCCACAGTAACTGAATTTAAACATGCCTGGGATAAACATAGATCCATCCTAAGATAAAATACAGAAAATAGTATAAGGGCATACTAGATGGACCATGAGGTCTTTTTCTGCCGTCAGTCTTCTATATTTCTATGTTTCCATTATGTTACCATATAAGGTAAAAGAAGGCTGTAGGCGTGTTGAATGTTGAGTCATAAGGTGTAAACTAGACACAAGTACAGTTTCCCCCCCGAACACCATCACTCTACTAAACAAATAATTCCTTCAACACTGTCAGACTTTTTACTAAGTCTGCACTTCTATTTCTACTAGTTTTTCTCATCATTCCTATAATCCTTTTCCTTCCACTTAGTACTGTATGATTGCAACTTATTGCTTGTCTCTTAAGATTTTTATTAACATTGATTGTTTCTTCATTGCTTATTTGACCCCTATGACAATCATTAAATGTTGTACCTCAGGATTCTTGACAAATGTATCTTTTTCTTTTATGTATGCTGAAAGCATCTGCACTAAAGACCAATTTCTTGTGTGTCCAATCACACTTGGCCAATAAATATTCTATTCTATTCTATTCTGTTCTGTTCTGTCCTATCCTATCCTTTTTCAGTTGTCTGAAAAAAGTAGCAGTGAGAAATGTCTGCTGTTTTTGTGTGAAGATCATTTGAGTGTATAATAAGGACACTTATTATTTATTTATTATGTCATTCCATTTAACACTGCCTGACTCTAAACAACCCTGGGCAGCTCACAATACACCAAAACAATATAAAAGCCATATAATAATAAAGATAAAGGACAATAAAATCAAACGTGGACAAAATAGTCGAGGAAACTGTAAACCCAGCAAATTCCAGAAGATACCCCTAGCAATTGACAAAGGAGCAGAAATCATGCTAGCCCAGAGCCTGGGAGAACAGCTTGGACTTTATGGCTCTTCAAAGCAAGGGTCTCCAACTTTGGCAACTTTGAGCCTGGTGGACTTCAACTCCCAGAATTCCCCAACCAGCAAAACAGAGAGTTGAAGTCCTCCAGGATTAAAGTTGTCAAGATCCCTGCTTCCAAGTGCCAACAGGGTGGTACCAATCAGAACTCAGGGTGAACTGCAACGTCTGCCTGTTGGTGACTACTTCAACCACAACAACACAAGAGCACACAACAGATTTAAACTTAATATTAACCGCTCCAAACTTAAATGTAAAAAATATGACTTCAGTAATCGAGTTGTCGAAGCGTGGAACTCATTACCAGACTCCATAGTGTCGTCCCCGAACCCCCAATACTTTACCCTTAGATTATCTACGGTTGACCTATCCAGATTCCTAAGAGGTCAGTAAGGGGCGAGTACAAGTGCACTAGAGTGCCTTCCGTCCCCTGTCCTATTGCTCTCCTATATCTCCTATACCATTCTTCTATTCCTATATCTCTTCTTCTTTTCTTTCATTGATATGTTCTATTACTATATCTTCTTTTCTATTCTTTCATAGATATATTTTTATTTTTATTTTATTTATTTATTTATTTATTTATTATTTGGATTTGTATGCCGCCCCTCTCCGAAGACTCGGGACGGCTCACAACAAGTGAAAAAACAATCCAATACATAATCCAATTAATTAAAATATTAAAAGTTTTTTAAAAAAAACCCTATACTAACATACACACACACAAGCATACCATGTATAAATTCAGCAGGCCCAGGGGGAGATGTTTAGTTTCCCCATGACTGACGGCAAAGGTGGGTTTTGAGAAGTTTACGGAAGACAGGAAGAGTAGGGGCAGTTCTGATCTCTGGGGGGAGTTGGTTCCAGAGAGTCAGTGCCGCCACAGAGAAGGCTCTCCCCCTGGGGCCCGCCAACCGACATTGTTTAGTTGACGGGACCCGGAGGAGGCCCACTCTGTGGGACCTAATCGGTTGCTGGGATTCGTGCGGCAGAAGGCGGTCTCGGAGATATTCTGGTCTGATGCCATGAGTATCTCCTCTATAACCTTCATCTTGTATTTTACCATGTGTATATATACCCACTAAAACCCTCATTGTGTATTGGACAAAATAAATAAATAAAAAATAAATAAATAAATAAATCCTATCCTATCCTATCCTATCCTATCCTATATTTAGCCTCGAGGGGAGAAGGGGGTACGGTAGCACCCGAAGGGATGTCAGGTAGAAGTGCAAGACGTGGGATATTAAATTTGAGGAACAAGAAGTGGGTCTTTATTGGGATTTTAGGAAATGACTTTCTGGCAACATCAGCAGCTTGATAGTGGAATCAATTCTCCAAGACCTGGTGGGCTCTATTGCAACCCCTCAAAGGTGAGACAACTATTGAGTGGGGCCGTTTTAGTATGAATTCTTTCACAAAGCAGGGACTTGGACCGGATGGGCAAAAAAATGGCACTTCACTCTGTAATTTTATTACTAAATAAAGATATTGATCTCATTTGATTCCTGGACAAGCTGTGCTGTAGGAATAGGATCCTTGTCTGCTTAGTGGTTGAAGAATTGACATTCTATGTGGAACGTTGTAAGGTCAGCCCCACTCGTAGGGAATCTACAGAGATCAAAAAGTCAACTTGTACAAAGTAGATGGGACTTTGATTGTACAATTATAGCTCCCATTTGACTTTTAGAATAAGATAGGATAACAGAGTTGGAAGGGACCTTGGAGGTCTTCTAGTCCAACCCCCTGCTTAGGCAGGAAACCCTACACCACTTCAGACAAATTTTATCCAACTTCTTAAAAACGTCCAGTGTTGGAGCATTCATAATTTCTGGAGGCAAACTGTTCCAGTGATTAATTAATTAATTAATTAATTAATTTATTGGATTTGTATGCCGCCCCTCTCCAGAGACTCGGGGCGGCTAACAGCGACAATAAAACAGTGTACAATAGTAATTTGGTATTGATGATTAAAAATCAATTAATATAAAAACCAAACATACATACATACATACATACCATGCATAGAATTGTAAAGGCCTAGGGGGAAAGAGGATCTCAATTCTCCCATGCCTGGTGGCAGAGGTGGGTTTTAAGTTGTTTACGAAAGGCAAGGAGGGTGGGGGCCATTCTAATCTCTGGGGGGAGTTGGTTCCAGAGGGCTGGGGCCGCCACAGAGAAGGCTCTTCCCCTGGGTCCCGCCAGGTGACATTGCTTAGTTGACGGGACCCGGAGAAGATCCACTCTGTGGGACCTAACTGGTCGCTGGGATTCATAATTGTTCTAACTGTCAGGAAATTTCTCCTCAATTCCAGACACTATACTTTTCCACCCCCCCCCAAAAAAAAAATTAGAGGGAACACTGTTAGGAAGGGCTAGAAAATATTGATAGGAATCTTGAAAAAGCCCTAGCAGAGATTGAAAAGTGCGTCAATAGATAGACAAAGTGTTTGACTTAAAGCAAAAGCTGTTTGAATGTTACACGCTACTCCAAAGCTCTCAATATCTTGAAGGGATTGACTGCCTACCCAAGAAACACTTGTTACTGCAATCATCATCAAAAGCTTTGCAAAATGTTGAATAGGAAATGAAGGTTCCGTTTAAACAGCAAGTCAGGCTGTAAACAGACTGCAGAAATGAAGGATGTAAACAACACTCCACGAATTCAGGTCTCAAACAAACAGAAAGCTAGAGTTTTTAAATGTTAATTTTCAACCTGCGATTTACGTCTCTATTTTATAATTCATGTCTTTCTGCTAGAAACTTACAGAGAAAGCTTTTGACTTGACAGATAGCATAACGTTGCCTGGAATATTAAATTGCAGCAAATAATGAAAAGACTAAATAAGTCTTCCAAATTCACTTTAGATGACATTTACAGTAGATGGTTTGCATGTAGTGTAAAATCAGAATTTATTTATTATTATTTTTTTGGTGAGGGAATCCATAATCTACATGCACAGTTGCTTTGAAGAATAGAAACATAGAAACATAGAAGACTGACGGCAGAAAAAGACCTCATGGTCCACCTAGTCTGCCCTTATACTATTTTCTCTATTTTATCTTAGGGTGGATATATGTTTATCCCAGGCATGTTTAAATTCAGTTACTGTGGATTTATCTACCACGTCTGCTGGAAGTTTGTTCCAAGGATCTACTACTCTTTCAGTAAAATAATATTTTCTCATGTTGCTTTTGATCTTTCCCCCAACTAACTTCAGATTGTGTCCCCTTGTTCTTGTGTTCACTTTCCTATTAAAAACACTTCCCTCCTGGACCTTATTTAGAAACATAGAAACATAGAAACATAGTTTGCTTTTTAATAACATTTTTTTAGTGATTTTAAATGATTAGGTTTGTTATACATTTCTCTAATGTTGTTGTGAGCCGCCCCAAGTCTACGGAGAGGGGCAGCATACAAATCTAATAAATAATAATAATAATAATAATAATAATAATAATAATAATAATAAAATAATAATAGATAAAGGAGCAGCTGTGGACGGGAGCCAAATACATGTTAGACATTTTTCAGCTGCTCTAATGTCTTTTAAAGACACACTCACGAATCTTCAGGTTTTCCTCAGCCAGCTGCATCTCTGCATGATGAACTTAAAGGGATAACAGCAGTTTACCAGCAAAGCATTTCTGGAACATCTCATATAGGACCTCCACCATTACAAACATTGAAATTCCATGCCCCTTTACCCATAAATCCTCACTTATGTACTGTCTGGGCGTGGTCAACTGTTTCCAAGAGATATTCACTGTCTAGACTTTCTTCCATAGACTCACCTTCTAGAACTTTTCCCATAAAGATATTCCTGTTGTGACCTTCTGATCCAGGCATCTAATAGGGGCTCCTGGTCCCCAATGTCCCCCTCCTTCTCTAAGTCAGACATCCCCATCATTGGGGGTTTTCCAGTCTCTGGTGGTTCCTCAGGTTTCTCAAGTTCCAATTCTTCCTCGCTCTCACTCTGTGTCTCAGCTGTCAAGAACACTGGCCTAAGGTACCAAGATGGACCCATTTCATCCCCCCCAGAATCTGGAACTCACTGAGCTGGTTGTGGAACCACTTACAACAATCAGTAGTCAAGTTGCAATGTAAATACGACTCCAGGTTGAGGTCTTTTTTTATTTTTGAGCTGTCTCTTCTTGCTGTCAAGAATTCATAACTCGGCACTGCCTTTCGCTCGACTTCTAGCATGTCTGACATCCCTGTACTAGATTTCCCAGCCAGTGAGGAAGTGAGGGACGGGGAACAGATATTCTTATTTTATTTATTCATCAGGGAACATCTCCGCGAGCCTTTGGAGGCAACGAGCTGTAACCAAGCAATCTTCTCAGAGCTGCCTTCAGCTTTCTGCTGTTTGTCTGTGACACATATTTGCAGCCAGACTGAAATCTTCATCACTCTGCCTAAAAGACCATTGCTCAGCAGCAGTAGGGAACTAGCTGAAAGAATCAAATAAAAAGGGAAGAGAGTGAGCGAGTGAGAAAGAAAGAGAGAGTGACTCTTCCTTGTGACTCACATAAATACTGCAGCTAGAATAACGCTAGCGCAATTGTGGAAAAATGAACAGATCCCATCAGAAAGCCTAATTGTTGACAAAATAAATAGGTGTGTAGAGATGGATGAAATCACAAATTCAATTAAGGGAACTAAAATTAAAGAATCAAAACGACCATGGTACAAATGGCATGAATGGATTCAAAAGAAAAACTGAAAATGTTACAATACATAGTATCAATATATATAGAAAGAATAACAAATACCTTATAAATGTCAACAGAAACGAAGAGCAAACATTTCCCCTCTTTCCTTTTATTTCAAAGATGTATTTTACCAATGATATATATAATTGAATGTATACTATTAAATTAAAGATATAAAGAAATGAATCATATATATATACAAAAGGTAACTGAGATGGAATAAGATCTGTAAAACTTAAACAAAACATGTGAGAAATATTTTTGAAAACAATAAAGAAACATAAAAAAAGAGAAAAAGAGAGAGAGAGAGAGAGAGTGAGAGAGAGAGTGAGTGAGAGAGAGAGTGAGAGAGAGAGAGAGAGAGAGAGAGAGAGAGTTATCTTAATCTTTGGAGAGGGGCGGCATACAAATCTAATAAATTATTATTATTATTATTATTATTATTATTTCACTAGCTGAAAGAATCAAATCAAAAGGGAAAAGAGAGAGAGAGAGTTATATTAATCTTCAGAGAGGGGCGGCATACAAATCTAAATAATAATAATAATAATAATAATAATAATAATAATAATAATAATAATAATGAGGTTGAATGTGTATAATTTTAGAAGAGCTGTGAATGCGTGTCTGTGTGTACATGAACCTACAGTTTATATAGTAGATAATGTATATTTTTGTAATACGTGCGTACACATATGGCACATATACACAGAATTAAATAGTATATTTTGGGTGTTTAGTAATAGTAAATAAATAGGGAAATTGTATTTCTTTGAGGCGAGGAGAGGCCAGGCACCCTAACCCAAACCCTTGACCTGAGTGACGTCAAGTTGGCCACCTTTAAGCCAGTCACACGACCTTTAAGCCACCTCCCAGTCACATGATCGTCAAGTCACTCCCACCTGATCACATGGTTGGCAAGCCACACCTACAAAATAAGCCATGCCCACCGTGTGGTAGTAAAAATTTTTGCAGCCCTGAGAAATGCCTGAGAAAGTTAGTCAGGGGAAGGTTGGGGTTTCAAAAATTCTGAATTCTATTCTGATTGAAGAAGCTTCTTCAAATGAAAAGGCTTCATGGACGAAAGTAGAAATGTTTTCAAAGGAAACAAACCAGAAAAGCCTTTGGGACCACCATGACCTGGGTGATTAGAAACTCCATATATATTGCCCTATGTTAAGCTAACTTACTCTGTTGTGAGAACACAATTAATAGATGACAAACTAATTACTCCCTCATTGCTTCTAATAGAAGCAGCCCCATGTTGTTTTCACAGGGGTTTCCCCCATAGAGATCTCACATTAAATAGTCATGGATTATAACCTCCAATTAACTCCATTGTTTCTTTACTCTGGAAGAAGCCAATGTGGTCCCGATATGTAAAGGTTTAGGCACGGACCTTTGATTCTGTCAACTTCCTTTCGCAAATATTTATCAAAGGAAGGCAAACGTTTTGAAAACATCAATGGCATAAAGAACCACAAAGCTGATAATTATCCACCAGGTTTGAACCTTTTGCTAATTGCAAACACGAAAGCGAAACAATTCTGCAAGCAAGCCCAAGATCATGATGATGGTGATGATGATGATGATGATGATGATGATGATAATAATAATAATAATAATAATAATAATAATAATAATAATAATAATATATTAGATTTGTATGCCGCCCCCCTCCGAGGACTCTGATTATTATTATTATTATTATTATTATTATTATTATTATTATTATTATTATTATTATTATTATTATGTCAGTACAACACAGCAAACGAGATCACTATGCTGGATTTCGTATTTCATCACCAGTCGGGCGCTTCCCAAGCACCTAGGATTGCGTGATGTAGCGGAAAATTATGTGTGCGGATCCCAGTAAAGCGGCCTTTTGCAATTGACAGATGGAGATTTTGTCAATTCCAATGGTTTTCAAATGTCCACTGAGATCCTTTGGTACTGTGCCCAGCGTGCCAAGTACCACTGGGACCACTTTCACGGGCTTATGCCAGAGTCGTTGCAGCTCGACTTTTAGATCTTCGTATTTCACTAATTTCTCTAGCTGCTTCTCCTCAATTCTGCTGTCTCCTGGGATTGCGATGTCGATGATCCATACTTTCTTTTTCTCCACGATCACAATGTCTGGTGTCTTATGCTTCAGAATTCGGTCAGTCTGAAGTCGGAAGTCCCACAGTAGTTTTGCTTGCTCATTTTCGACCACTTTTTCAGGCTTATGATCCCACCAGTTCTTTGCCACTGGTAAATGGTAGTTCCGGCACAAGTTCCAGTGGATCATCTGTGCCACAGCATCATGTCTATGCTTGTAGTCAGTCTGTGCGATCTTTTTGCAGCAGCTGAGTATGTGATTGATTGTTTCATCTGTTGTTTATTATTATTATTATTATTATTATTATTATTATTATTATTATTATTATTACCCAAGTCATCCTGCCTCCACCCTTTGTTGCAAGGTCTGTCCTGCTAGATCATAGTTCACCTCAAGTATTAAACCTGGGGAGAAGCCTAATTTGTGAAGATTGAACTCGATGGCCTTAATCCACGAGGAGGGAAATTCATCGTGAAGGATTAACGGAGCAAGACCTTGCGGACAAAAATTAAGCTTTAACCACATATTTAGGGACACTATACAGATTCTTGCTTCGACTTTTATCAGTCCAGTCTCCAGGCGCAGAAGGACGTTTGAGACGCAGCGTGGCATCTGGAGAATTGCTCTAATAAATTTGGATTGAACTAGTTCTAGTGGTATGAAGTATAAAGCTAAAGCTGGCAGTCCAAGCAAGGACCCGTAGAGAAGTTGAGCTAGCGACCTGGCCTTTAAAAGCTTGATAGCAGCAGGAACATAATAACCTCCCTTTGTGCGGGATGGACAGAATCCCCTATATTTAGTAAAGTCTGACAAAGGAGGAATCTGGAATAAAGTTTTCATTTTTTTAGTGGGAATGTTTTTAAAAAATGGAACTATATTTGGTGAAAAGCAGTGATGGGCCGATGCCACCAAGGAGAGGGGACACAATAGTAGTAGTAAATTTATGCACTACTTATTGAATACTTAATAGTTTTTTTATTGTCCCTCCTTCTCTAGTACCTTAGTATGATCCTTAATGACTTTTAAAATAGGAAATAATTAAATAGTATGTTTTCACCCATAAACGCTTTAATCATTTTAATCATTGTCTAGAACTGAACTTTTATAGCAATGAAAGAAAATTGAGCTGCTTGCCTAATCTGATATCATACCGAACCGTGTGTGAAATAACTCAGACCACACAGGAATCGGTCAGCGTTTGGACGAGGTCGAAGATATCTGTACTGCAATAATTGAGAAAAATCGCCCGCTTCCTGTCGGCTTCGGCTTCTCCCATTCCTGCCGCTTCGAGGAAAATCTCGAATTTTGCCATGTAGGCGTCCCACGATGACTTTTCGGGGTCGAAGTAGTCGGGAGCCCGGCCGATCTGGAGGTTGTTCATTCTTGACACGTGGATTCGTCGCTCTCTCGTCGCCAGTGAAATAACTCAGACCACACAGGAATCCTTAAAGACGGTTCCGTTTATTCAGCTCTCTTGCAAGTGACTTCAGCAAGGAATGCGTCTGGGCTGTCAGTGTCAAAACAGCCCTATTTATACTTTAAAGGCTCGCGCCTAAAGAAACGGCCGCGCGTCTTAACCAATCAGACGCGACCTTGATTTATTCACATTTTAAATTGACAGAGACAGTATTTTTACAGAATTTCTTTTTACAGACTTAACAGTGTGGGTTCAGTACAAAACCTTAAAATGTTCCTGTGTTCCTCAACAAATAAAGCTGTCTATCATTTCCCCTTTTTGTGGTTATTCAAATAATGTGACTTAATCAACTGGAAAAGAGTCCAGGCATCTATTTGAAAACTTATCTTGGTCGGTGAGCCACTCCCACCCAGTCACATGACCTTAAGCCACCCCTGGTCACATGATTTCCAAGCCACTCCTACTTGGTCACATGGCCAGCAAGCCACTCCTACCCGATCACATGATCATCAAGCCACACCCACAGTGTGGCAATAAAATTTTTGGCAGTCCATTACTGGTGAAAAGTAATAGATATTTCAACTTAGTAGGAACTGAATTTTGCCCTCTACAGTTAGAATTGTAGTTATCAGAAGTTTTAAGCAATGGAAAAAGACGAGAAGATTTAGGAGGGAGGGAGAAGATTCATAAATTTTTTTCATAAAGCAAGAAGCATCATTAAGCCAGGGGATCCCATTTTCCACTGCAGAGAAAAGGGGATTTAGTGAAGCAGGGCACTTCATTTTTCACCCAAACTCAGAGAAAAGGTCATCTCCATATTTAAGCCTTTAAGGAGATTTTCTATATTCAGTCCCTCTTCTATATTAATAAAGGATGAAAAAAAAATATAGTAAAAGATGAGGTCAGGAGCGGCTCCCAGATTTATATATAAAGGCAAATTAGTTAGAATGGAAACATTAAGAGTAAAATGGGACTTGAAAAATTAAAGGAGGAATGGAGGCGTGGACCATATTTTGATGAGCTTCCATCAGGGAAATCAAAGACTGCAATGAAGTTTTGTTGACGCTCCGACTCAATTTGCTTTGTTTTTATCTAATCCACATTCTTTCTGATTATATAGCTTTCTTCTTGTTCTTCTTCTTCTTCTTCCTCTTCCTCTTCCTCTTCCTCCTCCTCCTCCTCCTCCTCCTCCTCCTCCTCCTCTTCCTCCTCCTCCTCCTCCTCCTCTTCTTCTTCCTCTTCCTCTTCCTCTTCCTCCTCCTCCTCCTCCTCCTCCTCCTCTTCCTCCTCCTCTTCCTCTTCCTCTTCCTCTTCCTCTTCCTCTTCCTCTTCCTCTTCCTCTTCCTCTTCCTCTTCCTCTTCCTCTTCCTCTTCTTCTTCTTCTTCTTCTTCTTCTTCTTCTTCTTCTTCTTCTTCTTCTTCTCCTTTCTTCCCCAGGAAAGCTTGTAGTTCCAATCTATGGTGATCTTGGAGCCCAGGTACCTTAGTACTCATTGTTAATTGGTTCCAGGAGGCAAGATAAGTACCAAAAATGGTGAGTATCAAATATAAGGAGTCACAAGCAGCCGACACCAACAAGGTTTAGCAAAACCCTCACTTTCCCTTGACCCCCAACAAATGGTACTCAAGAGAATCCTGTCTGCCTCAACCAACATAGAGGTTGCAGTTGGACATCCATTTCAATAACCATCGATACACCTGGCATCCATGAATCTGTCTAATTTTCCTTGAAGCTATCAAGGTTGACAGCAGTCACGACCTCTTCTGGAAGTGAATTCCATAAACCAAGGACCCTCTGGGTGAAGAAATATTTCCCTTGATTTGTCCTCGCTTTCTTACCTATGAGCTTTAGGGAATGCCCCCTTGTTCTAGTATTGTGTGATAGAGAAAATAATTTTTCTCTATCCACCTTTTCTATCCCATGCATGATTTTATACACTTCGATCGAGTCCCCCCTTAAGCGCCGTCTTTCAAGGCTGAAGAGACCAAGGCGTTGCAACCTGGTTTCAGAAGGGAGGGGCTCCATTTCCTTTGTCGAACTGGCCACACCAACACTGGCCCCCTGTGGTCAAACACAACTCTGATGCAGCCCTCATTGGAATCAAGTTTGACACCTCTGTTGAAGAACCATGATGTTTCAGTGGTTAGAATAAGGAATTGCAAGCCAACTCTGCCCACAGCCTGGATTTCGATCTTGACCGACTCAAGGTTGACTCAGCCTTCCCTCCTTCCAAGGCCAGTAAAATGAGGACCCAGATTCTTGGGGGCAATAGGCTGACTCTGTAAACTGCTTAGAAAGGCCTGTAAAGCACCACAAAGCGGTATATAAGTCCGAGTGCTATTGCTATTTTGTGCCCTGCCCTTTCCCGCTCCTTGGGCAATGGTGAGCCCAGCTTTGATTCGCTCCGGTCCTGTTGGGAGGTCACAACCTTCAGCCCTTCTTCTGCCAATGTGACTAGGAGCTCAATACTCTCAGCATCCGAATATGGATCGAAGCTGTGTTTTTTCAATTCCACAGAGCTGGGGAAGTTCAAGGCCATTGGAGAAAAATCTATCTTTGCGGTAGCTAAGAGTCGACAGGTGACGAGGTGGCACATAATCCATTTAAAAGTGAGGATGTGTGATGGGTTGAGAGGCTTAGGTGCTTATGGATCCAAACTTTTGTCCAACATTTTATAATTAAAGTGTTTTTGGAATTTTTCTCAGTGGCTT